>NC_051178.1:224010094-224310094 GCF_013339695.2 Rhipicephalus sanguineus
TCACTCATAACAAGAGTCCCCCTTTTGAAAGAGATTTTGTTTTCGAAGAAAAATAACTGCAGTTCAGTGCGCGACAAATCACTAAATGTCGTCCATACACAGAACATCCCTAACAAACGAAAGAAACAGAAAACACAGAAGTGAGGCTTGTGTTTAGGGAACTACTACAAGCTCACAGCCGCTTATACACTCCGCCCAACATTTCCAGAGCCTGTAATGTGTTTGACCCGAAATGAATATTTCTTGCAATGCAAGGCTTCCCCGTAATATCCTGCTGTTCAGGTGCTTAGCTTCTTAAAAGATACTGCAGTGGCTGGTGATTGGTTTGTACGACGAATTTGGTTCCATAGAGAAGGCATGATATTTCTCGATCGCCCAAACCAACGCCAGGCATTGCCGCTCGACTGAGAGTATCTCTTTTCGCGAGGTTTGAATTTGGCGACTGGCATACGACACCGGGTGGAGGATACTGTCGCATATCCTGCCTGGGTCAATACTACAGCTGTCTTGGACCTTGAAGCTAGGTAACGGCTTCTCAGACTCATCTTCCTCCACGACGACAAAAGAGGACGTTTGGGGAAGCTCTTCTTGGCGGCGCTCTTCATATTTCTTCAGTGTATTGATATGAAAGAGTCTTCTGCAGTGTCCTAGGTCCAGCCAATAGTCAGAGTTGCTTTTCTTCCCTGTTACGGTAAACGGGCCTTCCCAGTTCATTTGCAACTTTTTATTGCTTGTTGGAAGCAGGATCAGAGCCTGATCGCCAACTTTCAGTTCTCGTTGCTTGCTGCGGTGGTCGTAGTACCTCTTCGGAGACTTCTGAGATATTTGCCCAGGGAATTTAGCGTTTGTGAATCTTCGCGAGCTCTTGGGGCCTCTTACTCCAACCATAAGCGAACTTGGCCGGTTATCTTCGGCCGCAGAATGAACCTCTCTTTTGCTGGATTCCTCTCGAGAATAAAGTTGCCAGCAGTCGTCAGGGTCATTGGCATCACGTGACCCAGGGTATATTACCTACTATGACATCGTATAGTGGCGATGCCATACACTTGACAATGGCCGTCCCGGAAAAAGTAGGGAGATCTGATGTGCACCTCAGCCTCAGGAACTACAATGGTGCTCCCATCAGCCAGCCACAAAGTAGCCGTAGTGCCAGTGAACGCTTTATGTGGTACTAATGATTGGCGTACAACCAAAATTTTACTGCCGGTGTCCCTTAGGACCCGTACCATTTGTCCATTGACTTCGCCTGGTTAACACTGGCATGTGACAAGTATTACCCAGCGGTTGCGTCTTAACCGTGCCAATGACATCGTCATCTTGTTTTGACTCATTGCCATCGTCCGTGGGTTGTTGTGGAATAGCCTCGTCGTTAGGTAACTGGAAACAAGAGGTAGCTGACCTTGATGTGTTGTTCCTTTTCACACAATCCTTAAAGTCATGTCCCGACTTACGGCAGTATGTGCAATATAATTGCTTCGGCTTAGTACGACAGTCAGAAGCCTTGTGCCCCGTACGGCCACAAACGAAACATTGCACCTCTGCTTTTGGGCTCGAGGAACTGCCTTCAGCCTTGACACTTGTGTCTTCACCCTTATCCCGAACTGTTAACAAGTTCTTCAATCGCTTTGCCTCCATGAAAATATCAGCCGCATCTGCCATGGCTTCCAGAGTCTTGCAGTTCTTCTCCCGTAAGAAGAGCGCCAGCTGACTGTTGCAGTTGACCATGAATTGCTCGGCCACAATCAAGTCACGGACAGAATCGAAGTCCCTCCCTGTACGGGACATTTCTATCCATCGGTCAAAAAAACTTTGGAGTCTTGAGGCATACTGCCTTCCAGTTTCGCCGTCTTCAGGCTTGCTCTTCCGGAACTTCTCCCGGTAGCCTTCAGCCGTGAAGCGAAAACGCTGGAGCAAAGCCAACTTGACCTTGTCGTACGATAGAGAAATCGTCAGGCGACAATCGTTCAAATACTTTCAAAGCCTCTCCGCTTAAGCACAAGCTAAGAGCGGTGGCCCACTTTTCTCGTGGCCACTCTTGACCTGTCGCCACTCTCTCAAATCTCTTCAGGTAGGCATCGAGATCATCTCGGTCCTCGTTAAAACCTGGTATAAAGTTATGCGGGTTCACTACCGCAGACGCGCTCCTTTGGATACCAGAGTCAGCCACGGTAGGCTCCCCAACACCGGTCTCAGCTACTCTCAGGCGCAGTTGCAGCGTCCGTTCTTCTATCTCCAAGCGTCGCTGGCTTGCTTCTCCGCTATGGCCCCTCCTTTTCTGCGACTTGAAGGCGCAGCTGTAAATTGCGGCCCTCTAGCTCCAGCTGTTCTTTCTTCGCGTCTCTCTCCGCCGCTCGTTCCTCGCGCGCTCGCGCTTCTCGCTCGTCGAACCATGCCTGCAACTCTGCTCCTTCCAACCCCATGCGTTCTGCCAGCGCCATCAACTCTCGCGTGCTCATTTTGTTTTTACCGTTACGAAAACCGAGAACTGGGTGTCAAACGCTCACGTCCTGTCGCGCGGACGCCAATTTGTGACAGGTTCGTTTAACAAAGCCAGTTGAATCAGCTGTGCAATACTATTCTTGAATAAGACACGGAGGTGAGCGTTTGATTTTCAGACAAATGAAAATATATTTGCACACACAAAAAAAATAAGCGAAAGAGAAACCTTAGAATCAACAAAAGGTAAACTAACAAGCGTCAGCCTGACCACAAGTACATAGCGTTCTCCTTAAACAAGGGAAACTTATTATAAGCTTAAACGCCGTGCAGGTCCACACGCTAATGTCGTCAGGAAAGTCCTGATGTGGAACCAGAGTAGTACGGCTCACCAACGGGTTGGACACACAAGCAGTCAGGTAGGAGGACGTGGTGGTGGAAGTCTCCAAGCTCGGGCCCTCAGCCCGACGACTCACTTCCGCTCCCGGTGGATGCAGTCATCGGTGGTGCTATCTCCCGCCCGAGCACCACAACCACGCCATACCGGGGCCTCAGCAATAGCCACGCCGGTAGAATAGTCGCCAGGTCCTCGTGATGGCTTGCGCCGGCCAGGTGGACGCCTTCAGAGCGCGGGTACAAGCGCCCGACAAGCTCGCGTTCCGCACCCTAGCCACGTTCTTCGAACCCCCAGCACAGCTCTTCTTCTTGATGATGATGATTTCCTTGATGCATGGCTCACACCCACTCTGGGGGATTGGCCAAGAAACGATTAATTTTAGGTAGAAGTGACCACATGATTTCTATGACTAATGAATTATAGAGTAGTTAGAAAAAATGCATAATGCTAATTTAAAATTCCGAATTAAAACCGCCCTGATTCAATTAAGAATTTTTGTGCAGCGGAACAGACATCCCGGTGACAGTGATCTAATGAGGAGGCTCCCAAGGATAGAATATTAGAAGTAGTGAAATCCAATCTAATTCGATTAAACGCTGCTTTGAGAATGTTTTTCCTTAGTAACTTGAAACGGTTACATAAGAAATAATGTTCAACTGTTTCGTCCTGGTTACAAAACGAGCAAAGAGGGTAGGGAGCCAGACCAGATCTATGCATATAAAAATTTAGTTTTGGAACGCGACATCGTAATTTAGCAAAAATAACTTCATCTTTTTTTGTTGAACAGAAATTCCTAGGCCAAGGGAACAAGAGGTGTCGATATTCGTTTAGATGAGTGATTAATGTTTTGCCGGAGTCTTGAATTATGGCACGCCTTCTAAATCTGTCACGAATTATAAGTGCTGTTATGGGAATAATTGAGAATATGGGACGACTGAGAGCGGCTTTCGCCAGAGAGTCCGCCATTTCATTCATTTTTATCCCTTGTGTCCCGGTACCCAGATTAATCTAATTAAAGTTACGTGGGTGGGAACAAGAAAAATGAAAAGTACGTGATAATTGAGATTCGGTATTTGCAGCGAGTGCTGAACACAAAGATAATGAATCTGTAATTATTGCAACTCTTGAGGTTGATGGGGTCAGCTTTCGTAAAGCCATAATTACCGCTAGAAATTCCGCCGAAAATACTGATAAGAAATCAGGAAGTCTTAATGAAAATGACCAGTTGAAGGTCTCAGAGAAAATACCAATGCCAGATTTTTCTTCGGATTGTGAGGCATCTGTAGCTATGATATTTGTCGTATGTATCCCCTCTAAATGCCTTTGGAGTAGGCCGTTTAATATCTGGTAAGGCAAATTTTTGGCATGATTTGGATATATATTGTCAAAAATGATTTTAAGGTTGTGCTTTTCCTTGTCAATGGAAGGAACTTCACTCAGTTTAACATCTAAGGGTCCAATAAGTGCTTGTACGTAACTCACCTGTGGTGTATGAAACCGAGGCCAGTAAGATTGAAAAAATAACGCTGGGTGAGACATGAAAATAATTTTTAGTTTTATAGGATATTCATACATCTTTAGAAAAGTTTGTACCGTTAGTATCCTAAATCTGCACAAAAGAGAGGGCAATCTTGCCTCTAAGTACAGGACATTATTGGCTACGAATTTCGGGAGTCCGAGGCATAACCTTAGGGCCTCCCTTTCCAGCAGTACAAGTGGACGCAATTTATATATAAGCTGGTGCACCCGAATATAAAACACATCCGAATTCTAATACTGGGCGTACATACATTTTGTATATCATAATTAGTGTGTCTCTTCGCATCCCCGATCGACTGTTGCAAAGTCTTCGTAAAACTCCTAGTGCTCGTACTCCTTTCTTTGTTATGTATTCAATATGTGTGTGCCAGAGGAGACGATTATCATAAATTATTCCCAGATATTTTGCCGAGTCCACTTGTGGTATGTTCTGCAGGTTGCAAGTTAGTGTTATATTAACTGGGTTATCCAAAGGGAAAACTATCACTGAGCTCTTTGAAACATTGAGACATAAATGGATATCCTCTAACCAATTTTCAATGGCGCACATATACGTTTGTAAGCGAGTATATAGGGAATGTATATCAGAGTCGGACGCAAAATATGCTATGTCGTCTGCATATACGTATGTGTATACACCATCATGGCTGGGAATATTGCTCAGCAATACATTAAAGAGAAGAGGCGAGGTGACTGCTCCCTGAGGAACCCCTCTGGACTGACAATGTATACCTGAAGAATGACCTTTTAGTGAACAATAAAATTTCCTTCCAGTTAAAAACTCACTAAACCACCTCACTATATAATTAGGGATATCATTAAAGTTTAATTGATCCAATAATATTTATATTCTACACTATCGTAAGCTTTTGAGATATCCAATGTTACCAGGGCTGCTATTTGTCTGTGACGGCGCGCTAATTTAATTCTGCTCTCCAAATCCACATGTGCATGCCAAATAGAACATCTAGGTCTAAAGCCAATTTGGAAGGGGCTGAAAATCTCTTTCTCCTCGACCAATTTCATAAGACGAGCATAAAGAATTCTTTCTATTAATTTAACCAGATTAGAAGTTAGCGCAATTGGTCTAATATTGTCAAGGGTGTATCCTGCAGAGTTGTTTTTAAGAACTGGAATTATTTTAGCAATTTTCCAATTAGAAGGAATCCATGAGCATTTGACAGAATGATTAACTATAGCTAGTAAAATATCAGGGGCCTCCCTAAAAAGGATTTTTAACATATTTGTAGTTATTCCATCAGAACCTGGAGCGGAATTGGGAAGTCCTTGCATTACCGTGGCCAGTTCAGTCATTGATATCTCGTTGTAGTCATCACTCGGCATTGCAACTTTAGTGTATGGTGATAGTAGAGATGAAAATCTGCTTTCTAGACCAACTGCTATATCTTTTAGCATTTGCTTAATTTCTTCGTCAGAGTGCACCAAAGAATGTATGTTTGGACGATGAAGAATTTTCCTACTACGGAGGAATTTGAAAAGCGCACTTTTATTTTTGGCTTTGGATAGGAAATCGTAATGCTTAGTGTCGTAGTCATCCTTTGCTTTAGATACTGTGTGTTTGAATATGGTTCGGTAGAATTTATAGTCGCTCCAATTTTTCGGACATTGGTTATGTAATAAGCTTTCCAGGCAGCTTTCCTTCTTTTAAAATCGCGTGAACAATCCGAATTCCACCAAGGGTTGAGCAAATTATTTTTCTTTGATTGAATCACAAATTCTGACTTTTTTCTAGAAGTTTCCAGAGCACTACAAATTATCCTTGATTTTTGTTCATCAGAAACATCGGATACTGGAGAAATTGCAGATATCAAGCATTTCTTAAATATGCTGTAGTTTATAATGTATTGGTTTGTTCAGCAGCGAATGTCACTGGGCATAAAATTTCATAAATTACTGGTAGATGATCACTATTAGTGGCACTGTCAATAGTCGACCATGAAGATACTGAGAGACTATTGCTAGTAAATGTTAGATCGATTGTAGAGCAGTTCAGGCCTCTCACGAATGTACAAGATCCAGAGTTTTTGCAAGAAAAGTTTTTATCTAATGACCAGTTCCACAGCCGGTTACCGCAGGAATCTGTTTTTAAACCCCAAGAAATATGATGCGAATTAAAGTCCCCAGAAATCAATATATCACGCCCGCAAAAATTTAATGCCCTGTCAAGAAAGCTAGTACTCTGAACACCGCAAGGAAAATAAGTGTTTATAATATATATCGGAAAACAGCCGGGAAGGACCATCTCTACGGTTAACATTTCACAGTCAGGATCCATAATTTGAAAAATAATTTTTGCCTTATGACATATTTTACCTGAAATGAATGTGATTAGACCTCCACCTCTAGTAGGTCGGTCTAATCGAAAACACCGGTAAGACTTTAAATGAAAATTTTTCTCATTAGTTAACCAAGTTTCCTGTAATAAAATTATATCCGGATTATGTTGATTAACAAGACAAAATAGGTCTACAGAAGCTGATAAAATGGAGCGGCAGTTCCACTGAAGCACTTTCAACGACCCTATGGTGAAGAAAGTGCCGCAGTAGAAATTGCCTTCTCCTATATACTTTCTTTCAAAATTGATTTAGGCTGACTTTTCTTCGATTTCGACTGAGGCAGAGATGACGAGTCCTCACTAGCTGACGAGATTGCTCTCTTTTGGGCCCTAGCAATATGGTCTGCATCTGTCATTTCCATATCGTTGATTGGCTGGTTTTCAGAGACAGGAGTAAAAGATGAGCTCGTTGACGCGATACCACATTCAGAGTTGGGTATCTGATTACTTTCCTCATTGGTACGCTGTGTAGGTTTAGTATTCAAAGATGTTACAGAGCACTGACCAGCAGTTTGCATGGCGGTATTCATTTTTCCTGAAATAGCCTGTGCAATGCTGTCTCCCAGGTTCGCCAATAGCTGGTCCATAGCCTTCGCTACTGCCTTCTGCACAGCTGCTTCAATAATTGAAGTGAGGGATTGTTCTGAGACAGAATTATGCTTAGAAGCAACTCCTGCATAACCAAATGCCCTTTCTTTCACAGTGATGATTGCTTCTCTCCTAGAACATCGCCGTTTATCTATTATTTCCAGAATCTGTACTTCCTGGGCGCGAGCTGAACAGTTGGGAAAATCAGCGGTATGGTCTCCACCACATAGGCAACAACGTTCATCTTTTGAAGTGCAGTCTTCTTGGGCATGGTCTTCTCCACATCTGCAGCAGCGCTGGCCCGATTTACACCCGCCGACACTGTGACCAAATCTCCAGCAATTATGACACTGAAGAGGGCGCGGAGCTAGCTGATCTACTCTGAATACGAGTGGCCATATCTTAATCTCGGAAGGGCATGTAGTTCCCGCAAAAGTGGCAATAACTGACTCAGTAGGCACCCTGGTATTGTCAACTAGTCTATTACATCGGTAAACTGCAATAACACCAGCTGCCGCTAGTTTCTCCAGTGTTTGCTGAGGAGTTAGACTGGAATCGCACACCTCTTACAATTCCCTTGGTGCAAGCTAGGTGAGCAGGAATGAATGCACTCACCGGAGTTCTCGCGAATGTGGAACACCTGAGCAAATCAGTGTAGTGTTTGCATCGTGCCGGATGGCGTGGATTATGATGGAGACAAACATGATGAGGCGTGTTTACTTAAACGCCATGTTTATTGAACTCTCATAGTTGCCTACCGAATGAGCGGGCTTGGCTATATCCGGATACTACATTATCCCCCTTGAGGAAGAGTGTTCATGAGGAGCAAACAGAAAAATATAATAAAATAGATACAATAGCGAACACAACTGGAGTTTCACTTGCTGCTTCCTCAGCACAAGGTTTACACGTAAGAACACTTGACAATTTCACACGCACGCACAATGCATGCCTGCCGGTATCACACATAGTCGTCAAAGTGGCCAGGGACGCTTCCTGTCCCGGGTGGGGTAGCGACGATAGGGATGCTTGTGTGGTTGGTGGAGGGGTTCTGGTGCCTGAGCTTCTGTGTCCGGCAAAGGTGCCAGGTCATCGCACTCTGGCTCTGCACTGCGTGGCGATGCTGAGACGATGCCTGAAGCATCCTTGAAGAAACTGGCATTCGGACTACAACTCGGCCTCCTCGTGATGCCACAATTTGTGACCCTGAGACCTTAGTGACCACATATGGCAAGGGGTCATAATATGGTGTGAATTTGTATTTTTTGTGGCTGTTTACACAGAACTTGTTGACCCCAAAGAATCGATGTGGCCTAGCGTGCCTTCCAGTGTCAGCGTACTGTTTGTTATACACCTTCCGGCGTAGTTCTGTTGACCTTGTACCATTCTTGTTAGCTGCTTTCGGGGAGGGAATGTATTGAGGAAGGAGATTCCGCATTGCCCTTCCAAACAATAGTTCATACGGGGTCCGTTGAGTGGTGCCTTGTGGTGTCGATCTGTATGACATCAAAAATGTGTCTAGCTCTGACTTCCAGTCACTGTTCTCAAGTTGGCTGGTGTGGACTTGTTTCTTTAGTGTCCGCATGAATCTTTCAACCTCGCCATTCGCTTGAGGCCATAGAGGTGTGACTCTGTGATGCCGAAAACCGAGTTCTTCAGCGAAGTTTGCAAATTCTGTGCCTTGGAATGGAGGGTCCGTTATCCGTCCGTACTTGTTCAGGGATTCCAAATTGAGCAAAAACCTGCTCGGAGAAGTGGTAGCACTCTACGAGCATCTGTAGAGCTTATGATGTGCACAACTGGGTAACGTGAAAAGTCATCAATTATTACCATGGCATGCTTTCCGTCGGGAAATGGGCCACAGAAGTCGACTGATACAGCTTCCCACGGGCTGTTTGGTGGCTCTGTTAGAGCAAGTGGTTCACAACTTGACTGGGGTACTGCTGCTTGGCATGGGAGGCAACCCTTGATGAGTGCATGTACTAACTTGTCCATGCCTGGGAACCATACTTTCTCTCGAAGGAGTTGTTTTGTTTTTATAATGCCTTGATGGCCACGGTGTGCAAGTTGTACCGCACGTTCCTGAAGATTCATGGGGAGGACCAAGCGTGTACCCCTGAGAATGAGGCCATCAGGTGTGGTTGTCAACTCCGTTCTTATTGCAGCAAATGGTTTCAATTCTGCTGTTTGCCATTTGTCCAGGCAAGTTATGTATGGCTTCTTTGACCAGCTTCAGTTGTGGGTCCATTTTCGTTTGTTCAGCCACTTCTTCGATTGAGAGGCTTTTGGAATGCAATGGCGCTGGACGAAATGAACATACTCATCTGGAACTTTGTCAATTTGACAACCTGGCTTCTCAAAGGGCACTGGGTGTCTTGACAGGTAGTCCGATGGATTGCTGCTACCAGCAGTGGTGCTGCACATCATATGCATATTGCTGTATACGGAGGGCAAGGCGTTGTATGCGGGCAGAGGACACTGATTTGGGGTTTCCAAGGATGCTGACTAGCGGTTTATGATCTGTTAGAAGAAGGATTTCGTACCGCACAAGTAGAGCCGGAAAGTGTTCCATGCCCAGACAGCTGCTAACATCTCTCGCTCGATTTGAGAGTAGCGTATTTCAACCGTGCGTCAGTGCTCTGCTTGCATATGCTATCACAAGGGTGCTTGTGTTCTCTCTTTGGATCAGGATTGCACCAAGGCCATGAGGGCTTGCATCAACCACAAGTTCTGTGGGCCTCGATGGGTCGAAGTACGCCAGTGTAGAAACATCAGACATGGCCTGTTTCAAACTGTCAAAGGCCTTCTGTGGCGGGCAGTCCAATCCCAAGTCGCATTCTTCAGTGTCAGTTCACGTAGAGGCTGTGTGAGGTCGGCAAGGATTTCTCAGAAATCTGCCTGAATAGTTGATCATTCCTAGCAGACTCTTCACTTCTTGTGGTGACTCTGGTGTCTTGATTTGTAGGAAGGCTGCTATTTTCTTGGGATCAGGGCGAACTCCATCAGCTGAAAAGATAAGTCCAAAGAAGGTGAGGTCACGTTGATGAAAGTGACACTTCTTTTCATTAAGTGTCAATCCGGCTTCTGGAGTCGCTGCAGAACGGCTTCCAGGGAGGTGTCGTGCTCCTGTTTGTTTGTCCAAAGACAAGAATGTCATCACTGACATTGAGAACGTTGGGGATGCCATTGAGCACTTGACGAATGGTGTTTTGAAAAATTTCAGGTGCACTGCTGATGCCAAAGTTTAGGCGTTTGTATCGAAACAAGCCAACATGTGTTGAAAATGTCGTGAGCTGCCTTGAGGGTGCATCGAGTTCCAGCTGATGATATCCATTTTTCAAGTCAAGATTTGAGAATACTGTTGCTCCATTTAAGGCAACAATGATGTCATCCACTGTCGGGCACAAATGTCGTTCACGTTGGATAGCAGTGTTGACAACACGCATGTCAATACAGATTCGGATTTCATCAGGTCTGATGCGGCTTAGGTACAATTACCACAGGGGACACCCATGGTGTAGGTCGATGGCTGGCTCAATGATGTCTTCTGACACGAGGCGTTCGAGTTCCTTTTCTGTGGCAACACGTAAGGCAAATGGAATACGCCTGTGGTGGTGAGCAACAGGTGGGACCGTTTCGTCCACAAAAAGGTGAATGTGCTGGTTCTTTAGCTTTCCAACTCCGTTGAACAACTTGGGAAATGCTTCCACGATTGACTTGTTATCTAGTTGGTCGTGAACTTGGTATGTGATCTGGACAAGTCCCAAGTTGGATGCTGCTGTGAAGCTCAAGAGTGGAGCACAGTTCCCGGGAATGACGAAGATGTCTTCTTCAATGCACTTGTCTTTGTATCTCATCGTGACAGCAACTTTGCCTAATAGTTCTAGCGGAGATGTTGCTTTGTACGGAAATACTCTGATGGATGTTGCCTGGAGATTCACATTTAGGCGGTAGCTCTTAAAGTCGTTTTCACCAACAATAGACACCGTAGCACCTGTGTCGATTATAAAGGTAACAGGCACATTGTTCACAGTAACAACGGCTTTTGGAGATGAGCCTGCTTGAGGGGAAGTCATGGCAACAAAGGCATATTCGTCGCTGCTTGAACCTGACTCAAAGGAGGCAGAGTGTTCTTTAGAGCTTGAACACCCCTTACTGCAGGCTGCCTGCGAGTTCCTGCTTGGACCACTGTCACAGTGTACTGCTTGCACCATTTTCTTAGTTGAGCGACAAAATCGTGCGAAGTGACCAACCTTGTTACATGCATTGCATGTCTTGCCCCACGCAGGGCAACCTGATCGCCCACCTTGATGAGGCCACTTGCCGCCCGCAGTTGTGACAGTTGTTTGGCGTGTCGCGTTTGCCTGTGTCACATGATTGTCGAAAAGGTGGCTTCAGGTTTCGACGACCCTTGTAGCTGTGGTGCTTCTCCGAGTTTTCCAGATGGTTTTTCGCGCCTTGTTGCAGCGAAAATGCCGACTGAGTGCTGTCGACGCTTTTCTCTATCTCAGAGATGTCACGTTCAACGTCTTCGAACAGCCGTCCTTGCTTGAGGATTTCGGGCAGCTCTATGGCGTGCAGCATGGCATATTCAGCAGACGGGTCGACGTTGTAGCGAGGATGATCTGGCTCTTGATTTCAAGATCGACGTTCGCGAAGCCGCAGTGTCGGGCGAGCTGTCGGAGTCGGGCGTAAAACGCGTCCAAGCTTTCACCCACGTTCTGTTTTGTTTGTCTGAAACGATACACTGCAAAGGTTGGGTTGATTCGTGGTGCGAAGTGAGCGTCGAGTTTTGCTTTTGCCGCTTCGTACTCGGACGTGCTTTCTAACGTGCTGGCCGGCAGAGATTGGAATAGGTCGTACACCTCTTCACCGACGTAGTGAAGCAAATAGCTTCTTGCGAGTGTCCGACGTGATGTTGCACGCAACGAGGAAGTTTTGGAATCGTTCTACCCACTTTGTCCATTCAAGTCCGATGTTGTTGGCGTCGGTGACTCGAAGGTCAAAACTCGGGAACGGCGGGAGTGCATTGGCCATGTTGCGCTTGCCTGAGAGTTTTCGGCTGCGTCGACGATGTAAATTCCTCGGGGTTGTTGTCTTCAAGCTTCTGGGTGGTACGTTTCACACTTCTGACACCAATGTAGTGTTTGCATCGTGCCGGATGGCGTGGATTATGATGGAGACAAACATGATGAGGCGTGTTTACTTAAACGCCATGTTTGTAAAATAGCTATATTGGAAGGAAAAACACGAATAAGCCACCCCCCCCTCCCCCCCCCAAAAAAAAAAGACCACAAGCGACTGGAAAATTCTACAAGTGACTCGGTGAAAAAGAAGCCCACATCCGCTTATTATAAGCGGAACTGGCAACTATGGTATATACACATGCGAAATTGAAAAATTTGGGGCGGGGGGGGGGGGGGGGAATTGAAACCCCAACCCCCTTCCCCCGCTGGCTACGACAATGCTTGTTAGGCAGACGAATCAGTTCCACCAGTTTTCTCACTCAATATGGAGAAGGAACTGGCTCAGCCTACAGTTAAAACTCCGTCCAACGAAACCCGATTTTACGAAGTTCCCCATCTAACATAGAAATTTCCATTCCCCGGCAGGTGCCCATAGGATTCAATGTGGTTTTTCGTCCAGCGTGCGCTCTAATGCTGTTGAGCTAAAAATGTGTAGCCGCCCTTGTCACGACTCACGACCCTATTTTTATATTGACGAGGTTGCACACTGCACCCATGCACGAAACAACGGAGTCGGCAGCGCCCATACGTACCTGTGCTAGGGGCGGCGGCGTTTTATTGTCCCTGTAAAGGATCCTACAGGAACACTATACGGTGGTTGCTTTCCTTAGTTCATGATTTATGCGAAAGACAGCACTGATCGTCTCATCGCAACTTTCATGCTTCTCGACCTGCTTGCACAATCGCTCCTATCGATCGTTCTTATATATATAGGCGTGCGCACGAGGGGGGCAAAGGGAGGGGAGGGGGGGTTGCGGCGAAACTTGGCCCCCCTAATGGAGAACCCTGCGCACGCCGATGATCGTTGTCCTTGTATTCATATGTCGGCAGCAGCGTGTATTCACATGTCGGCAGCGGCAGCAGCCTGCGTCGCCCGGACATGGGTGTATCCATGTCCGGGCCGCCATCGCAAACTTCTAACACTCGCAGGCGCGGGTTAGCGAAAATTACAATGCCGCGGTACCTTATATATGGGCGCCACTACGTTAAAGGTTTGGATTTCGAGGGACCTAAATGTCCCTTTCTCGATTTTACGAACTTCCCCATTTAACGAAATAATTCGAGCGTCATCATTTCGTTAAATCGATCAAGCGAACGCTGCGAGCAGCGTGGCTGGCGCGGACAACGTGTTGTGTGGCACACTGCATTCATGCGTACGAACTTGCATTGCATTTTGCTCATTTCACTGCTATCGCCGCACGCGGGACTACGCTCATGCAGTGGCGTACCAACTCGTTCGCGAGTGGGGGTCTGGCGTAGCTCACTATGTCCGCCGTATATATATATATATATATATATATATATATATATATATATATATATATATATATATATATATATATAAGTGTTTATATTCATAGAGCTGATCTGCACAAACAAATTGTGTAGGCTGGGCCGCCATATACTGCGACAACACAGCAGTGTTTAATAACATTTTGGAAATATTACCGTGAAGTTTGACACCCAAATTTAACCTGATCATCTGAGCATTCCATCAGCAAACTCCCCAGTCCTAGTTTGGCGTTGTAGATACGATGAGTGAGAGACAGAGAGAGAGAGATACGAAGAGGAAAGGCAGGGAGGTTAACCAAGCTTCGGCTCGGTTGGCTACCCTACACTTGGGGTGGGGAATAATAGAAAGGAAAGGGTAGAGAAGAAGAGTAAAGAAAGAGATGGATGAACAGTTAGCTTAAACTACACAACACGGACTCGCGCTGTTAGTTCACAGGTCCGGTGGTCCTCAAAAAGCACATGAGGGCATTCGTGGCCTTGCGCATGTGAAGAATCTGCTATGACTCTATTCGCAATGCCCACGAACTATAGGTGGCGCGCCGTGCTTTTCAACGGGATTCTCTCGGTGGATTTCATGCGTGGTGGTTGCGTCGTCCGCGATGCTGAGTCTTCTCCGCCTCTCGCCGATCGTCGTGCCGCTGCGAACGGTTTCGTCGTCCGCTACGCCGTGCACCTCGGATTGAGTTTCGACTCTCTGTGATGTCCGTGCCTCTGGCCGATCGTCGTGCCGTGACGGTTCCCACGTCAGCCAAGCCGAGCGCCTCTCACCGATTAAGGCCCGCCTTTCCGTGATGCCCTCGTGCTCCTGCTCATCGTGCCCCGTCCATGAACTCCGCTGACAGGATCCCCACTCCTACTCTTTCCTATTACTCTTTTAATCCCTCCTTATCCCATCCCCCTGAGAGCTACTGCTGAGGTGTCATCCCCTGAGATAGACAGTTGCGGGGCTCTCATTTTTTTCTTCACTTCCTGTTTTTTTTATTATTAAGAATCACTCCCCCCCCCCCCCGTGCTTTTCAAGATGGCGCCAGGAGGAGGGTCAACCCGTTTTGTTAGCATAGGAAGAGATAGTACGTGCGGACGTACGGCCCGTGCCACTTTCCACCGGATGAAGTCATGAGCTGTGCTGATTGGATATGAGACTAAACTACTTTCCCAAACCATGGAAAATGCTAAGTACTCGCCACCTAATTATTTGCTGTGGTGTGAAGGTTATATTTCAGCTCCGTTCTCGTGCAATAACGATGCTTTGCGAAATCCTGTGCGTGCTACATAAAACTGCATGAACTAAAATTGACGTATGAGCAGAAAGGCACTCCGAGGTAGTACGTACCGAGCCTGCCTGACGGATTCCATTCAGTAGCGCTTCTGTCACAGCCATGCTGAGACTCTAGCCGTGCGCAATTCACTTCACTCGCATGTTGCAGGCTCGATCAGCACGATCGAAACACGAATATCGAAAAGAATGCACACGTGTCCTTTTCGCAACGTCGAAGAAGTTAGCCGAGAGGCGTGGATTGTGGCTGTGACTGCACGTTCCAACGCTCCAACCATTTCGCTTCTCTGGTCGAGCTCGAGCGTGTTGGCGGCATGCGGCGCTCCATAATATCCACAATAATTGATACATGCAATGCACAAAAGGAACTATGCTTTTATTTTGATCTCGCTCGAGGATATTATACATTAAATACAATCAAAGTGACTTACGACGAGCGTGAAAGAACATTAACGCACGAGGGGACGTGAAGTGCAACTCGCTCCTCGTGAGTTAGCAGCTGATCGTTCGTCGCTGTCACTCTCGGTGCCTTCACAGTCTTCTACGTCCAGTGAAAAATCCTCGTCGTCAAGATGGTTTCTTTCAACATCACTGCTGAAAGCAATCTGAAGAATTTCCTCCGCCGAACAACTTCGACCACTCCGCGTCACCACGTTCACAATTACAGAGACGTCTGGGCGCGGAGAACATTTCGCTGATTTCGCCATTTCGCTCTCAGATCGGTCAACGAGCAAATCGCTTGCAGTGTGCTGCCACCTATCAACAAACGTACAAAAACAAGCGGCGCAGCGCTGGCTATGAAACCAACACACTGGCGAAGGACGGCGTGGAAAGCGTTCGCTCCACGAAAGGCGTGGAGCAGACGCGTCTTCGAATGATTGAAACGTCGCTCGCACGATTAGCAACAGCGCTCTGCTGACAAAAGGATAGAGGCATATTTCAATGTATCGAAAACTTGAGATCGCTCAGTTTTACAAGAGCACATCGCGAGCCGGCGCGACCTCCCGCGTACAGTGTTATGGGATTCATTCACTACAAGAAACACTGACCAATGCTATATACAAGTAAAACAGGGTGAGCTTCAACTGAATATGTCAGACGATAACATTTAACTAACCTACGTGGCTACAGAAAGCCTCGCGAAGCTGATAGTATGCGTACGCTGTGGGCTAGCATTGAAAGCGCGAGTCGCCACGTATTTTCTCGAAAACTTCGCACCTCGAAAGAACGAATCAGATTTCTCGTGTCACGGAGGGCCCGGTTTGTTCACTGATGCAGGGAACATGCCAAGTCGTAGTGTTCCTTCCTTGCCAACGCGTTAACACTGAGGTTAGCACAGCCGAACAAGGGAGCGACTGCGTAGTGCTGCCATTTTGTCGTCTACTAACCCTCCTCGGGAGGACGCTCCTGAATTCCGCTTGGCGGCGCGACAGTCTATGGACATTGCGAATAGTACCTTAAATTCTCACTTATTAAACAAAACATGTGGCTGACAAAGCAAGGTACTTCGCAGAAGTGTTCAGTGATAGCCTCCTCTGAAATGCTCGAGCGCATGATGCACAAGCGTGGAATACGCCCGCACCGCAGGTAGCCTACAGTGCGTGGTCATGTTACACGGAGGACAGTCGTCACAGCAGAATCGTAGGACAAATTTTATTACAAAATTACGTTATTGCTGCGTTCAAGTAAAACTTTGCCTGACTTGTTAGTTTCCCAGTCTGCAGTCGACAACAACCACTGTCGAAAGTGGGGGGGCTCCGCCCCCCCCCCCCCCCCAACGTTTCTCACTGGGGGGCTAGCGCCCCCCTGCCCCCCCCCCCCCCCGGTAGATACGCCTATGCGCTCATGCATTGATTTGTTTCCAATTATGGCGTCGGAAGACGCCCTTACCTCACACCTTGTACTAGAGGAAGAAAACAACCAATGTCACTGCTCTTCTCTTCCGATTTGGTCCTCATTCTTCAGTTATTTTCGCTATGTCTGTCATTCTTCGTCGCGCATTGCGTTCACTCGCTTAGTTACGCCGATGGCATAACCAAAAGAGCCGCGTGGTCTTGGTGGTTGGAACAATGATTATTGCTTCAACCTCACGAAATCACTGCCGACCTAATCGCACCTCAGCCAGCAGACGACAAGATAACACCGAAAAACCACCTGACTTGCAAAAATGTTCCGTGCCAAATACAACTTCGCTGCCGAGCTGCGTGTAGGCCGGGTATAATATTCCGAACAGGCGATCTACGACAGCCACAGCGACTGTGTTTAGAGATCGCGTTGAACAGGGATTACCGCTGGAGCTTAAGTTTCAGCAAGAGGACTTGCCATTGTCAAGGTAGCAACATGTCACTCGCAGTACGGTTCCATCGTGCGACCTTCTGTTTAAAATGTTCACGCGTTGCATTCGTTCACTTACAATGCCCAAATCTGGCTAGTGCTGAGTGGGCATTGCTTTCGTGCCTACGTGCCTAAATTTGAGGTCTTTGTTTCCATGACGTATGGAACATTTGTATATAGGTATATAGCTGTGTAGACTTGCACTACTAAGGTTAACTCAGTGGCGTAGCCCTGGGGGTGGTTTGGAGGTTCAACCCCTCCCTCCAACTTTTACAGTTTCACAGAAATACAAACACATTCACGAACATACATAAACATGGGCCGACCCCCCCCCCCTCCCCCCGATACAAAAGAATTCTGGCTACCACTACGCCCTTGAGTACCTTGAATATGCATTGCTGTTTTAGACACAATTAGGCACATTTGCCAAATGCTATTTGTAGATGTGTTAGCTGGAACAGCAGTGCATGTCACATTGACATTGCGGGAATTTTTAGGCTCTTTACTACTTGTGCATCATCATCACCACACAGTGGCGTAGCCAAGGAGTGGCACACCTAGCACGTGCCCCCCTCCCCCCCTAACCCCGAAATTTTTTTCTGCCATGGGATACAGAGCACAAAATGACACTCTATACCTGCCCACTCTATGCAAAATGACTGCCTGGTCCCCACTTCAGATCAAGGTGCCCTCCCCCATCCCCCCGAAACAAATTTCTGCCTACGCCCCTGTTATCACATGGAGTTCTTTGCTCATGGGCACCCATCTCGAGTTTTATCTATGCCTTATTGAGCATGATTGGTTTGCCATGTCTTCATGGCAAACCAATCATGCTCAATGTAATAGAGGTACGTCCCATTAAAGGCTGTGTCAAAACATCTTCAGCAAGTATTTCGTTATACTGGTATTCGTTATACTGGCACAATGTTTCCAGCAAGAAGCTTTTTTTCTTTATTACAGGGCTTAAGCAGTTGCAGCATGCCCTCTAAACAGAAGAACCGAAAAGGCAATTAATGTAAGCTTGCTAATTATTATTACGAATGCCACACAACCAATCTTCTTTATTCATGTTTGGTCACTGAGGTATGAGTTATAAAAATAGTATCTCTTAAAATAAGCTTTAATTGCTGTAATTTGCTAGTTCCAGTGACCTGATAACACAAGAGCCTTTTAGAAGCTGTATAGAAGGTACAGATACTGCTATATCTCTTGCCAAATGTGTCATAAAGCAAAAATATGCAGAGACTATTTTAAGCGGTTGTAGGCACACTGTGGCATTAATTCACAGGTTGCAGCCACGTAATACCAGCTCTGCTTTTAAGAAGTTACGATGACATCTTAATCGAACATTCCCTGATCAAATTGTTTTTGTGCATTATGAGGTGTTTGAAACAAACAAAAACTTGGGGCAGGCACAGAGACATGGTGGCACAAGAGGCATGTCAACAGTTGATAGAAGAAAACATTGGACAATAGAAAGACACAACTCAAGGCACATGTAACAATGAAAAAGACAAAAAAGATTTAATTCTCAACTCCTTTCAAAATAGATGTCAATGTACATGTTCTCTGTATGTATACACGTGACGTGACAGTAATAATTATAGTAAACATATCCCTAAGATTCAAGTTGCACATAGGACGTTTTGTACACAAGTTGCATGTGCAGCAATGAGGCAGTGAAACGTCGACTTTGCATGGGAGCCTCACTGTAGGAACAAACGCAGACGCAGGCGCGTCATGGTTATCATAAACAGGAAAAGTTTAACGAAAATGGAACGGCTAATTGCAAGGCCCCCTCCCCTTCCCCCTTCCATCAGTCCATGGCTTAAGGTCACATAAGTGTTCAAATGCAAGCCTACACAGAGTGTACAGAGGTCTACAGCCAAGCTCGGCATGTGCTAAGCTTAGCATCACGTCCACAATAACCGACATGTCATGAGGATTCACACACTATAGGTGCCCGATTAAAGGGACCCTGAAGTGGTTTCAACAATATTTTACAGACACATCAAGCTGGTAGTGTACTGATCATTAGCAGACTAATTTAGCACTCTGCTTAAAGTGCATAATTTATTGTAAGGTTTTAAACATGTGCAGTATTAAGCATTGAAGCAGCGCTGACACACAGAGTTTTCAGGGAGGTGCCATTTTGCAACATCACTCATGCAGCTGATCTGATTAGCTTTGTAACATTTGAAGTGGAGGAGGACATGCGAAGTGCCGGGTTTGTTGTGGCACCTGGTAATACAGAGGTCAACCAGACAAATTTGCAGTGTGGCCCCTGTGCTCTCCTGCATGATGGCAGAGGATCCCAGTCGCTGGAGCTTAGCCCTTAATACTAAGCGATGAGCTTGACAAAAAAATCACACCATCTCCCGCTAAAGTGGACCATGAGGCGATGCGAAGCAGTATTTCGGCATGTAGAGCCTGCGTTTCAGAGGGGAAGTGGTGAGGGGAGAAAGGGGAGAAGGGGAGGGGAGAGGAGAGGTGAAGTGGAGAGCGGGAGGGGAGAGAGGGGGAGGGAGAGGGGAGGGGGAAATGGAAGTGGAGAGGGTTTGCACATGCGCAGTAAGAGTGGTCACGCCGCACACCACCACCACTGGATTGAACTCCGCTATAAGATGCTTCACATCTAAAAGCATGGCTTAGGAGGAGGCTAACTTATAATTAGCTATAGTTCCCTTAATAGCAGGTGCTCTGCTTAACTTACAGTGCAAATGGTTTACTCTTGTTGTAGCCTACCTGCTTACGTGTACTTTCAAAAAACCGTTTCAGGGACCCCTTAAAAATGTGGCACCATTACAAGGAACAAACCTAATTTACAGTCTGTGTTCTTTTGCCGTGGTGCCCAACTTGTGATATCAGCATCAGTTTATGGACACCTGAGCCTGTGAGAAGTAACAGCCAACCATTCTGCAGATTGGCTATGCTGCACCAAAATACGTCGAATCATTTCATCAAGAACACACTATTATCAGAGTCCTTGATAACTCTGCTGTTACTAATGTTGTACAAACAAAGCCTTGGCACGAAAAGAAGTATCTGAATTAGCTCACTTGAACTGCAATGCTTCGGCATATGTAAGAGAAAAAGGTAATGCAGCGTCATGCAATGCCAACACTAAGTTGACAATGCTTTCCTTTACGTACAACATGCAAAGCGTTTCACTGAAACGACGTTCAATAGGCTCGTAATTTCGAGGCTTGTTACTATAATATGTTGCTAAGCCATTCTCAGCAAAATATTACACTGACACACAATATGAAAACAGAAATCTCCGTGAAGTACATTAAACCATCTGGGTACACACAGAAAACGTCCTAGCAACCTAATCCACAGACTCTTCTTAACAACACAGTTACCAAGAAGATAACTGCAGTAGAATAACATTGATTTAAGGACAAACATTCTGTAGACACAAATTTCTTATGTAAAATACTTAAATCAAACAAACTATGAGCCATACACTACCATTGTCAGTAACTATAACTGTGCACACCCTGTTAAATAGACTTCTTGAAAATCCTGGTTTAATGTTATGATGCTGCTCACTTTCAGCCCATTACTTGCTCCCACTACAGGAGTGTTTACCAGAAATCACACCTGGCAGTTCAGTTGATTGCAATTCTTGTTTTCTCTAACAAGGTAAGCTGGCAGCCTAAAAGGTATGCTTTTCATTAAACTTTTTGGAATATCCCTCCACAAGCGAAAGCAGTAGCACAAGCACAAAGTGGGCCTGTGAGCATGAATTACACAGTTGAGTACAAATCCAAGCTTAATAGTACTGTAGTAGTCTTGCAAAAGTAGCACTGACACGTCACTGCAACACTATGATGCACTGCAACACCAACAAAAAAAAATGCTCTTGCTAAAGCATTATGCAGAAGCCAACAGTATGGACAGCTCAACATATCACACCAAATCCTGAGTGCACATGGAAGGTACATATGCTAATCTCTGATAATTAAAAATACTTTGCATTCTTTCTGACAATGTTCAAATGTAAAATACCTTCATTACTGGAAAAACTCGTGTAGCTACTAGAAGTTTTTACAAAATGGTATAACTTGGTAAAAAAAAAAAGAAGCTTCGGAAGAAGGAAAGGGCAATTGTAGTGAGAGCAGCTATTACTAGCCACACGAGAAAGAATAATAAAAAAACTAAATAACAAGTGCGTCGGTTCCAAGACACTGCCAGCAACGACCATGCTGTCGCAAAAGTACAGCGCAAACACGATGCTTCTGCCTCATGCACCTTCACAGGTCAGGCTCATGAATGCTAACATGCCAGCATGCCTACTATTAGAATATAGTACGCAGATTTGCTGTCATAACAGAGAAAATGGTTACCACGGGGCGACATGACAATGACACCAGTTCGATGCCCTACATCCTAAGCATATTTCAGGCAGTTGGCAGGACACTTTCATGAAAGCCAGCGACTTTCAGTCTAGGTGCTTTCTTTAATGCTCCTATATACATAGCTGTGGACGACATTCCTACCATTTGATGAACGACAGTAATGACAGACTAAATACTTAACTGCGATTGCTGTGCACTGTCCAGAACTGATACAACAGATGGTGTGCCTCTTACCAATGCTGAAGAATTATTCTAACAGAGCAATGAAGACTTGCATGAATGCCTCACTGGACTTCATTTGATAGCTGCGGCTTTTGAATAGTTGCAGTGCAACTAAATAAGCATGGCCAGTGTATGTCGACTTAAACGTATCAACACAGAATGCCTCTAGAAGTTAGGGAAACACTGTCACATATCACTTTCTTAGCACACTGGAGTGTATACATTAAGGAAGTGAACATCTTTTCTTGGAGGTCTGATAAAAGTTATTCTAACTGTACACACAATGGCCTGAACTATTTACTGAGCAGACAGCTCCTGCTCACGTATCTGTAACACAACAATTCAACGATGCCTCATGGAATGTAAAAATAGAATTAGCCACAAGGATGGAGCAAAAGAGAAAAAGAAAGAGAAGAAAGAGGTGCAAATGCTACATTGACAACCAAAAAGGGGTAAATATATGCAAAGTAAAGCTGTGGTTTAGCATTTTCAGTTTGAAAAAAAAAAAACAGTACAAATGTTCATTCCAGAGTTTGGTTTTAACATGAAATGCAGGGGCATAGCCACGGGGGGGGGGGGGGGGTTCTCCCCCCCCCCCGATATTTTCAATTTTGCTTGCGTATATATACATGCGCACATACAAACGCACGCACGAACATACATAAAGTATGGTTGAATTCCCCCCCCCCCCCCCCCCGAAAAAATTTCTGGCTACGCCCCTGATGAAATGGTTAGCAAAAGCAAATTTACCTGTAGTGAGAACCAATGCAGTGACTGGCATACAGGTGTGAGCCTGCGTTGTACTCAGAAGCAAGAATTCTAACAAGGTCAATGTCATGTGTAAGGTCGGCTGCCCAAGAAATGTTTACCCTCCATTATGTTCCCTGCTGTTTTAACAGCAACAAGAAGCGAGACATTGGCAGTACAGGATACTGCAACACACAAACTGACCATGTTCACATATGGTAACATTAGGTATCATGTGTTGTAGCTCTGTACCTGCACAACGTTGCAAAAGTTTCACTGAATTTCTCTTCAAGCATCGAGCGCATTCTCTGGATATCTGCATATACATACAACTGTACTAGGGTTACTCCACAATAAAATTAGAGAAACATATCTTCTCACGCATGCACATACGCATACATACATCCATACATACATATATACAAACAAACAGGCAAGCTAGATGAAAAAAAAAAGGCACTGAATGTTACATAGAAAAGCAGATTCACTAGAAGAAAGAAGAGAATTCAGGTGAAAAGAAAAACACGAATCAAGTGCACCCAATTTTTCAAAAAAAAAAAAAGAAGCAAATATGCTGAACCTAATGCATAAGCAATGTATGGCTGCTCACAGGTAGTTTTATGACCATAGTAAAAAGTTTGACATATTTCATGTCAGTCAAAAATTGTTATATTATAGGTCCCTCCTAAATATACAATTTCAAGTCATTTTATCTGCCGACGTAGTTACCATTAGCTGAAAAAACGATAGCATTGTAGACTGTTAAACGTTGCTCACTTTGTCATGCTACATCAATTTTCTAGTGGGTTACTCTTTTTAAATTTCCAAGGCACTACACAGGAGTAGTTAATAAGTAGTTCCTTTTGAAGCTAGCAGGCAATATACTTCACTGCACTGTAATCTTGAGTTCAGTAGTTACAACTTGATAATTGTATTTTATCCCCTGCAATGAATCCTCGGCCACGTGCAATAAAACGAAATAGACACTACAAAAACCATCTATAGTTCTATGATCTACCACTGCCGCAGAAATTATTTTTTAATTTAAGAGACAAATTGTCTATGTGTTTATGTTCATTGCACGTGTGCATGTGTATACAGAAAAAAACGCCAGGCCTGCGCTGAAACCGCAGCACAGTCACAGCGAAAGCTGGAAGAGCAGCGTTTCTAGAGCCCGTTAAGCTCTCTTGGGGCTACAAAACAAGTACACTAGAAAGGTACCCACTAAGCCATAAATCACAATTTTTGTGAAGTTGGGAAGCACCTACTAAGCCATTATTCGTCATTCTGCGGAGAAGCGAGGCACCAGCTACACGTCAGTAAGGCATCATGTGCACTTTGTTGACGCGACGACTGATGACGAAGAATTATGGCTCAGCCCTTTGTAATGGGTTGGAATCTTTAAACGGCCCACCAGTTATGTAATTTGCATTGGGTGACGCCCGGTCACTATTTCCCTCTCCCGTCATGCTGTATAACATACGTTGACGTGGGAGAGAGACGGGGGGGGGGGGGGCAAGAAATTTACTGAGACCCCGAGGAAATGGATCATGCGCTTATGGCTTCCTTGGCAACCAATACAAGTGCACTTGCGAGGAACCCACTACGCTATAAATTAGTGTAATTTTACTGAGACCCCGAGGAAGTGGATCATGCGCTTATGGGCTTCCTTGGCAACCAATACAAGTGCACTTGTGAGGAACCCACTACGCTATAAATCATTGTAATTTTTGAGAAGTAGGGCAGCAGGCACTGTGCCATTTTTCGTCATTCTACGGAGAGCGTTGGTACCTGCTATACGCATGTAAGGCATTATGCGCACTTTGTTGATGCTGTGCCTGATGACGATGAAGAATTATGGCAGAGTCCTTTGTAATGGGTTGGAAGCATTCAACAACCTACTCGTTGCGCAATTCGCATTGTGTGACGCCTGGTTACAGAATTCGCGTTGTGCGATGCTTGGTGCTTATTTTACTCTTCTACCACGCTATATTGCATATGCTAGTGTGGTTCCTTTCCGACATGAAGCCTGTATGGGACCTTTTCGCAAAGCAGTTTCAAGCACCGGCATGGCTCAGAGGTTGAATACTGGGCTCCCACGCAGAGGACCCAGGTTCGAACCTCGTTCCATCCTGGAGTTTTTTTCTTATTTCGTTTTTTTTCTTATTTCGAGCGATACTGGTTACGGACACCGGCGGCGGCGGCGGCGGCGGCGGCGGACAACTACGGCGCCAAAAACGGCCGGTGAAATGATCTCATAACAGCTTTCGCTGTAAAAAAAAACATGGATGTGGATGCAGAGTCCAAGATCTGTGACTGAATATCAAGACTACAACTTGAAGTGTCAATAATAGGGGTGTGCGAATATTCAAAAATTTCGAATAACAAATCGAATAGCGTTCTATTCGATTCGGTGCTCAAATAGAATAGCGCATATTTTAAATACCGCATATTTTTCTAACACTCAGCAACAAAGAAAAATGCCTGAAGGAATGAGACGTCGAAGCAGCGAGGGGCAACTTTCTTGTTTTCATCATAGAATTACCCAGATGCATGTAGCCCATGTACTTACGGGACTATTGACGCTAGATTGAACACGGGATGACAGTGTTTTTGCTTATAACTCCAGTGTCGCCGAGGCGACAGTGTCAGCAATCCACCATCTGATGCTAACTCATGAAAATCGTCTAGCAGATATATATCAGTTTCCTTTAAAAGCTGTTTTAAACGTACCATCTTGAACACAGTAGTCACTTCTACAATTCAGCCTGAAGTTACAAAATATTTTGAAGGCTCTCGTTGCTGCTGCATACGAATTTGCCCAGTTTAAATATATGTGGTATATTTTGTCAGTTAATAGTAATCGTAATGTTCCTTTGCTAAAGCTTGGGAATATTTTTCAAATGAAATGTGTTGGGATTCTTGGGCTGTTTCGAAAATGTTACCTTACCAGTGTAAGGCTGTTTTAAAATGGTTGCCTTACTATGCGAAAACTATTAGAATAGTACTCGGTTTGTATTGTATTCGATTCGGTGTCATCACTACTCGATTCGTATTCAATTTGATTCTAAAATTCACTATTCGCACACCCCTAGTCAATAATGTTAAAAAATTAAAAGATTTCTAAAGACATAAAATGGGATCGTCAAGAATGTAAAGGAATGAGAGTACATTCTTAAAAAGAGTAGATTGATTTAATGCTTATAGGTAACATGTACGACTGATTTTGTTACGCACAGGTTGGAAAGGTTTACGTAACTATTAATCTATAAATATATTTTGTAATAAGAGCATCTGGCATGCTTTTCAGTTAATAGATTCATAAATAAGAGAAAGAAGTCATTAACAAGAATAACTTGCTGCAAAGCACTAGTGTACCACATTTGTACAATACTAAATGCCCCAGTGTTTCCTTTGTTTATTCACCCTTACCGGTAGTGCACTGAAGTGCGATTCACTAAGCTGGCACAACCTTGGTGAACTCTGTGCTTTTTCTACCTTTTCATTCCGAAGTCTGCAATCTGATGTTCTGCTCGACCGTTTAAACCAGCTATTACCTTGACATAAGGCAACAAGACATCAATCTGAAGCCCTAAAGTACGATAGTGACTGAACACTAAGTATAGGCTTACATAGACACTACTATTCAACTCTGACAACCAAGGAGTGCTTTCAAGAGTTTCTTTTTTCCTACAATGAGGCACTTTGTTCCACAGCAAAAAAGACATGAATTAGTTATGCCTGTGCTCTACATGTAAGAATGTCGGATAACCATGCAGAAAGGTGCGTATTTCATTTCGGGACACTGCCCATCTATACATGTTCGAAACCTCTTTGGGCTTTCTCCTTATATACATCTCTGCAAAGACATCAAACTTTTCTAAAGAGTATTATCTCAAAGCTCTTTCATACGGGGAAGATACAAGCTTTCACACATGTAATGGGCTGTAACGTTGGTACGGATGCCCAATCCATCTAAACCAGCAACATCTAGTATTTACAGCACCATGGTGCAAGACGGAATTAACAGTGAACCTGCAGTGATTGCATCATTCAAGCAAACATTTCAGTACTTGTGAATCGTACTAATGCACACAGCCACAGTCAGCAATAAGCCAGAGTAGATCTGGGAGTGATTACTTTCACCCAGCCAACGCACGGGCAAGAGATATGAATGGAAAAGATTAATATCAACTGGCAACAAAGTCTATACGCCTGTTGCCTGGTTCTGATTCCTAATCTATGCATGTCATTTGTTTTGCGCAAAAACAGTAGGTAGTTACCAACAACCCCTCGTTTACATTTCTCAAGGGTTCATTCCAATCCAGGCGCAGGTGGGTCCCGCCAGTCTTCAAAACTAAATAACTTGTTTCTACTCCCCAAAAAGTAGCATGTGAGAGTGAGTACTCTGCAGGCAATCTCTACATGCAAACAACACAACTCTGTGATCCGTGATCCCCAAAATTATTCACAGTGTAAAGCAAGTGAATAATTCATGGCGCCACATAAAGCAAGACGACAGCAAACCACATGCACACGCATGAATGCACAAAGAATCTTTCACGGAAGACCAAGACTTCATGCTGATCCACAGTACATGCTCAACACTCAACAATGATAACAATTCCCTCCACTTATTTAATAAGCACAGGCTGAAAAACTTTCACAAGAAGGCAACGCATGGCCAAGGAAGTCCACAGTAACAAGCTTTCTAGGCATTGATTCAGAATCCAATTGCTTGAATTGGAGTGCATAGAAGCGGCTCGAAGCTGTAGACTAACATTCAACGTCACCAATGAAAGTGCCGCCCCAGTTGACACAGCCACAGCTGTACGACATCCAGAGTGAGAGTTAACCCCACTAAGAATGAGAATCAAGTGCTCACATATCAGCGTTTTCATCTGAAGCAGGCAGTAATGAGCCTTGATGATTAAAGCACAATCTTGACCGATCTCAGTTGCTTGCCACATCAAAGCAGCAGCAAAGTTAGTTGCTACACATGCCCTTAGGACATAAACAGCTCCATCACAGTAATTAAACTCCTTTCACTCAATGGGTACCACATGGAACAAAATATGTTATCTTCCTAGGAAGCAAAAGGATGCACGCTTCCAAGGTCCTCCAAAAATAAATGCTCATAAAAATAAAGGCCTGTTACACAGGAAAACAAAAAAGAAAAAACGTCGCTAAGGACAACAGCACCAGTTTTCAATTGTCCAAACAAGTTACTTGCATGGCCAACAAGTGTTTGGAAGGGCTCAATGGCCCCTTTTCACCACCCATCCTCCCCTCTCCCCCAAGAAAGACACACAAAACGAATATGCTAATATGAACCAACCAACAAGTCCAAGCTAACAAGTGTCTCAGTCAAATGTACCTATTTGAACACTGTTTCAAATTAAGTGTCAATGTCACAGAAATCTTCGGCCTCCCAAAGAAAAAGAAGAGTTGGGAAGGAGTGGACATCATCGACGAGTGGACAGAGATGCACAAGAGTCTAAGACTGCACGTGCACGCACACTTGAATGTGAACACGTGAGCACTTAGTTCGTGTTGTGCAGTACGTCGACTTGTGGGCGGGCGTAGTGCAGGAACCACCACACTTGGTTGTGGCCACCGGTGCATGGCTTGGCTAGCACAGCGTCCAAGTC
Organism: Rhipicephalus sanguineus; assembly: GCF_013339695.2. Taxonomy (NCBI): domain Eukaryota; kingdom Metazoa; phylum Arthropoda; class Arachnida; order Ixodida; family Ixodidae; genus Rhipicephalus; species Rhipicephalus sanguineus. The sequence continues at coordinate 224,038,544 of NC_051178.1, forward strand.
TGTGGGAGCTGCCTCGATACACAAACCCGTTTGCCGGTGCTTCAGTGGGCCACCACGTGTGTGGTCCCAACGCTGCCGCTCCTCAGACTCAGCGCCCTCGCCGCAAGGGGCCATCATGACTTTGCGGGCAGCCTTGTCTGATTTGTCTGGCTCGCTGGACAACTCTGCACAGCTGTCTTCCTTGCGAATCTCGTGTCGCCATGTGTATGACACCAACTGCACATGATACGATTGCAGAAATAACGCCTATAATTCCTTCAATCTCTCATCATTTCATGCACACTTTCACTTGTTTAAAGGGGTCATGAAGCGCCCCTTGGGCTTGTTGAAAAAACACAACCTGCGGAAAGCTGACACGGCTATGAACTGCTCTGCAAAAATTTACAGTCGTGCGCGCCGCGTGAAGGCCACAAGCGGAGCGCGAAGTTGCCGTTTCCTCAGGCGCCCTCTTTTCAAACAGAGGCCGGTTCTCATTCTCGTCGGTGGGCGGGGCGCCTGCACATTGACATCGCGGAGGCATAGCATGCTTATTGGCCGATAGCCAGATGAGATGCGCTTCTTGCCACGGGGTGCCGCCACTTGCCCGCGCCGCACTCCTCAGTCTGTTAACTTTACACGGTGGCCGCACTCGTGCATGCGAATCACAGCGGGAGAGCGATCGCGTTTCATGACGCGCGCTGGCGTAACTTCTTACCCCCATGCCATCCCTCCCTGTCTAGCTTCCAGTGCGCTCGTCGGCACGAGAAAAGAGAGAAAGCACTGAGAGCGTGCGCCAAACCCCCGTAACTCCACTGATTCTTGACGGATTCGAGAAATTTTTGCGGCAATCGATTCGGGAGGCAGTAAACTCCGATACTAAGGTGATTAGATTAAATTAACGCACACAAATAGAGCAATTCTAACAGACATGAAAGCGACATACTATAGTGTAAGACCTTGGCAAAACAAATTCAGGGAAGTAGTTTACTATGTTAATATATTCTTGAAAAACAGACAGGTAGACTCACAAGGGCTTCAATTGAATACCTTGGTTAGAGAATTAATTTGGCCATATACATTGTTAATGAGGCGATGCTCTAATAATAAGCCTTTTGGTAGCTCCATTATTGATGTGCATAAACTGACTGTGTATGACAATCTATGCAGTACCCTCTATCAGGGATAAAGGGGTGCACGTTTACATGAAAATGATCCTTTGAACCACTGGGTAATGAAGTTTAAGTGACATTTTTCAAGTCAGACTGCGCAAGGACAGTTGAGTTAGAAGATATTAACTGATCATCAACAGCTTCACTCTGTGCGCTGCTCGCATGACAGAGACATAGTGATAGAGAAAAAAGCACCATAAATGCTGTAGGTGAAGTCAAGTCACCAGAAGGCAAGTTGAAAAAAAAACAAAAGTGGGAGAAGGTGGACCGACAGGTGGGAAAATAAAACGAATTACAGGACAAGGTGTGATGAAGGCAGGGTAAACATGTGAGGGAAGCCATCACGGTGCGTGGCATGTGCCCTCCGAGTTTGCCTGATGAACATTTACCTACCACACAATGCACCTCCAATTGTCAATATTAGACACAATATGTCTAGGAAATCATGAGTTGTAAATTAAACAAAACAATTCAAAAACTTTCAAGGGCCCTGAAAATGTGCCTTTCCATTTAAGGGGTTTTATTCAAGGGTTTTAAGGACCTGTATGCATCCTGGCGTGCACTTTTCTTGTATGACATGGTGACCAAGACCGATGTGGACGTACACTTAAGGCGATAAATGAAAGACCAAAACTGAAATGAACACTGGCAATGGGAGCATGTTAATATTCATAACAAAGCTTGTGCCGCTTCTACTGAAATTCTGTACAAGTTCAAATGTGCTTGTGCACAACAAAAAAACTTTTTTTCAAAAGTATACAATAAATACTAGTAGTAGTAATAGCATGACATGTCGCGGTCAGACTGGAAAAATGGGTTACTGTGCGCCGCACCTCTTCCATGCAATAATGCCAAGTGGGCCAAACATCACATTTCACACCATACATACAGCATCCATTAAATTGCGCTGAAGTGACAGGAGAGAAAGCGAGGACGCAATAAAAGCATGTGCAACACATTGTGGCAAGCAGAATCTTTAAGACAACCAAATAACATATGAGTACAGTTGTTAAAGCACTCAGCTTCTTCATAAGCCTCATCTATCTCATTCTTACACAACCCTAACAGTGAAGAGCTGCCACACAACATGCACCCTAGTCGCATCATTCAAATACCACGTTTGGCTATAACGAGATGGTAATCAGTCGTCTACGCGTAACAAACCTAATTACGACCAAGAGATGGCACCCACCTGGTTACCACCACTGTTTGTATCCTTGTGGCAAGGATAGATGCCGAGTGGTTCCGTGTTGTCATAGTTGTGGCTCATGGAATCAAGACACATGCCTGTGTTTGGATTTCTTGCCTGAAAACAAAGCACACAGTACAAATTTAACTCACAGTGTAATAAAGATAATGCCACATTGCCATTACGCTAAAGAATACACCAAGCTCAAGTGTAAGTTAAAGAGTGTGCTCTTTATTTGGCCAACGTTTGCCCAGCAGGACAAAACACTCAGAATACTACGACACTTGCAAGCACAGTCATCACTTAAAACTATGAACTATTGGTGAAGGGTGTCGGCTCTTTATGCAAACGTCATCGTATAAACCAGCACAATTGCTGGTACCTGTGTACATGGCCATGTACTAGGGGCATGCGAATAGTGAAATTTAGAACCAAGTTGAATGCGAATCGAATAGCAATGACACGAAATCGAATACAAAGCGAATACTATTCAAATAGTTTTCGAATAGTAAGGTAACCATTTTCAAAGCAGCCCTAGAATGCCAATGTAACCATTTTTGAAACAGCCCGAGAATTCCACAACATTTTATTGGAAACAAATAATCACCAGCTTTAACACAAGAACATTACGATTACTTTTAACCGACAAAGCGTAACACAATTATGTAAACTGAGGCAAGCTCGTATAGAGCAGCAACTAGAGCCTTAGAAATATTTTGTAACTGCCGGTTGAAATACAGCAATGACTACAGTATTCAAGGTGACACTTTGTCAACTTTTACATATAACTTGCACATAAATATTCAACAATAGTTGTAAGTCAACATCATCATGAATGTCATGATGAAGACAGTTGACTTATGACTCTGTCGCCTTGGCAACACTGGAATTTTAAGCAAGGGCACCTTTATCCTGTGATCTACATAGCGTCCGTAAAACCTTGGGCTGCATGAATCTTGGTAATTCGATGATTAAGACAGGAAACGCTACCCCTCTCCGTTCCAACGTCTTGTTCCTTTGAGGTTCTTTCATCGGTGCTTATGATTCGAAATACATGAGAAAAATATTCGGTATTTCTAATATGTACTATTCGATTTGAGTGCCAAGTCGAATAGAACACTATTCAATTCATTATTCAAAATTTTTGAATATTCGCGCACTCCTACTATTTACGTCGCAGATGCAAGCTGATCAGAACTGGAGATAACATACGAGCTTCCCATAGACGAACAAACAGTTGTGTGAGCAATAACTTCGTAATATTAACTTTGTAATAACTTCGGCTGAAAAATTCTCACTGGAAAAAACACGAACAAGTACTATGTGTGTCAATATATCTCCCATTCAGCAAACAGTTCATTCATGGGTACTTAAATGACCACCCAGACAGAGCCCGAAAGACTCTAGCCGCAGCACGTCAGGTGCACTTCCCCTTCAATGATGGTGCACACAATTGTGTTACCTCAACTGGCTTGAAAGGCAATGTGCGCACTTGGACATGCTTCCTGGGTGGGCAACTAGAGCTCATTTAACTTCATTGAGCTGAGTATCATTGCAGAGGATCGTTACGCTGAAGACACTATACCATGTTCGACGAGCCGTTTGACATGCCGCATTCCGGGAGGCACTCCAAAATTATAATTTTTTGTTTGCACAGAATACACATGACCAATAACCAATTGCCCATCTATTTTGAGCATGACAGTCGATTATTTTATACGAAAATAGAGCATGACAGACTCAGGAGTAAATAGATCCTTAATTACACTATAATAAAGATTAATCACTGAAAATGCAGAAATCAACATAATACCACTTTCCTTCCTAGCATTAGAAATATCAAGTGCCTTAGAATAAAGCTGCATCAAATTTGATGCATTCACAGAAAATAGTACATCATAATATGTGCCTGAAGCAGCTTATGCAGAGGAAAGTGGCTCCATATAACCCCATGAGGACCTTAGATTACATGCTGTTGCCAGATTACAAATTATAATGGTAACCATAAAATGGTGGTCAACTTAAGCAGAACAAATCTTAATTGCTCTTAACTGGCACAGCAGCATTGCTATTCTGAAAAACCTCATTACTGACGCACTGTCCTCTAAGCCATACAATGTTACAAGTTACAATTTCTGCAACTACTTTTGCTCTTTATTACATAATCATATGCGTTATGCCTTACTGGGCACGATACATATGGCGTTAGGTGCACTTGCAGTAGTGAATATTTAATAGAACTTCAGTCCTTTATTTACGCTATAAATAAAAACTGAATGCTAGGTAAGGCTACAGTAGCCTCTTACAGTTATGATGTCAAGTTTCCCTGTTAATATAAATGAATGAAATAGAAGAGGTAATAAGTTGCTAGGAAATCAGGTCTAGTTGTACAGTGCGTGCTTTTATTGTGGCATGTAAGAAACAGGACACAGACAAGCTAGCCTCACTGAATGAGTCCTTGCATAGTGAAAAGCTTGTGCGAACAATGAACACTCACATTTTCCAAAGGCAAACACTTTCTCGCTGGGAACAAACTTGTTGGGGTATACATTGTCCAGGTACCACTTGAAAGATTGCACTGCAGCTTGTTACGCAGTGCCTTGCGCTCCGAGATGTCCCCAAATGATATTTCTGCAGCAAGACAACTAAGTTTAATGACTCATGCAGCAAGAAGACCAAGAAAGCAAATAAGCACAATGTAATTTAGTTTGAGTGAAAAATCTTACACACATCAACAAGCAGCAAATGTGTAAGCATATAATTATATAAAAGAGTAAGTTTTCAATTCACTTTATGTAATTTATGTCTCCTGTCAACAAAGTCTAAACATAGAAAGTTAAAGGAGATTCTAAAAACTTTAATTATTGGCCCGACAAAAACGTCTCCTCCAAACACAGTTCAGCGGTTTTGAAAAAAGAGCACTGGTAACAACAGCCACAATAAGAACAAAAGATTACACCGCTTTCACCCAGTGTAAATTTTCTGCGATGTTTTGTGATTTTGTGTGCGTGTCTGTGATTACGTTATTTGTAGAGATGGACGGGAAGGACAATGTGGCAGACCCTGCCACACGCCCCTACTACAGTGACTTTAGGCCCTAGTCACACTTGAGCCGCCGTTCCTCGTTTCACCTTGCGGCTACTGCTTCGTCCGCGACCAGGCAATTATGCCATCTATGGGTGTATCTGGGAACTGGAGCGGACATGCAACGCGGACCCTCATCTGTCGTCAGGGCAAAGCCCAGAACAGCTCCGCTGTTAAAGCAAAACATGTTTTACAGTGTTTACACTGGAGAAGGAGTTGAGAATTATCTGCCTTGCCACACATGAAACCAAAGTATTACCATGAACACATGTAATGAGATTATGCCAGGGTTAGGCCATTACAGAGAATGCAAAACGGAAACATTAACAAATATTGTCAATAACAGAGAAAGCACAGACATCAACTCATACACCTACAACTATCAGATCTACTGTAAACAAACGTCATTTCGAATTACTTAAGTAAATCCCAGACCCATTTCTGAAGCATTAACAACTTAGCCAAACATTCATTGTAGTTTGCCTGCAGCCAATAAGCACTTCACTTTTCTTCAGACTGATTGCACACTTTTCAGAGCAACTACTGTATACATCATGAGCAACTAAATGTCTACATTATTATTGGATCATTCACTATATATTTTCGTTGCAATTAAAACATGTGCTAATTCATAAGAATGTATCCGGATGGAAAGAATTGCAAAGCTTATCTACAACAAATGCCATTTCTAAGTGCCACCAGAACATTCAGAGATCCTGAGGGTTTCATCAACCTTTAACAATACAGAGCTGAAATATATACAAGAACTTCAAAAGGTGCCTAATATTACACATGTATAGAAAACAGAAACTAAGGAGCGGCTTTTATTAAGAAGCCACTACTATTCCCCTATAGAATCGGCAATGGTAATACTTTAATTGTATTAAATCAAAAGCATCATTTGTTCTTTGACGTACCCTGAGCTCTGGACGGTTTTGGTAGAAGTAGTACTTGTAGTTGTCCATCCACACTTCAGCAAGCCGGGCTGTGTTGATGCATGCGTGTCCTTGTTGCTTGGGAATTTGTACGGGTGGTAGTCGCGGAAAATGTGGCCCACGTGAGAGCACGGAGCTATCACCAAAGAGCCACCGCACATCCAGATCTGTGAACGAGGGTCACGCTCATACATTTGTGTGCAGCAATATTAACCATTCTTTCATGAAAGCAGTCGGTTCACTGGGAACTTTGAAGCTGATGAAATTGCTGCTTTCTTATTCAGAAGTAGCACTTGCTGTGGGCTAGACGGTACATACTGTGTATTGACCATAATACTACAATCACTAAGTGCAAAATAATGAAACAAGGGAGGGAAGAGGAGCAATGTGAGAGCTAATTTCGGCTGATTTATTGCAAACATGGCACACAGGCTACCTAGCAACTGTTTTGCTGCACAAAGTGCCAAGCAACATACCTTCACGCATCACATCACCATCAATACACATTCCAAAAACGGTTTTCTGCAGGGAAGTGGGAAATAGATGTGCAGAGGGAAATATCAGGAAACTGGGGGAATTATGTATCAGCGACAACATACTTTTCCTTCTTCCCTTCGGAGAATCGCTTTTAGAAATTGTATCGATGGTGATGATGTGTGAAGGTATGTTGTTTGGCACTTTGCGCAGGAAAAAGGTTGCTATATAGCTTGTGTACCATGTTCGCAATCAATCAGTCGAAAGTTAGCACTCACATTGCTTCTCCCTCCTTTCTTTCGTCGTTCGCGCTAAGTGACCACAGTTTTATGGTCACTACATACTGATTAATCTGTGGGTAAAATGTCCCAAAGCAACACAGAAGCTATGAAAGGTACCATGGTGTAGGATTCCAAGCAACTAAACCTAAGTACAAGCTAGGATCTTAAAAGCAGAGTTCTAAGGAACCTAATGGCAGCCCAGGACAGCATTCTTGGGTTTGCAAGCATTGAGATCAATGTTACTCGGTGTAAGCACAAGCATTCATGTAAACCCTCACTCAGGCATTTCCCGTTTTTAACCCCCATAAAGCAAGTGTTATTTAAGAAAGATACTGAGACTTGCAGATAATGCTTCTGCAATTTCAAACAGGCTAGTCTTACCAATGGCAAAGACTTAACCCACTTAGGAGAATGTAGGAAATCAGTAAGACATTACAATGAGATGCTTGTAGGATCATAAGATGTCAAAGGCATTCAGTGCACCTGGTTAATTGTTAAGAGAATACAAGAATTGTATTAAGGACTTGAGTGAGAATGTTAAGAGAAGATGGAGGCTTGAAGAGTGAATATTCCTGAACCGACAAAAGCAAGCAACATGCTCTCTGAAGAGTCACAAAATGATGACAAGGGCTCCAGTGCTCACTGAATCCAAAAGAATACCCTACAATGTCGTTCACCTCTCAACGTCCCAGTAAACTAAGTAATGAAAATATTGTCATCCATCTCTTTCAACTCACACGGAATGACATCTCCAGGTTCTCGCCCAGCCTTCCATCTCGCTATCATAAGAGCGCTATCCCAGAAGTACTTGCGATCAATGCAAAACAGGCCACCAGCCATTGTGGGCGAACGCAGGGGTTTTGCTGCTCTTGCGCGCCTTCCTCCAGGCCTCGGGCGTGTTTATCCAGATGAACTCGCCCTTCCAGTTGAAGCCACCAATTGGTAGAAATCCGAGCTTGTGCCCATGTATGAAGGGTCTTGTCATCAATCACATCAATGACGGGACACTACCGTGGTGCGATCTTCTTTATCAGCTCCACATGGGCTCCAGCCTGCATTTGGAAGGAATAAGAAATGTCATGCTTTCTAACTGTGACAGCTTGTGTTTATGATAACCAAGTTAATTACTAATGTGTACTTCAGACAGTGCCTCCAAATAATTTTATATTAATTTGCGGGTGCAAAAACCTTAGGTGGCAATGCAAACACTCTTCTCAAGTTTTACACAATCTGCTTGACAGGAATGGGACAAGAGAACGAAGCATTTTTTCCAACCCAAAAATCGAGCATGCTCACCAAAAAGGAAGCACAAAAAGAAAGGACCATAAATGGCAACTCTACCTTAAATGAAGTTACCTTCCACGTCAAACACTTAAAAAGTCGCCATCACAAGGTCACATGACCTACTATGCAGAGACAACGTAGTTTTCCATGAGCAAGTTTATGCAGTGTGTGCACTTATCACATTCAACGTTGTGAATGTACAAAGAGCATTTTCCCTCTCATTTTTTTACATATGCTCTTGTTAAATGTGCAATGCTCGCATACGAATGTTTCCAAGACACAGCCACAAGAGCGGCAGTGGGACCATTACAAGATGTCAACTTTAAGACCACTGGGCAGTAATAGACTGCAGCGATCTTGCTTCCGACGAAGCCCAAGTATGGCATGAGACATCCAGTACATGACCCGTACTGATATAAATCAAATGCTGTGTATAGTGACCTTCCCAAGGATACGCCAAGTGTTCCTGAATGCCGACACAAAACTTTATAAGGCCTTCCAGCCTACATTTCATAGAACAAACTACATGTATGTCCATAGTGCCACACTGGCATAACAACTTCACAAGATGCCTGTGTCACAGCTTTAATTTTCCTGCCAACGGCCATGCAAACTTTTCATTCTATGTTTGGCATAAAAACTTGCACTGGACCAGTCAGAATGTCAATGTAGTAGTAGGTCAAGCTTAATTAATACTAAGCCCCTCTGGAACATAGGTTTTTGCACAAAATGCCAGTGTCACAGCTCACCGTCTTTACTTTCCTGGCAACGGCCATGCAAACTTTTCATTCTATGCTTGGCATAAAAACTCGCACTGGACCAGTCAGAATGTCAATGTAGTAGTAAATCAAGCTTAATTAATACTATGCCTCTCTGGAACATAGATTTTTGCTTCAAAACTGCATTTGAGAAAATGACAGCTTATTAGCTCAATGGTAACATGGCCACATTTTTCTTTTTTTAGGGGCGAAGCTCCTTAGGGCCTAGCCTTGTCGGCGTCCGTAACGCTACACAAAACCGAAACTGAACACCTGCACGACGAAAAACGAAAAAACATCTTGACAACCTCTACGGGCCACGTACGGAAAATGTACGGTACCACGGAAATGCTTTCTGAGCTTCGCCCACTCGTCAGCATTCACTTCGTGGATATGCGGTGATTTTTTTTTCTTAATTGTAACTATAACACCATAGGTGTGCACACGGCTCTCCATTACCAGGGAGCCAAGTTTCAGTGCTGACCCCCGCACTCCATTGGTAGAGCTTGACAATGGATGCAAAAGAGAAAATGAAGTGACGACGTGCGTTGCACAACAGTCTGCCATTGGTCCCCGGCTTTCAAGGTGTTAAGGTGGGAGGTAAACAGTTCTTGGAATGCAAAGTCAATGGTCCTTGGCCGTCATTATCATCAAGAACCTGCGTGGCCATAACCATACGCCTTAAACAATGCTAGGCAGGTCTGTCTGAGTAAAATTATGGGATAGACTTGGCACGCCCCTCCTGTCCCGGCCCCTCTGTGTGCAAGCCTATGCAGAGCACGAAACACAGCAACTGAAGAGAACACACGTGGTAACAACCAGTTGAACATTCTACAGAAAACAATGCCTTTTGAAGGAGTATACTGACATGAAAGTATAAGCGCCCCACTTGCATTTTCCATGTGATTGACTTCGATGTGCTCCTTGCTTGCTTACATAGTTTGTGTTTGCATGTGGTTACAAGATGTAAGCTCACCCAACTAACTTTTAAATTTCTCTATAAGGCAAAGCAGTAATATGTTACACATTCCCAATTTCCTTATATCTGAGAATATTTCAAGGAGGACAAATTAATGCTTTATCACTTTTAACATAGAAAAAGTTTAGGAGAGTTACCAGATAGATTGACGCACTGTTGCATTTAACAGTGTCAACGTCATTATACTTCGTTGTTTTCACTTTGGATCATGACGTTGGTGGCGATACTGATTTGCTCACAAATTATAAAGTGTTATCAAGCAGTTTAGCACTGCAAGCTTAATTACTTCCAGTAAAGACAAAGTATGGCTCAAGCATCGCTGGACATCTGCATTACCGTACTTATGCAAATGCTGTGAATGTCAGCTAGAAAACTTCACAGGACATTCACAAAACCAACCCCACTTGAAAGTATACCGTGTGTTCTGTCATCCCATAACAGCTTGCAATCAGAATGTCGTTCAAACAAGAACTAGCCCAGCTTTTCCGTCTTGCATACTTCGTTAGGTCAGTTTCGATAATTCACAAATCCATAAATCACTAGCCAAGCTACACGCGCGTGTACAAACCGGCTCGCGCGTGCGGTACGCCGACGAGTTGAAAGCTACCGAAGTGGCCCGGAAAGGGGCTTTTAGAGCAGCGAGAAGGGAAGAAGAAACAAGAATATACGCGACCGCCGCTCTTCAAATTCCGGACGTGCTCGTAATACTGGACGGCCGTGGAGAACGGTAGATCGAGAGCGAAAGAAAACAAGAAAGGGGCCATCCGCTGCCGGCGCACCGCGTTGCTCTTGAAAAATCATCGGCGCTCGGGCCTGTTCGTGCTTTCTTTTGCCGTTGTAACAAAAAGAAAATGGCGGCAATGAGGGGCGACCGGATAATCGAGAAGAAGCAGATGAAGAAGGAGCAAAGAAAGCGAGAAACGTGGATGTGGTCCGCTGCTTTCCTGTCCCACTGCTACCTGCTGCTACCGCCCCCTTTCCACTAGGTGCCCCTCGATCGTCACATCGCGGTTTTCCGGACCGACGCCGCACCAGCCGCACGGCATTCGCCGACGAATCGCCGGCCTCGCCAGCGCCGCCGGGGAATCTCGCTTCCCAATTTGCGCTCAACGAGGGGCAGTTTAAAAGCCGCTCACGCTCCCAGACTCTTTCCTGTCTGAGCTTCGCTTTCGAACATCCTTGCCACGTTCAAGAGTCGTCACCATCGTGTTCCGCCAGCTACGCGGTCGTCGTGATCTCGCGGGGGCACTTGCGCCGTTCTTTCGCCCGTCCATAACTACGAGGATTTTTGATGGAAAGCCAGAAAGCGTCTCGCTGTGACGTCAACACACGATGCTTTCGCATTGTTGCTTATCGCAGAAACGACCCTCGCACAAGCAAGGGCCGTCACGGCCTGAGCGCTGCTCCCAGCAGAGGCACGCACGCTCGTCAAATTACATCGTCACGCCTATTGACACCATTGAAAACAACATCCGTCCCTGTTCCGTACGCTGTGTCTAAACATGGGTCAAGGAGGCTTTTAAAAGAATGCTGGAATGGGAGCTTACGCAACGCCTTACCGGCAGGGCTGGGCACAGATACCCAGAAAAGTATTCCGAAATACAGATATCGAAATACATGTGCTGTAAGCCTAAAATACAGATACTGAGATACATTTGTCTTTGACGTAACGGGATATTTCGGAGATACTTTTGCAAAACCACGGAAGAAGTCTCCTGGAATACTGTTACTGCAGGAATACAGATAGTGGAATTTTTTATTTTTAGTTCGGGGATGCTGATGCTCCACTACGGCTTTTATTAAGTGCAGGATAATATCATGATGGATGTTCCAGCGCACTGAAATTTGCTAGGCAAGGATATCGCTCAAATCACTAGCGAGCACGAGTAAATTAAGAAAATGTGTACATTTATTATGTTTTGCTGATAAGTTTGTTGCGTTAACTGCATTTAAGCAATAGCAGCTTCTCAATAGGCTGTCATTTAGACAGCGTCGGCTCACCCTCAACCCAAGATTCGCGAACTCTCGAAATGGCTTTCAGCCTCGAAAGAATTCGGGGTGGGGCACCTGCCACGAAAAACGGCGACTTTCGTCAGCAGAGGATGACAATATTGCTTGCGTGATTCTGCCGTCACCAGCGTCGGGCATTTTACCATGTGGGTCATCCTATGCGCGGGGGGAACCCTTCGCCGCCCTCACTGTCGCCGACCGGCAGCGCGCCTTTGCTTGGATTAAGACAAAAGTCTTCCGTCCCCCTTGGTAACACGTCAGCTCATTTCCTACAAAAATGTAACGATATGCCTCTGATCTGCACTGTATCGCAATATAATCGATACATCGTAAAAGTATTTCACTAAGGAGATGCAAATACATCTTGCAAATGTATCTCGATACTCAAAAGTATGTCTAAGATACTATCGCGATACTGCCCAGCCCTGCTTACCGGCAAAAGTGAAGCTAGCGCTTGCCCGCTCTCGGAAACATGCTCTTTTCAGGCGGAGCCAGCTTAGAGGTCAATTTGTTTTGCTCTGTTAATGTCAGCTCTACGTTAATTCTAAAATAAGATATCATTGTTCCCGACGAAAGTAAAACGATCGAGTCCGAGATGAGTATTGGATGGATCTCCAACAACATTTGCCAAGACAGAGGTTTCCTGAGGAAACCAGTAACAAAAAGACAGCCATTGAGCAGTATACGTCAGGAAAAATTGCCACATCAAATCGTAGGGCGCGGGAGGAAAACACTCCGTTTTCTTCGCTAAACGCTAACGCTTTATCCTGCCCATACTAAGATGGCGGCAGCCATGTTAGGGTGTGGTACGGCTTCACTTTTGAGGCATAGTTGGCCCTCCAGCCTTTTTACACCTCCCTGACATGCTGTGTCTTCAGAACAGACTAACGCCGGATTGCCGACGGCGAAACGGGGCTGCGCGATATCGGTGTTCCGCGCATCACTCGGCCCAGTTTTTTCCTGTCCTAGCTAAGGTTTATTCCCATCACGACGCTACTCATGCGCCCTTTGCGCGACTGCACTTGTGCGACCTAAAATGCGTGTAGTTTTTTCTTTCTTTTTTAACTGTCGTCGAGCGAGAAATGAAGCGAAAGGTCACAGAGCGACACACTCTCTCGCACTTTACACCCGTAGCATGTGCAACCATCTAGCGGTGAAACGCGTCCTGGAGCGCAGCGCAAGAAAAAGAAATATCTCCACGCAAAATTTCCTTTGGGAGATTGCTTAAGTAGTGCGTAAGCGGTAAAGTTTCATAGTAGGAAACACCATGGTTGCGGGCTTCCGTGGAAGGTTGTTGTCGGGCAGCATCGACACGGCGTCTGTTAACTTCTTTCTTCAGCGTCTCGAACGGCCCCGCGGAACGAGCATCCCGCGACCACGGAAACGTGCGTTTGGCATTGAATTTTCGCAAGGTCCGAATTTTCCCGATCTGTAAAATCTTCCGTGTCAGCCTTATATGTTGTCCTGGAGAAGAGTTTGAACTCCACCACGACGAATTATTTAACGGAGCCTTCACATTTTGCATTTCTTTCATGACGCCGGTATACAACTCATTTATGTGGATATATTCGCATTCTGCAAGCGCAAGTGTTCAGCCCAGTCGGTGAAACTCACGTTCGGAGCTTGGGGCCATATATAGGTTCGACACACAGGGAAATAAATTTTGTTTTAGACCTTTATATTTTACAACGACCCGTACGTGACGGAGAGACGGACGGACAGTTCGCCCTCGTTGAGTCCGCATAGAAATGCTTACGAATTTAACACACGTATACGCCACTGTATAGTTCAGATCGGAGAAGACATAAGCACGGCCGGAGGACAGGAGCGTATAGGGGGGAAAGGGCGCTTGAGTCCAAACTGGAGCACTGCACGTGCCGATTTTTCCGGCCCGCCCGAGCCCGGCCCGGTGTTCTTAAATATGGCCCGTACCCGGCCCGGGCCCGAAAGGTTTGGGCCCAGGTCGGCCCGGCCCGTTTCAGCTAGTTATGCCTTCAGAATAAAGGAGGCACTGTCCAAGCTTTGGTTATTGTGAAGATACCCGCCGCACACAAGATATTTATTTCTAGAGATTGTTTTAGGAACTTCTTTCAGTGCCACGACTTTCACTGGTTAATTACGCCCGTAACACTCTTAAGCAATAATTGCAGGGCAATAGAAAATTTAATTTGAGTCGTAGCTGGCTGTTTCATGTACGCACGCAGTGCTAACCGCGTAATCTTATTTTTGCATTTCAAAGAACGACTACAAAATATAGTTCCTCCATAAAGTGAAAAAAAAAAAACATGGCAGACATTTTTAGTTTGAGTCTACATCATTTGCATGCGAGCTAGGGCTGTTGAGTGAAAGTACCAAGTCTCCTGCAAACTTCATCTATTGCACAATGCAAAGAAAAAAAAAAAGAATGTGCTTGAGCTGCTTCTGGCAGGAATACACCAGGCTGGGCAGCGTTACATAAATTAAAGCTGTCGTGTTGACTCCTCGACAGGCAACTGTACCCAACGTACTCTACGTTTTCGTGTTCAAAACAAGAAGGTTCTTTGTCCCACCCTTCTTCCCTGAGTCACCGCCACCGCAGTACCATAGATCTGTCAAAGCGAGGCACACTCGTTAGCGAGCGAGCACGTCCTCGCTGTTCCTGCAGATGGCTGTCTCGTCGTCTTCGTGTGATCGCCTTCGATCTTTGAAAATGTAACGCCTTAAAGCAATACCGGACTAAGGGCTTCCAAAACCACTGTCTATTAGAGCGCCGGAGTGAACCAGCCTGCGGCCTCTTTAGCGCTCCCGTCGAACGCGACGTGTCGGGTGTCCGCAGCGTGATCCCCCGCAGGGACCGGTATGTTTCCTTAGATACAACGCGCACCTTGTCACACGGGTAAGATCTAGGCCGTTTACCGTTGCTTTCCTTGCACGGTACCCAAGAACGTCTTTCACTCACTATAATTATGGAAACTTATATTAGAGGTTTCTTGAAATTACGTGTAGCATACCGATGGAGCAAAATTGCAGGGGTCTTGTACTGTGCAATTTCTGTGCACGCCAATACACTCCCTGCAGGTGATTAAGTTACCCGGAGCCTGGGTCTCATATAGCCTGGGTCGCTTCGGGAAGTTAAACCCCACAAAACTACAAAAACAAAGCCAAACAACGTACACACGCAATTATACAGATACGTGTGAGACCCGGGCCTAATACGGGCCTGAGCCCCCGAGCCCGAAGATCCCGGGTCCGATCCAACAATCCCTTACCCGGCCGACCCGGCCCGCGGGCCGACCCGGGCCGGGCCCGGGCCCGTGCAGTGCTCTAGTCCAAACTTTATCAAACGCCTTCTTCCTCGATGCCATGCACGCACAGAACAGGACGCCTAAAGGCCGAACCATATACAGCGTTTTTGCCGGCGTTTTCTGACGTTGCGTCCCTCGGCGTCGTCACATCAACGCCGTCAGAGAGGGCGGCAAACCATATGAAGAGCGTTAACTCAGCGTCGCACAATGTGACCAGAGGGAATGAACCTGACACCTCGTAAAGCAGTGTACAGTTTCCGTCAATGGACCAACAAGATATACTCCTGATTATAGCTTTTATGTCTCATTTGCAGCTCTGTGGTGCAAAAAAACGAGTCACAATGCCACCGAAAAGTCTTTTTTTTTTATTTGACTTGTAGCGCCAGCTATTGGCATTAGAAGAACCACGAACTTGTAATATATGGCCTCTGAGCTTGAAGCTGCCGTACATCTTTGAGGCCACGTATTCGGCCAATACACTCATTCCTGCTAAGCTACCGATGAACTTGAGTACGGCTCTCGGAAAGAGTTCAAAGATATCATGAGCACTTTGCTGTCGAAGCTTCTAGGGAACAAGCTAAGTCAAATACAAGCATCAGTTGAGAACTTAAGGGCCACACAGTGCACGGCGACGATTATTAGATCCGAGGCGGGCGGCAGCCATTTTGGCAGCAGCGACGACGCCGTTACGTAGCGGAAGTCGCTGCCAGCCGCACGCTGATTGGTTCTGCGTCCATCGAACTGCTTCCGGCGTCGACGCTGCCGCCCGTGATGTCTGGACCGTCCAGAGGTGGACGTTTCGGCCACCGTCACCGGTAGCGTCGACGTCGAGGGACGCCAGCGTACGAAACGCTGGGAAAACGCCGGCAAAAACGCTCTATATGGTTCGGCCTTAAAGGAGTACTGACATGAATTTTAAAATTTTTCGGGTTGTTGTTCTAAATGAAAGCACGGGTATCGAGAACCCTAAAAGAGTGTCGTGGTGCCTGGGGATGCATTGCATATATTTTAATACCGCTTCTTCCAACCAGCAGTTTCGGTTTCGGTTTCGAGAGGGCGGCTTCATAGTGACGTGTCAAGTCGGCCCGTGACGTCACGGACAGACTGCAACCCACGAAATATGCACCTGCTGTCCTTTGCTGTCAGTCGAACGTGGTTCATGATGAGTGAACTGTCGTCCAGTGCCTCCGACAGCGATTTCTGTGATTTAGGCTGCATGCAGAACCCAGATTTCGCAAACCAAGTGAGCTGACTTGAAACGTCATAGGGCTCTCCATGCGGTGAAGCTGCCTTGCAGATGCTGGGAGATGAAAACTTTAAATAAAACTTAAATATTTATACGTGTTTCCCGGATGCGGTGTGGGGAGAGCGTTAACACTACATGCCAAGGAAACCAAAAACGTCCGTTTTGCTGCACTTCAATATCGTGTCAGTACTCCTTTAACGCGCCACTTACCTTTACAACATCCCAGTCATGCAGCGTTCCCACGGTATACGTGGTCGCCACTGTAATTTCATGGTTCACTCTCTTCAGCCGATTGGGAAGCAATACGAATTAGCCAGTCAGAAGCGCGAAGAAACCGAGGCTGAGCTAACAAAACAAATTTTTTTCGCGTTTTACTGTTTTCGGCTACAGGGCGGAATGGCGTAACGAACAAAGAACATGCATATACAAAGCTTGGCCGCTTTATCCCTCTGCTTGATTCGCATACAACAGCGCGGCCACCGTAACGGCCGGGCAGCGGGAATTTAATAAGCTACGCGCATATTATACCTCCCAGCACGTCAGGTTTTACACTGCGGTCAATGTGTAACGGTCGAGCTACGGGGCCGACCGAATCGGTTCACAGGCTGCCGCCGAGCGCCAAGACTCGAGGAGCGATTTGATTTTGCCTGTTCGATATCGCCGCGGATTCGGAAAGTACAGCTTCTCTCGGATTAACAACTCTCGACGTTATGTTGTGTCGTCGAACTCGGTGGCAGCAGCGGTCCGAGACCAGCTTACCACTGAGCCGTCACTGCTTCGGTAAGCGTATTAAAACAAGTTGTGGTGAAATCTAGAAGGCTTTGTTTGTATTTCGCTGTCGTACAAAATAACGCGAATAGGCTTTGCTCGAAGCCACCCGGGACATGGAGCTCAGACTTAAATATAAGGTTATGGGGTTCGACCACGCAGTTGAGATTCTTTGTCGTGGACCGGGTGATATTCTCAGAGTTGAGAACACGGTCTGACAAAAACGAACAAAAAAAACTTAAACGCGCACGTTAGCAAGCGAAGACACACGACAGGATCTCGACAACTATAGAATTCGAACCAAAACTGGCTCTTTGCATTTGAGTAGATCACTCAACGGTCTATATTAGAGGACAATTACGAAATGCCTCCCCCCCTCCCCATAGCAAAACGACCAAACGACGTCCGTTTGGTCACAACCGGCAGTCGACAGCGCACGCCATAATCTCCAGCGTACACAAGCCGAACGTAACTCAACGCTTCCCCTCACGTTTGTTGATTGCGTATCAACAGTAAAGGTGACAATAGAAAAACAATACCAATGATGGACCTAAAAGCACCGATAGTATTGCATTAGAATTGGATACGTAGTTTCGTCCAAATGCGCTAAGACGCAGGCTTCAAAAAGATCACCAATGGTCGGTGGCCTCGCAGTGCGAGTCAAGGAAGACGAGCACGTCGCCCGACGCGGCCCGGGCGCCTGTCAGCCGGGCGCGGATCAGGCCCTCGCGTTTGGGTAGCGTGATGAGCTTCACGAAGCCCGGACGGAAGTGGCGCCGAATGAACCGCTCCAGGCGGCCATAGCCATCTCGTCTGCGGGAGAAGAAAAAAAGCCCAGGATCAGCATTGCGGACAAACGCTTGGAGTTTGACCTCTTATTCGCCATCTGCGTCCACGTCTTAGACATGACTTCTTAAGCAAATTACGCAACAGAAAACTGATCAGTGCCACTGAAAACATGCGCCCTCGATCATCGCCTTCACGTCCTTACCCTTACTTAGGGCTCCATTTTCGGATAAATCCGAAAAAATCGGATAAACAATCGCCGGTAACATTTTTGACAATTCGGATTTAACCGATAAACTCTGATTTTAACGGCCAATATAATGACCATTTCAAGTTCTTTGTCGAAAGGGCATGCTCTAAGCAGTCACCAATACATCGGCCTACATTGATCTACATACGGTAAATCTCACACGAACTGCCGGCGAGGAAAACGAAAGTATACGAACATGACCTGTTTTCATGGAAGCATTGTGCACTGTCATCAAAATTTTGTCATCAAACATCAAAATTTTCTCGTAAAACTCAAACGTGCATACCAAACATCATTATACATGATACCGCAATACGGCGAATATAACATCGCCGGAATAACATGACAGGATGCGATTTTAGGGTTGCTATCTTAACGGAAACGCAGCACGTGAAGCACTGCATGCGCCATACTGTGTAATTCGCCATCTTGTCCACAAAAATTGGGGGACGCCTAAGCTTCGCCTTTAAGATTTGAACGCGATAGCGATATTCTGTTCCTAGTGCGCAGTTCGAACACTACGAGTGTTTAACAGAATGCGCGCACTAAGGTGTGTGCCTTATGTAATGGGTAGCATGCTTTAAACCAGGAGCAATTATGCACGAGAAACTTTTTCGAAGTTGCGATGCACCCACTACGTAGTCTTAAGGGAATACGCGCAGTAATGTCTGTGCCTTTTGTAATGGGTGGCTGTCTTTAAACCACGAAGTCGTTACGATAGTGACATGGTGTGACGCCCGATGGCAATGTACGCTTGTACCACGCAAGATTACTGCGATATTACATCTCGTACTGTGACACCTGTATACAGGACGCGTATTTTTGGGAAGCATGAAAGTTACTTTCAATGCAGCTCCAAGCAGAGGCGTGGCTGTGTGGTAGAACACCTGCTTGCCACGCAGACGGCCTGGGTTCAATTCTCACTCGGACCAACATTTTTATTATTTATTTTATTTGCAGCTCTTTCTATTTTTCGCTCAAGATGATGATTTTTCGCTCACAAAGCTCTTTAACGCTATCGCGTTAACATCCATAAAACAACGTGTACGACAAGTACGTTTGCACCGTGCCGTCGTCGGTCGCCATTGAAGCGAAAACATTATTTCGCTTCAATTCTGTTTCCTTTCCCGGACAGTTATCGGCATGAATAACGAAACGCTTCAGACGAAAGTTAAGCGAAAAATGGCTGGCAAATCAGAATGCCGGAGACACGTATGCCAGGCGACAGCGAACTGCGAGTGAGAAAGCCAAAAGCAGACGCTCGCACTGTATTTGGTTTTTCGTTGTTCTTTCCCGAGCGCACAACAATACGGACTCATCTGCCAATGTCGCGGCTGAATACTCCTTCCCATTGTCAGCAGAATCCATCAGGCACGGCTCGCTACGGCAGCCGGACCTCGTGTTGTCGATGCGTCACGGACGAGCGTGTCGGGTGCATACGATCCGTCTCCTCATCAACTGGCCACCTGTCGCGTCACACAATCGGCTTCGGGTGCGTCACACCGGAAGTGCTCTATGGTACGCCGCCGCTCACTGGCTTTGCTACATATACTCTGTCGTGTTTCCTTCGCTTCTTCTGTCATGTTCGAATGGTATCACGCACGTGCAAACAGTTTCACGTTCACGGCCGACCTCCGGTATACCGAGTTCAAGTGGAATAACGAGGGAATAGAGAGTAGACGTTTTTAGCTTGTTCGGTATTCCTGTATACGCAAGGGGGTTTACCAGAATACCGGGTTACGGACGATGGTATCCACATGTTCTGACGCTTCATGTTGTGACGCTGCATAGACAAGTTCGTTTTCCGCTAAGTGGTTCTTGAGGGAAAAAAATAAATTTGAAAAGGCAGCTCATTCGGTACTAGGCCGCTGACGTGAATTTACGCTAGTAGAGAAGTAGAATGCACTAGGTTTCTGCAGTAACAATTCCATGCTTCCCTGATTCATCTCGGCTCCGCCATATGGCACCACTTATCCGGCCTCTCACGTTTACGGTATCCGGCATAACGCTGACGCAAAGAAGCTTGCCGACGAACTAAAGCTCTCATGTTTTAGTTTGTCCGCAAACTCTTTGGCGTTAGCGTTACACCGGATACAGTAGGCGTAAACGTGAGAAGCCGGATAGGTGGTGCCATGTGGCGGGGCCGAGATGAACCAGGCAAGCATAGAATTGTTACTGCAGAAACCTAGTACATTCCACTTCTCTGCTTGCGTGATTCTCAGCAGCGGCCTAGTACTGAATGAGCTGCCTTTTATAGGGACACTAAAGGCAAATAATGTATGTCAGACTGAAAGCTCAATGTATTGACACTTCTAAAACGGCAATATTATCGACAGCAGTGCCCTACTTACCGAGAAATTAGCTATATGTATCACATGACCAGCGCCACGAGTGGGACATTTTCGAAGTGATCCCGATGACATATGAGAGTCTGCCTACAATAAATCACTAGTAGTCAAACTAGCAGCATAAAAAAGAACCCTCCGTGCATCAAAAGTCGTAATAAAATGCTGTTTGTTCGTTTCCGTTTGATTCATGGAAAAAAGAACCTCTGCGGCGTTGCCATGGGGAACGGCGCGCGTGGTTCGGTTTTCGCCGAACTGCGCTTCGCCCGGCGCCCTGCTTCGCTCACGCGGTCGCGTCTCAGTGGTAGTTTCGGGATCGCGTACTGCCACATTTGTTTTGCGCGCTCGTGAAAGTCCGCTCTAACAGAAATTTCGACAAAATGCCGCATGCAACAACGCCGGCACTAAGAGCCCTCAGCAGCATACCCGTTCATCGGGGCTCAAGTCGCTGAATTGGAGCCAGCGTCGCGAGCCAATGTCTCGTTTTCAAGTTCTCCGTCCACATCCATTACGGAGATTGCGGCAAGCTTCGATGGCCGTTGTTGCTGCTGTGGGTCCCGCCATAGAGTTTCCTACAATACTTACTAGAGGGAACTCTGGCGCTAGTGTCTATGGTAGCTGCAACGCATGACGCTTCAGCCAGCATGGGAGTGATGGGTAGTACACAAATTTGTCTAAACTTCGTTCTTTCGGCTCCGTTTGGCTGCGCGTCGCCTGCATCCGCTTTGTCGCAAAACAAAGTTCAGCAAAAGTCAACAGTTCCACTTCACCACTTTAACTTTTTTAGGCTCACCCAATCAAACCTGGTCACGAAGTTCACAACGGTCTATTCTTTTATCCGAAACGAACGCCAAAACACAGCAATAAACAAAGCCACAAGTACGTTTGAAGCCGCAAGCACGAAGACTAGGCAAATTTGTGTACTACCCATCATTCCCATGGTAGCTGAACGATCGCAGCGCCAGAGTCCCCTCTAGTTAATTTTAGGAAACTCTATGGGTCCCGCTACTTTCGCTCTGCTGCTACTAGTGTCGGCGGCCGCGCAGTAAAGGCGGGCAACGTTAGGCACGGCAGCAGTGACGTATGAAAGTAGGATTTCAGGCGGATGATTTGAAGTGCGCTAACGCGATGTGGACCACTAAAACGTGATCTTATTTCAAAATAAGCATTTCCTTGGCATAAAAGTAGCACTACGAGGTTTCTGGACCGCTATTTCAACAATCAACGTCGACTTAATATTTGCCTTTAGTGTCCCTTTAAACTTTCTTTCCCTCAAGGACACTAGGCGAAAACAAACGTCTCTGTAGTTGCACGAGGCGTCCCAAGACGTCGATACTATCGTCCGGCAACGCGGTATTCCGTAAACCCATTTGCGTATACCGGAATACGGGACAAGTTAAAAACCTTTAATGACTCCGTTTACGATCAGCAACGCTCAGCGACTATACTTCGGGTTTATCGAAGGCGAAATAGGCCATATTTTATATAATCCAAGTCACAGCTTCAAGGCATGTTTCAAAGCCACACGTCCTCGTAAAGCGCCGCCGCTGGAAGGGCCAGTAAAAATACAAGCCAGTGGCACGCATGTCGAGCTAAACGAACATGAACGGAAACGTTACACCACACAAAACACGTATTATAAAACTACATGAAATCGTCAAAAGCTGTAGCCCTAAACAACGTCCCTTTTCAGTAGCGAGTGAGTGTACGTAGCATTGAAAACGACGAAATTCTTAAAGCGGAATATTAGGCTGAACACATTCTGCGGTCCTATTGAACCAATCAGAGAGGCTGCAGCTGCACAGCGAGCCAAACGGAACCGACAATATCGAGAATTCCACATTCGCCACATATTCACAAAGCATCGCTGCATGCCAATATGCGCGAGAAGGCAGCGAAGATATCTCTCCGGCCGGCGAAAATAATGTGGGTTACGTAAAAGGAAAACGCAACGTACTGTAAAACGAAGTTAGCCGTCATCATCAGAAAGTGACGGACTGCTCGCTCACTCTGATTACGCCGAAGGTTTCGATAGAAAAAGTTGCCGGCGCCGACGACCATTACCGAGTGAAAAAAAAAACGGGCGGCGTTAGTAAATTAGATTTGTTGGAAATCCGATGCGTAAGCGTGTAGACCGTTATGCATGCCTGTCACGATTCAATTAGCGAAAACCTTCCCTTTTTGTTGACGTTCGCGACTTTCCGGTGGTGCTGGTTCTTTCTTATTCTGATTGTGCGGCGGGGTTTTCACGAAATCAGACATCGGCGTCGGCAAGATTTTGTCCTGGGCGGGGAGGGGGGTGCACATCGCGGGGAGGGTGGGGGGGGGGGGCGAGGAGGAAGCGCTGGTGTGGCTTTGGTGGGGCGCAAGTGTTGGTGTGGCTTGAAATGGGCCATTTTGCCCTCCCCTGCCGACGCCCATGAAATCAGGCGACCGAAGCAAATTTCTCCGCTCTTCGGCGAAAAGCAGTATTTTCCCTTATCAGAAAATGACGCTCGCCCTTTAGCAACACCGGCAGCAGCAACAATGAAAGGGGGGGGGGGATGCCACGTTTATGTACGGCACTTCGACATGCGCGTATATAATTCAAGCTGATTTACTAACATATGGCACGTACACACCCAGAAAAGATTTACAAGAAAATGTAAATTTAAAAAAAAAAAGCGACGAGAAATACTCTATAGATGTGATATTTCAAGCATTGTGACTCTGAGCACATATACCGCGCGATCGCAGTATCTCTCAATCACTCCGTACTTTTTAAGGAACTATCACACGTTTGCGTCAAACAGGTGGACAGGGGATTGTGACGTAGACATAAAAGATTCACGTGCATGCCTCCTACTACGGAATGACGATTGATGGCTATGACAACGCGCTTGCAGTTTGAATTCCGAAAGCAACCCCCCCCCCCCCAAACACACAAAACACACACACGACGCACGCACACAGTTCTTTCTTAAACTATTGTGTATTCCTAAGCGAAAAGAACCGCCATCAGCACTATCAAGTGATACCTTTCCTGAACTTCTTCCCTTTCAATAGGAGACATATTGGCTGCTAATTGCAAAGCACGACGTTGAATCGACGCACTTTCGGGGAGCATACATGCAGTCTCTGGTAGTACCTATATTTTGCGAGAATACGTCAAAAGTGTATAGCTTCCAAACGTTCTCAACCAATGCATTCTTTATACTGCCTGCCAATGTATCAGTAAAATCTTATGTTCGTGAATTTCCCTTGCGATAGGCACGTACAGCCACAAAGTCAGGGTTTCAACTGAACATGTAGTAGCTTTTTTTTGTCGACATACTCGCTTGTTTACCAGAGAAGATATTCACACATGTCGTGTTCCGGAGCATGCGCCACAGCACAGAATGCTGATCGATGGCCGAGGCTTACTGTAAATAGAAGGCGTGGAACAAATGCGTTAAGGTTAACGTGCCTGGTACTGTATTACCGTGCGGATATGTCCTATGTATGCGTGGATCAAACTGCATCCAAGATACGCGTGGACAGTGCCAACGTTCACGCAGCGGCATCAGAGGCTCTCTGCGCGTACGAGGTCGCCTTAGGCAAATGAGGCTTCCATACTTCGACATCTAAACGGAGCTCCCGAAATAGCCTATATGTACACGGTAACCGCTGCCAACATTAAAGACGCCCAACGGCGATTGGAGAGCGCAAAACCTGCGCGAACAGCGAACTGCATGGGAGCCAACTTCTGTCCAATGAAAGCCACGGTGCATGCTCGAAGCTATAGTACACTATACTCGAAGCAAAATATTCCTAACAAGAAGCCTGCCTAACATTACACACTAAGTACGCGCCAAATACTGCATTCGGTGTTGTAAAACAAAGCTGTGGTTTGCATGTTCAATTACAGCCGCATGTACTTAAGTGCAGGTCAGTGGTACAGCCGGGGGGGGGGGGGGGGAGGATTCCCCCCCCCCCCGAAAATGTTCAATTTTGCATGTGATTTTGCAGCTTCCTACACATCACGGCGAGGCCTGCGCAGCGCGTTGCCCACAGTCTTTGTGGGTGAAGCTTCAACTAATGAAATATAAGACTTGCGGCAATATACACAAGCATACATACGAATGCACTCACGAACATACATAAGGTATGATTAACCTCCCCCTTTCCCTGAAAAAATATTACTGGATACGCTACCGGTGCCGCTTAAGTGTCACATGATTGCGCCAGCCGTGCCCCAGCCGTGCCCCAGCGTTCTATACGGTATTAAGCCGGGGTAAACACTGCAAACTGTCAAATTTCGCCATATTGCCAGCTCTGATTGACCGACATATCTCTCGCAGCACCCTCGCTGATTTGCGTAAAACCAAAAGACGGTGGAAACGACGGATTGTGACAGCTTCCGCGGTATATCACCTCCATGCCGCCACAGAACGCACGCCTCAGCGGCATCCCGCGCATACGCGCCTCAGACGATGGTATTTATTTAAACTTGAAGCTTTCTTTTTTACCCCGCTAACTTTCGAAAAGCAGCGACAAAAGCTCTGGCAACACTGCGAGATATTCGCGGAAACAACATGGAGCGAACGTGCCTGACGTGTGGATTTTTCCAGGGATCTGCCACGTCGCTAAGAAGGCGCAAAAACAATAACAAAAAAAAAAAACAGCGATGAAGAAATTGGGAGCAAACGAGAAATGCGCCACGACAGACGGAACTAACGCGAATAATGTCACGGCTAAAGCAGGACAAGAGAAAAAAAAAAGGAAAGAGGTGGGAGGAAGGAGGGAGGGGTTACAGCACTCGCAGAGTACGACGAAGGAGCGAAGCTCTCGGCTCCAAACGCTTGGCATTGCGAACGCGCGCCCGGCACACCAAGAAACAAACATCCCGCGCAACGGCGCTCGCTAAATTCGCGAACCCGCCACGAACCTCTTCCGAGCAGCGTGCCAACGCATTCCTCGCAGCTCGCAGGAACCGCAAATGCGCTGCCGCAGCGCGAGAATGCGCTTTACCCGTGCAATTCGTGAGAGGAAACGCGACGATACTGCGAGCACAGCTTTCCTACGGGCGCATCTAATCACCTAGCGTGGAATTTTCGCAGCGGACACGAGAGGCGTTAAAGAGAAAAAGAAAGAAAGAAAGAAAGAAAGAAAGAAAGAAAGAAAGAAAGAAAGAAGAAAGGAAAGAAAGAAGAAAGAAAGAAAGAAAGAAAGAAAGAAAGAAAGAAAGAAAGAAAGAAAGAAAGATTCACGACACCGCTATGGCATTTTCCTTCATTCTGTTCGCGAAAGAAGCGTGTGAAAGGAGACGGCGGAACAGCGGACGAGCTCGACGGCAAGCGCGTCAGCGATTCTCAAAAGGCCGACCGTTTCAAAAGCGTCGTAAATGTCGATCACGCTCTTTGCAGACGCACATGTTACGGTGCGAGAATGAAGTTCTACGTTGTACGCCTCTGCCTTATGGGCGGATCACGTCCGTTTAAGCCCGCAGTTTACAGACGCCCGGCAGAGCCAAAGATGCGTGCGGGTTTATCGCATGCAGCGAGTGAATAGGGTGACATAAGCTGCTCATTCGGTTACATTTTGCGCTCGCTTTGCCCATTGAAATACATACGCTAGAAGAATTGGGTACACAATAAAGTTCACGAAAATAACGTGGCCGCAGCAAGCGTAAGACTTGGTTAGTTGGCGAATCATCGGAGAAGAGGCGTTTACCCTGCAATGGGCGTGGTCATAATGATGATGGTGATGATAGATGCCTTGATGACGGGCGAGAAGGAGGGAGAGGAGACGAGCAATGCGCGCGGGAGTTAGTGCTACAAAGAAAAGTTCACAAGAGTAAAAGTTTGGGCGAGTTCGTATTAGTGATACAAAACTCTCGGCAAATGGACTATCGATAGCATCGATCAGGGCCGTACCCAGGAATTTTTTTCGGGGGGGGGTTTGCGTGTAGAACGGCTGCCATTTTTTAAGATTTATACTGGCTTATTTTTGTGAATAAATCAAGTACATCGCTTACTTGTAATAATTCGATGGTACTTTTCAATTATTTGTACCCAAATAAAGAAATTGGTATGTCAACCTCAAATTCTGGTTAAAGCAAGAAATAAGTTTGGACAATAGCACCACCAAAGCCGGGGACACCGCGACCAACGGCTCCTGATGAAGTAACACAATGTAACCACGGTACAAAAACGGTATGTATGTGTTACAAGCTGCCACTCTAGCGTCGCCAGCGCGAAGTCGGCGACGGGAATGGCAGCAGGTTAGGTCGTTCCGTACGTAAGCAGAGACAGTGAAGAGATCAGAGACGTGTGTGGGGAAAAACAAAACTCTAGTGATATTGCAGCACGAGGAATCTAGTACAACACTTAATACCAACTAACAAAATACATATAAAATCAATAAATCAGCTTACAAGAGAGAAGTATTACAAACTATACACAAAACTAACCAACAATAAAACTACAGATGAGAAAGTCCGAAGGTATAAACAGGTGAAGGGATACCTGTGATGACCGGCAGCGTTGAGTCCACGACGATCGGATGCAAGAAGTCAGAGAGAGTTCTGGCACAACTGCGATGTCGGCGGTGTTGCAGCGCTGGTGTTTCCGGTAGGCTAGTGCTTGAAGCCGATCTCGGGCAGGTTGAACTTACTCGAGATTCAAGTACCGATGCCTACGTTACAGACGTTAATTTCGCGTCACAACTAGACGAATGGCTAAGTTTAGGTGGCCAGCCGATACGGAGCCACAACCACTTAAGGGATACTTCTTGATCTCCTTCTACACCATGTTGGTCAGCAACTAGACTGCTTAGCAAGGCGAAATCCTGCGCTTAAATCGACCTCCGTGTCCCCTCATTCTCGTCCTGGGGGAAAAGAGACCTCTACATGGGTCCAATCATGCACGTTTCATTGTTAGAAACTCCACCCTAAAAATATATTGACCGCGTCCCTTTTTAATTAGGAGAGGGTCCTCAACTGAGCGAGAGTGACAACCTGTTGGGGTTCTCTCATACGGCTTGTCCACAAGCAGTTTTGCCCGTGGGAATGGTCAGTTTCCTTGGTTTCAGCCGGTGCGTCTTGCAGTCTACAGCTGGTTCGGGGTGCATCGCGGCCTTTGACGACCGTGCCGACGCCGCCGTAGGTACAAAGGATCAAACATCGGCGACTAACGTTTGAAGAAGAACACCCCATTCAGTACTTCCCTGCACTAAAGACCAGTCTTTTCATGAGCGAACGGTTCCACCGGTCAGCGGGGGAGTGCGGCGCCCGTTAATTTGCCGTTACGCCGGGTCGCAAAAATGGCAGTCCGTGACAGTATGTATGCAAGCAAACAAACAAGTCGCCCGACATTCCGATCTTCTTGTTACCGTTCGCACATTCTGCTTGCTGGATAGTTTCCTCGTAATTGCGAAAGAATAGAAGGGTTGAAGCTTGGGCTAGCTGGGTTTAGCTTTTAATCGACTCTTGAAACATAGAGGGAAGTTTAAACGAGGAAGTTTTTCCTTCTCGGCAACTTGCAAAATTCTGTGAGGACTTGTTCTGGGGTCACTTGAAGTTCTCGATGGATGCTGAGCAGTGCTAGTCCGGTCAATCTGTCGTTGTTCATATGATTTCGAAGGTAGCTCTTCAGCCTTCTCAGTGTGGAAAAAGTCCGTTCCGGGGTCGACGTCGACACGGGTAAAGTCGCCAGGATAGAAAGTAGGCTGTGGATGTTCGGAAAAAAGTCGCGGTTGCACATCTCTAAGGCCTGTAAAGCACAAGCTGGGCGATTCTTTTCTTCGATCTGGCAGCATTTGTTCACCCACAGTGTGAACTCTGCTTCGATGACATTAGCGGAAGGAATGTCGCCAAGGTAAAACTGCACTGCATCATCAATATCAGAAAGGCTAGCCGATGCGCAGAATTTCGGCAGCAGCATGTTAAGGCCAACCACGACCTTCTTATGGGCATCGAACCGGTCTCTTAATTGATTTTCGAAGTCAGCCAGCAAAGGCAAATACACATTCCTCGGTAGTACTCTTCGGGAGTAGCAGAAGGTACGTTGCTTCTTTGCATCTGCCTTCCAGTGATGCGTGGTATCTCAACATTTGTGATCTTCAGCAAAGAGAGCGACTTCAGAAAAATCTTATTAAATTCCGTTTCCGCACTAGCCCTTTTTGTGGAAAGAACGTCTATAACATTCTTTACGTGATCGCACGCTTGAGCCAAGTCACAGTCAATTTTTTGAAGAAACTTGCAAAGTGGCAGTGTCAAAGAGAAGAGGTCGCTACAGATCTGAAGCGAAACGACAAACTCGGGCTTCGTAATGGCATTGAGCAGTTGAGAAGCTTTTGATGAAGTATCAGATGACGCGGCCTCTTCTTCCAAATATTCGAGGAATTGTACAATAGGCACGTACAGTTCAAGGAAACGCTGAAGTGCATCGTGACTCTCTACCCACCTTGTTTGGCAAAAGGAGAGAACTGATTTTCTTTTTTCTTGTGTTAAATCTTCTACTTTGTCTCGCAGTTGGTTCGTCCTCTGTGGCGAAGCTCTCACAAACGTACAGGTTGAGGATACAGTTCCCAAACAGTTGCGGATGCTGGGGAGTTTGCATGCGTGAAGCAGAGCAAGGTTCAACGAGTGGGCGCTACAATGCACGTACAACGCTTTGGGCGCTGTTTGACGAATGAAGGCTTGAACACCGTTAAGGTGGCCGCTCATTGATGCCGCGCCGTCGTATCCTTGCCCGCAAAGTAGGTTCAGGTCAAAGCCATGACCTCTAAGGCTGTTCAGGATTGTGCTCGCCAGCGCCTTGCCAGTGAGATCGTACACGGGAACGAAATCTACAAAATCTTCTTTAAGTATGGGCACTCCCGACGTGTCGTGTCCAACGTACCTTACACATAGGGAAATGTGGGCGGTGCGAGATATATCAGTGGCCTCGTCAGCTAGAACTGAAAAACACGAACCTCAGTTGACGTTTTCAACTATCTTTCTTTGTATGATTTTACCACAGAGGGTGATCAACTCATTTTGAATTTTTGGGCTCGTGTACAGCGCATTCGCCGGAGATGTTTCCATGTGAGCTCTCAAGGCGGCATCTCCACATTTTGCTCTCATCCTAAGCAGTGCGCGGAAATTTCCATCATTTTTCAATGGCAGCACTTCAGACATATTTATCGGACCAGAGTCGTCTGTGCCGCGAAGCGGTACTTCTTGCCTGCCACAGAAAAGGATTGTTTCTATTATTGGCAGCAAGTTCTTGCGGTTTTCTTCCGCCTGCTTTTTAAGACCGTGGTCAAGTTGTGTTAAGATGTCATGCTGTGAGCGGGACCGGACTGCTAAAAAGTTCTCCGATAGCGTTGTTGACATGGCGTGATAACTGCTGGATGCGTGGCTCTTAAAGGCGTCCATGGCTTTCTTGTAATTGGTGAACTCCTTAGTTACAAAACAGCCCAAGCGCTGGTGCTCCCCTTTTCCTGCACACTCGCTTGCGAAGACTACGCAATATTTGCATAATGCTCCTTGAAGCTTCTCTGAATAAACAAGCCATGGGTAACGATCTACCCAGTGAGGTTGGAACTTCAGATTCCTTTTCCCTGTGGCTGGATAATCATAGTTAGCCGGAGGGGTCCACGGATTGAGCAGCAGCTTCTCCGTCGTCTCTGGATCATTTACATTATTGCTTTTCGAGACAAACAGTCCCAAGTCCAAAATATTCGCACTCGTCGCACAGAGGGGAGGCGAACCAGAATGTGTAGGTGCCATGCCACTCACCTTCCTTGGGCATTGCCCAGTGGTAAAGGCGTCACTTTGCCCAGCGTTGACTGTAGAACAAAGGTCACTTGGAGTTGCACTGCGGCCACCATCATTTTCCGGCGGCGCATGGGTGTCCTGCTTGTGTTCGTTCTCAGGTGATTCACATAAACTGGTGCATTCTCCTGAGTCGCTACAGAAGTTCCGACGCGCTTGGCTTTCCACCAGTGCTGAGGAGGGCGAAGTTTTATCCTTCGAAGGAGGCGGTTCTTCTCCGTCCGCTTCATCGGTTCGAACTTTCTTGAAGTAAGACGCAAGACTCCTTTGCTTCGTTGTTGCAGAGTGTCTTTTCATTTTGCTGCCGCAATCCTGTGCACGCACACAGAAGTGGCCAGTGGCTCCAAAAAGACGTTTGCGACTGCTTCGACTGCCTGGCGTGAACGGCGGGCGATGTTTTCTTCCTCTCTTATCCACTTTACAGTGGCTAGAATGTAGAAGTGTGATGAACGCGCCGGCTCCCGCGTGGCGCATGTGTTTTCTGAACGCCGCTACAGCTGGTGTGCATGCAGGACCATTATTGTACTCCCGCTGCAGCAAACTGGATTAACGCTACTTAAAGACCTTTTCACAGAAGACTCCATGGGCACTCCATACTCCCCTTAATATACGTGAACCCCCCAAGAATGCACTGCCGAGACATTTGCACTCCCGTGGTACAGTCCAGAAAGCAGGTGTTGCTCCGTTCCTGTGAAAAAGTCACCTTTTCACAGACGGCTCCCTGGGCGCCTGCATAATTCTCTCTGGGCTGCGCTAATTAAATAGCCGTGACCCCCCAAAAATGCACTTTGTAGGCTGTGACGTCAGCCTCTGTACTCCCGCGCGCAGCCCAGCTTGGCGGCGTTTTTTCTCTCCTGTGAAAGTTGACCGCTGGTGCCGGATTGTGTGCCGGCTGTATCCTCGCTTTGTGTGCTTTGTAGGGAGGCGCATATACCTTGTGTGTACAGAAGAGGTAGATTTCCTTGCGTGTGGTTAAGGTTGTTCGAAGTTGCTCGGATATGCCAGTCTTTCAGTAGATGTCATCTTCGATGATTCGTTTCGGTGGCGAAGACTACAGTTTGAGAAAAGTTTACCCTGCAGCCTGCGTCCTCGGAATGCGCCGCTGAGTTTTTCCGCTTAGGGGTTTCGTTCCCTGGCAAATTTGCGCACGTCGTGTTGGTGTTGCCGTTGCTGTCGAACTGTTTACTTTCACAGAGGGAGACGCGCTTTTCGTAGAAACCCAAAGCCGACACGTGCGGTCCGCACAGACGGATAACTTCTCCAGCGGCAATGCACAAGGAAAGCATCTGGAATCAATAAAGGAGCTGCTACGGGGTGAAAGACGAAAAAGAAAAGACTCGAAGGAACGCGAGGGCGAAGTGCAAAGCTGTACAAATAGGGCAGGTGCGCGTGCGGGGGAGGGAGCGCTGAGGTGTTCTGGTAGGTTTGAAGAAAGGAAGAAGAGGGAAGCAATGCCAGGAAAGTTGCAGTGTAACTTTGGCAGCTGGGGGTCGCTGTGAAGGCGTGTAAATATTTTAGTATCACCCGAAAAGTTAAAGCATCAAAAAAATTTCGGGGGGGGTCAGAACCCCCTCAACCCCCCCCTAGTTACGGGCCTGGCATCGATAGTCTTGTTTGAACTATCGATAGCCTAAAGGAACTATCGATAGTACTACTATCGATAAACGATCGATAGTATTACCGATAGTGCAATATGCAGTACAGTCGGTAGTATTATTACCGACATTACTATAGTTACTATACTGTGAACAATTATGTTGTTGCTGGCCGGCGATATTGCCAAAAAGCATTTGCGATAGCTTAATATCAGCAATACTAAATTTACTTACTTTGATTTCAATAGTGAAAATGCAGAAATAAATCCATCAATAAATTAACACTCAAAAGTAACCTCTTAAACCTTGCAATTAACAAACCTATAGTTCTTGATATTTTTATTTTTAAATCACAAAATGCTATACAAATTTGAAGCCACACAGTACAGTCAAATGTAACGATCTCGTTTCCTGTACACCTGAACAATTCAAATTAATTGTCAGCCAAGAATTCTGGTGAAGAAGCTCAAGAATGTCAACTTCCTTGCTCTTCGGCCTGCTCCTGCTGCTACCACACACTTGGGGAACCAAGTTCGCGCGGTTGATTTTATACTATGAATGGGTATATCAAATTCATTATCGATAGCGCTATCGATAGCGCTATCGACAGTTTTTTTTTTTTACCATCGATAGTTCGATAGTGACTGAACTATCGATAATATCGATAGTACCATCGATAGTTCTATCGATGACTAGTTAGTATCCCATGACGTTCCGAGTGTTTAGTGCAACTTAAACGGAGTAAAAGGAAACAAAGGTAGAGGTAGAAGGGAGGAAAAGACGATAGCGCTCACGCTGTTGTTTTGTCCTCCCTTCTATCCCTGCCTGTTTGAGTTGCGCTTAACGCTCAGAACGTCAATGATACACGATTCTTTCAACCTTTGCGTAGCGGAACCAAGATTAAAGAATTCATGACACGGTTTTTTTAACTATGTAAGCGGCTCTGTCTACTACAACTAGAGTAAATCATTTGCGCCATAATTTAAGCGAAGAACCTTGCAGCAAGGGAGCTACGGGCGATTAAAGGTTACCTTCGTCGCATGATGGAAAAGCAGTACAGAGCGTTTTAGAGAAAACTGCGTTTGGACGCCGCTACGGGCATTGGGTGAGCGCTGGGCAGAGATATTTCCTCAAACGCACACCAGCAACGACTAATATTGAGTCGCACTGGCTAATCTTGCGTATCTGTATTGTATAACGTTGGCTAGTGTCGACTACTATTGGCTATAGTGTTGCCGGTGCGTGGAATGAGCACCCATGAATTTATAGCGCTTGGCGCATTTTTCAAATCGTTTCATTACAATATGAAGGAGGTTCGCAATGCGCAAACTTGTTAAACGGTTCTCTAGCAGGGTTTCGCGTCCCAAGTCGACTATTAAAACGTAATATTGCAGGCGCCCGCTTACGCATTCATTCCCACACTTGTATTACGCGAATGACGGAGTGACAAGAACAGCTCGAGAACCAGGAAACAAAGTAATAGTATTAAAAAAAAATAAATAAATAAATTGAATTCCGGGGCTTTACGCGCCAAAACCACGATATGATCAAGTGCACGCCTAGTATGAGAATCCGAATGAATTTTGAATGCCTGGGGTTCTTTAACGTGCACCTAAATTTAAATACACAGGTGACTCTGCACTAGGCACTGAAGAAGTGCGTCCTCCGTAGCGGGGAATCCCAGCGACCTCGAGCTAGCAGCGCAACACTTCAACTGCTATAGACTACCATGGCTGGTCTCTTCCAAAATTCAGATGCTATAGAACAGACTACGGCTACGCCGAAACATTCAATTATGTTATGCATGCGCACTTTCGATTTATCACCCAGAGTCATCCGTGTGTAAATTAAATTAGTCCGGGTTGCTCAGTGAAGGCCCTTTGCAACCTCAACAGTGAAATTACGCGCCACGATGCATCGAATTAGCAGAAGAGATAACGGAACCCTGCAATGCGGTTAGAAGTGAGGGGCAAAAACGCGGGGCGCTTCGCAGAGGATCGTGAATCAAGCACCGTCGCGGTGTGCGCCGCGCCCTTGACGAAACTAGTTCGCTTCCATCGGAGAAGCAACAGTGGCAGAAGAATAAAAAAAAAAAAAACGGACCATAAAATAAACACGGAGGCGAGCCGGTCGGCATAGCGGTAATTTAGCGCCTACGGTGCACGCAGAAGCCAAAGATATATATACCGTACACGAAGAAAGCGTGCCAGCCGTCTCCAATGCCATCACGCTAACCACTTTCCGGCCACACCGGCGCGGCCTGACTGAATGGAAGGCCTGCCAGCGCGTAAAACAAAGCAAAAAAGTAAAGAAAAAAGAAGAGAAAGTCGGAGCTTGAGCAGGATGCTGTCAACAAGCATGCCGAAAAAGAAAGAAAAACAAGAAGTGAAGTGACAATGTAATCGTCAAACCTGGCAGTGCTGCTGTGTGCGCCTCTCTCTCTCTCTCTCTTTCTCAATGTGCGGTAAATAGCTTGGTGGTGCTTACTGAGCGGCGAGTGATAACGCCAGAGTGCTTTCGTAATAATTCATATGCGACAGCAGCTGCGTACGCATTACAATAAAAACAGCTTGCGATACAGCTCGTAATATTAATGCGAATGTATCACAAGCTGTACCAAACGTATTCAGAATTTTGTTAATGCGGCTTTCCACAAAATAACGCGCTTTCTGTAACAGATTCAGAAGTTATGTCCTACCACGCAGCATTCCATCATTGTCCGTGGTTCCTTTTTTTTTTTTCGTGTTAGAATGGTTTTTCTTTTTTGATTCTTTTATGGGCATGCATTTAGAACTGATGGGGAATCTGGCCGTGAACAGGAAATGTAGCTAGAGCCAACGCTTTCCCCAAACGAGAACTTGTCCAAACGTTATTGGCTCCAACGACATTTCGTGTTCAACAATTTCTCATCTCTGCAAGCCTCCGTCTTCCCCTGAACTTCTGTACTGTTATAGAATTAGAACTAGCTTTTAGAACAAGCATTTAGAACTAGCATTTAGAACTAGCATTTTAGCATTCAGAACTAACTGTTACACCGTGAATGACTTTTATGTGCCTTAAAGTTTACACATAGGTTGTAAAGAATAACAGAGAGCTGAGCTAGTTGGTAAGTATTCGTTATAAAACACTGGGCGTGCAAACACGGACACAAGAAAGAAGTCTGTGGTGTCTTGACTTCTTTCTTCTGTCCGCGCTTGCACGCCCAGTCTTTTAGAATGAATAGGATGTAAATATGCAAACACCGTAATGTCGTACCCTGATGCGTGCCAACCGAGGGCACATACTTCAAGCAATTAAACAAAATGAATTGTTCTCTGTGATCCTGACAGTACGTGATGACGTCGAATAAACTTAACTGAAAAGAAAAGAAAAATTTAGTTTGCTCTGATGGCGTACACCGTCATAGCCTAACGGCTGGCCCAATCGTAACCTCGTATAAAGCGTCATAATGTTGCATTAATTCGGGACAGCATAACCCATAAGTTTAGAGGTCAGAAGTTAAGCGATGATAACGGCGCTTTCGAACGGCGCTTTTTATGCAAGAAACATCATCCATTATTGTACAATAAATATGACACCTGACTGCGACTGCAAATGTACATATGTTCTTAACAATTTAAACACGCTTGTACGAATAGATCACAGCTGGTCGAAGACTTCTAGCGCCGATGCATCCGGCTGAAAGCAGTATGGAAAAGCCACCCAACCTCGACAACATTACAAATACGATCAATTTTTATAGGCGCGCATATTTAAACTGTTAAGCACATTTGCTGTAGCATGCGCTTAAGTGCATCTTGCATACTAAATGCGACATCTAAATCAATTGATTTAGATGTCGCATTTAGTATGCAAGATAGATTACGTTTCTCGCGTGGGTGTTACGATTCGGTGCGCGAAAACGCGATAACCATCGCTTATTGTCATCCAGAAGCTGACATCTATCTGACGCCGCTACTCGCGAACGGGAGCGTTTGCGTAAAGGCTAGAAGGGGCGTCGCATATGATCGTTGTCTCGATCATCCTCAGAGAAAACGAGGCGACTTTGAGTAAACCGGATTAACGTCGGATTTCGTTATCGGAGCGCCGGTAGTACGAAAGGATGACAGCGTGAATACAGTATCGCCTGATTTAGGATGATGATCTGATTACTAGACCATATTCATCGCTATTTGCATATGTACTTTCACAATGTTAAGAAGTTTCTGTAAGCTCGCCATGATTTATGTATATGGCGTCACATACGTTTATGCAGCCGCTATTTCGTGGGACACTGCGGCATCGATAACTTTGTCAGCGGTGACATGAAAAAAAAAAAAAAGGGAGAGGGGGAGATTATTGCGCACTAAAAAGCGTTTTCTTTTTCTTTTTTTTTCGTCAACGAAAAAGCTGATTGATTGATTGATTGATTGATTGATTGATTGATTGATTGATTGATTGATTGATTGATTGATTGATTGATTGATTGATTGATTGATTGATATATAGGTTTTAATGGCGCAAGGGCCACTCATGGCCAAAGAGCGCCAATTCAATATTGGTTAGTGACAACTGACTGGAAACGATTCAGGTGTGTATGTGTGATGTGGCTGTAAATGGGCCTAAAATGAGTCGCTATAAAAGCGCAAAAGATATAGGTAATAAAATATGGCGATGACTACCGATGTACAAGAGAGGAGTTAATTGGGGAAATAATGATTTTGTGTTACAGATAATACATTATCTTTGTAAAATATAGACAGGAGCACAACTGCCTTAGCAGAGTCCTTGTTGAGAAGGGTCTGAAGGCGTGTGCTACACAATGTATGAGGATCGCAGCAGCACCATCATAGTCAATCGTAAAGTTCATTTCGACCGAAATTAACTGCTTGTCTTGCACGTCCTCGCGCACCCGTATGACGTACGTTTACATACGCTAGAGGTAATAGACAGTTATAGTTTAGCGGGCTTAACGGAATAGCGGGCTTACCGGAATAGCGGGACCGAAATGCGCATGCGCAGTACCGTACGTGACCTGTAGCGTTTACCGTACGCACGCTATTTTTCAGATTTAGCGTTAGCGTGTTTGCGTGGTTAACGTAGTGTACGTAAAACATTTTCGACGCCCGCTTCGAACTGAATTTAGCGTTGATGTGGACGGATCCACTTCTTTCGTAGCAAACGACTGTGCGAAATGGCTTCGCTTGCCCTCAGGTAGCTTCGACGACACGGTATTACGGATAACTTAGCGTAGTTTTTGAGATCGCTTCCCATTTCGAACGCCCCTAGGCCTATCTAGAAGATCGGTGTAAACAAGTCTGCAACATGAAAATTTTCGCTTTTGGTGCTTAGTTCACATTTATTTACTTTTATTTTCACTAAAAAAAGGATAATATTGCTGCGTGCGGGGATACAGGCAAAAATTCTCGGTTTTGTTCTTTTCACTTTTTTTTAACGCATTCACCCTTCGCTAGGTGGCGCCACCGTGGCACGTAAACGCTATCCCGCTAAACTAAAACACGCTTTCCGCAACCAACGTTTGCGGCACGGTAACGCTATTCCCTTAACCCCCGCTATCACGCTAACGCTAAACTATAACTGTCTAATGCTACACCAGTGGAGGTTTACGAGAGTTCGAGTTAAATGTAGGGCAAGCGGTTACTTCTCCCCCCACAAAGGATATTGCTCTTTACTTATTTCCTGTACAGAAGGCACAATCGCCCTGTCCGAAGACTTCCACGCCATGTGCGTCTCCATTTTTCTTCTGCTGTCTCTTTGTTCTGGGCGCAAATGAAGTTTAATTCATCGTAGTTTCTGACCGTTGCCATCAGAAGCGAGGAAGCAGATTACACGTCTGCCCCGCGGTGAACACGACGGTTTCATAGTCAAGTCAACGTAGGTATAGGAAGCAATATTGGACTAGGTAAAAGGAACACCTCCAGTGGCACGTAATCAGGTCCAGAGCTATTTACGCCCAGCCTAGAGAATCACGAATCACGATGTGTGCTGTGCTTTAGCCATCACCTTCCACCTCAACACCTTTGCACAGAACAAAAGGAAGGGGTACGAAGTTGCACGCTGCAGTCCAAAGCGGAGAACTTTTTGCGCAACCACAATCCGGCGCAAAACGAGGCCGCCTGCGCGCGTTGTACAACCCATTTCTTCGCCTAACGTATACCTAACGGCCATCCAACTCCAACCGGACTCTCTCGCGAAAAAAAAAATCAATAAATAAAGAATTGAGGCGGACGGACGAGCGCGGTTAGTGACGTCGTCCTCGGACAATGCTTCTATACTCCGGCTGTAGCCGCTCCTTCACAAAAGCCAAATGAAGAAAGGGGGCAAACGTGCAGGAGGAGAGCAAAAAACGGAGAAGAATGAAGATTCGAGAGAGTGCAGTGGAGTGAGTAACTTACAACGGCGCGCAGCTGGCGTTAAACGCGTACAGCCAAGTCTGCGACACCTGCGCGCTCGAGTCAAGGCCACGGACACAAACGCTTCAGCATTCGGAGCACGAAGCAAAACCGGCGTAGCCTCTTCTGCCACGCAGACGACGACGAAGACGACAGTGTTGTGCAACGCGGCAAATGGAATCCGCGCGCAGCTTTCAGTCTGACGTTTGGAACGCGTTCCAGATTAATGAGGGTGCGCGCGAGCCGAATGTACAGTCCGCGGAACGACCGTTTTGTAACATTCCGAGACTTCCCCATAGCGATCGATTAACGATGCCAGACCGGCTGCGCCCATGACGTCGGCACACGCGACGGCACCGCGTGGACTGCACGAAGGCCTTAGATGCGTCAAGAGCTGCGCATTCCACA
Organism: Rhipicephalus sanguineus; assembly: GCF_013339695.2. Classification (NCBI taxonomy): domain Eukaryota; kingdom Metazoa; phylum Arthropoda; class Arachnida; order Ixodida; family Ixodidae; genus Rhipicephalus; species Rhipicephalus sanguineus. The sequence goes on from NC_051178.1 coordinate 224,077,538, forward strand.
CGCACAGTGCCTCCCTTGTATCTATACATACGCGGATGGATCAAGACAAAATGAAACGCTTAACTACATGGAAATACGAAATAAAACCACTCCGCATACGTGCTCTAAGCATGTATGACACTGCAAAGTGTACGCATTAAGTCCGATCTGAGCCACTTGGAAAAACGCGGAAAAACATGGCAAGCAGAACGTAGAGTAATATGTAGCGAGGAGCAGTGGGAAGTTGCCTTGTGTTAGAGGCCAAATATCCTCCAAATGTCCATATATTGGAGGTAAGGGGTGGGGGGAGATGCGCAAGCACTAGCCACAGCAACCGTGCTCACCGCATCGGTGGTCATGTGGTCATAGCTTCCGCCTCCAATGTGGAAGGCGCTAGGTTCGATTCCCAGTGACGCCGGTTTTTCTGATGGGGAGAGAGGAACCCCGGCCTGGCGCTGGTTGTGTGATATCTCGAGAACGTGCCCTCTCCTTTCCACCCCCTTCGGTGCCCTTCGCTCTACCTACTACAACGCTGCGCCGGGCTCACGTGGGTTGCATAAATAAGCGTCTTTCCTATATCCTCAATCCACTACTACCGTAACCGTACGTAGCAACCTTCCACTCACACCCCTCTAGCCATCTGCCTCTGTTGTCCAAAGGAAAAAAAACAATGTTTTTAACATGCACCACCGCCCCCAGGGATAGTTTCGGAATCGTTCGCATTTCTATATATTAATGCTAATAACGAAATTTGAGGTCACCCGACAGTCTCTGCGAAGAAGCTATTCTCGTGATGAACGATCACAAGACCAGCCGCCCCTATTTTCAAGGATGCTAAAAGCTTGTTCGCCGAGCCCTTCTGGTGGCTTCAAATCGTGCTATCGGCATAAATAGAAGCCTGAACAATTGCGAAACTACCCCTGAGGACGGTGGCCGTGAAAATATTATTTTTTTCCATCGGCCTGACGGTTCCGACGTGGGAGTCGCCCACTGCGCGCTAGGGCGAGTCCCGCAGGACCTCATTAAATTTATTTCAATCAATCAATCAATCAATCAATCAATCAATCAATCAATCAATCAATCAATCAATCAATCAATCAATCAATCGAAGAACATCGCTGACGGCTACAGGTGAGTGGGAGGTTGTTACACAAGGTTACGCCGTCGGGGCGGCTGGTGCCACGGCGCCCCTCCGCGCTACGTTGGCACTACCCTCTCAGTTCAACCCAGTAGTATGGCCTCCTGGATGTCGGGCCTCGAGCTGTACAAGGAAGTCTTCCGCTGCGCCTATTACTTAATTACAAATCAACTACATATTGATTGCCTATTAATTCGTGGACGGACGGGGGTTATACATAGAGACTACGTTGAATAAGTCATTTTAAGAGCAGCTCGCAACGATTTCGTATTAGAGTATATGTAACACAACAGCCCTCTAAAGCAGTAGCCCCAAGAGACGTATTTAGAGCGTATTTCCAGCGCGTAAAGTGAGGCACATGTATACATGTACGCGATCCGAAATCGCGGCTGCGCGGTGTCACGGCTAATTTGCAGTGTACAGGTTAGTATATAGAACAGACATGTAACTACACGAGCGCACCACAAACCACGAGTGTGACGAAAGGCAAGGAATAAACCATGCGCCACAGCCCAGACTTATCAATATGGCGCACCCTGTACTGCCTAAAATATGTGAAATTATACAATATTAGATATTAGACACATACAGAACGACGAGCTGAATAAGGTAAGAAAAAATACAATGACGGTATTCGTTTAACGCAGGGGTCTCAAGCTCACTTCAGCTAGCAGGCCGCAGGCCCGCAGCCACAACATTTAGTCCCGCAAGGGTCGGGGCAGCTAAGATGGTTGGAGCGAAGGCAGGGGGGGGGGGGGGGGCTTAAACAAAATGTCAGCTAATGTTTGAAAGAAAGCCTTTCCCATATCTCACATATGCTTCATTTCTGAAAGGAGATTATGAGTCAGGATTCGAGAAAGATATCGATGGCGATCTCCAGAACGACTAAAATATGGACGCCGATTCTGAATTATGTAGAGCTTTTGCTCCATGGTTATGTTTTAAGACATGGTGCCGGCGCGGGGCGTCTCTCGAAAAAGAATGCTTCAGACCAGTGACGTTAGCGAAGCATATCCGAGCAAACCGTTATTAATCGCAATGGGCGAGAAAACAATGCTAGTGTCATAAAGCAATGTCACAAAACTTCAGTCACAGTCATAAAAAGAAATATGGGACTAAAACAGTAATTTGTGGGCCGGGCCGCTAGCGAAAGGTACGCGGGCCGAATGCGGCCCGCGTGTTTGAGACCTCTGGTGTAATGGATAATATACGCAACGAATATTTTATGTCCAATGCCACATGCCGCCGTTTCATTACATTCGCCAACACTGGCGTGCAGACCATTTGCAAAATTAACACCAATAAGAGAAGCGGAAACATAGAAAAAGTACGTTCCTTCAGATGTTCTCTCGTTCCACTAATACAGCGCCCAGCTGCTCCTTTCCATCGTTTCCGCACACAATGCGCGAAGTGCTGGCGCACTTCCATCTTTCTGAAAGTATGGACGCTTACATAAACGTTGCTACTGCTATGTCTAAAACATCATCGCCATGACGTGCTTTTGGCTCCGCAATAACTTGCGGCGCGTACAACCAGCAAAAAGCTGAGGGATTTGCGCCCGTTACTCATGAGAGAACCTTCGCTGTACTGGTGGCGTGGATATGGACAACATATATCCTCTCAGAATGCGAGAACACTTTATATAGGCTATTTTACGGGTGGGTTTCGCTGCTGAGATACTGGGCTGTTAACGTTGCTGTTTTGTACATTTAACAACTAAAGAAACAGGGCTACGGTAGATGCATGCGCGCGAAAACGATTGGGTTGGTGCATTCCACGTTTCATGACCGTACTAATTCACGTCTCGATACTCAAAAAGAAGAAAACATTCGTTTAACAGCCCAAGGTGGCGGCGCCCACGTGTCTTACGCAAAATCGTCAATAGGCTTGGTAGCAGCAGTATTCCACTTGTGATCGATCTACAATACACAGCCACGAATAAGCGCGAAAATAACGAGTATGGACAGAGGACTGCGTAACCTGATGTACTTCTTTGTATATTCAGGAGCACCTCTACCAAGTTTCTATTTCAATACCTCTCTTTCTTAGACAAACTATTTGAATAATGTTTCAAGGTACTTACTCCATATAAGCAAAACAGAAAAAAATCCAGATAGTTAAGGAAGAAACAGAAACGCCATAAGGCGGCACATGCGCTCGGTTAAAGACAATAGAAATACCAAATTATTCAAGACATGCATGACAGGTTATTCTGTGCAAATTCTATTGTCAATAATTTCGGGACTGTAGTACTTTTTTTACTGGCAGAAGTAATGAAAATCAAAGCTCCATTCTTTTCAAACTTTGCACCTGCCGACGCCGGTACACCAGTGCGAGGTCAGGGATTTCATAGGTGATTATTTATTTGTTTATTTCGTATTCTAGCAACGCCGGCTGATTAGAAGTTCCAGTTACTAACTATGTTAAGTATTTTTTTTTCAATCCTTTGGAACACAACTGTAAACCAGCTTTTAGAGAAAAATAACTATAGGCGCTAGAAGAACGCCTTCAGACTATATGACGTCACGGCGAACAGGTGCAAGAACTTAGATAGTAAGCCCCTGAATATGATTCAAGGCGACGTCGCCATAACGTTTTCCTTTTCGTTTTTGCTTTTTTTTCGAGCGTCTTGTCTAGCTTACCTAGCGCGTTCTAACCGCAAGAGTGGGTGTCGCACGGTACACGCGATGTCATTCACACTATAATTCGTACTGAGTGTCATTGCTCTCCTGCGTTCTTGGTCTACACGGGTACACAAGATGGCTTTCGAAATTGATGTCCATGTTTGTCGTTAGTGCAGTGCGCTTTTTGCTTCTTATCATTCTCCTTTGACGAAAGTGCAGAGTTTTACTTCCATGGCTGGCGGATAGATATTGCGTGCGAAATTCTGACCTTGCTACCGCGGCACCACTTGACTATAACTTGAAAGACAAGAAAATGAAAGCGTTTTTAAACGTAGCCGACAGGAGGCGTTGGCGTCATGTCGGATTTATGCTCCCTGCGGAAACACATACAGGGACACTAACCGACTAGTGACACTATCCGATTGTACAAGTCCAGGGGCACTAGTCGGATTCTGCGGGGGAAAAAATGCACTTGCACGAATTGCTTCAACTATCGCGCTGTACGTAAAAAATTATCAAAAGTTTGCAATACCATTAATAAGAACCTTAACTCTCATTGCATTTTGCTTTAAGTTACCGATTTCTTTTTTTTTTTTTTTTTTTGCCGAGCCCCTGTCGTCTAAACAACACATGCCGCGCACTCATGAGTTCGGAAAACACATTTAATGGGTGAATGCCATTAGTTGCAAACTTCATTCGCTGTGCCCGTGAGGCAGCAGCAAAAATGGCATTAACATCTAATCCCATTCGCTACGAATGTGATTACATGTGCCAGGGGTAGCAGTATCCCGTTAATGAACCGAAGAAGTAAATCTATATAGAACGCAATACCGGCGAACGATCAGACCCGCGGCACACTTAAGACAAAAAAGAAAGAGTCCTTTGACTATATATTTTGTGAGTCCTGACTTGCCACGTATACGACTCTCTTTAAAGCGGCACGTAAACTCTCTTTCGGGTATCACGACTCTCCGACCAGAGTATAATAGTCGACAAAGGGAGTTCACGTGTCTCTTTAAAGAGAGTCATACACGTGGCAAGTCAGAACTCACAAAAAGAAAAGAGTCAAATTACTCTTTTTTTTCTGAGAGTGCAAGTGCTTTCTTAAAAGGAACGTCACTGACACCTGTGTCGACAAATAGCGCGACAACCACATGTGCGCGACACGAAAGAAAATACACATATGTCTCTCTCATTTCGTGTCGTAGGGTTGTATGTTCTTTCTCTCTCTCCTGTGGTTACACACACAGCGCTTAGTGGTTGTATGCGTGCTTCTTTTGTTTTGTATTTATTTGCACATTTTACGATCTCCAGAATCACCTTGCCTTGCTAATCCAAGTAACCATACATATAATTTTAACCTTTCTCTATGCCGTATGAGGGGACAGTTGGAATGTTTTGGCAAGCATTCCATTCAGCTCGCCCAATGTCATACATTTCCTCGGTTCTCAGTAACGCGCGACTAGTAACAGTAAGCTTAGCTAAAACATGAAGGCATAATTTGCAGCTAAAAAGACGCGCACAGAAGAAGGCGAGGACGACGTGTCGTCGTCCTCGCCTTTTGTGAGCGCCTTTTTAGCGGCAAATTGTGCCTACATACTCTCACCGACTAGGCCAAGAACAAGTTCTTCTTTTAGCTAAAACAACCGTCAATGCCTCCGTTATAGCGGTGCCTGCCGTTCATCGCCCTCTTTCCCGGCGAGCTGTACAGGTTCGCTACGCTCGCACAGATATTGTACTTTAACGGATGAGTACATGAGAATATATGTCAAGAACTATGGAGAATCTGAGCATCACGCACTTCAGGGACCGTGCATGGTAGCGAGCTTCACGTGCGCCGTCGAGCTTAAACCCCTTTCATGTGGCTCAGTACACGCCAGCGCTTGTGTTACGCACTCACCAGAATCGCTATCAAGAGAAAGAAAAGGTATGTTTATGCTCAGGCGGCCGTAGATGAGCCCGTTACACGTCGACAGTACATCAAACCAACAACGGACATGCCACACTCTCAAAAAGGGCTTATCGGAGGGCACGACACTGCGCGCTTTGCACATCTTCAAGGCTCGCCACTCGCACACCAAAGAGTAAACATCGGCGAAGCCTCTGTCAAAGGCGGCGACGATAAGCGATCTAGTGGTGTGAGCCAGCCACCCAAGACTCTTTCAGATGAGTACAGAGACACGTTCTACAGGAAACGGAAAACAAGCGATAGAGAATATATATATATATATATATATATATATATATATATATATATATATATATATATATATATATATATATATATATATATATATATATATATATATATACACACACACACACACACACTAATGCGTCCTCAGGACAGCCGGCACACGTCTCACGAAAACCTTGCACTGCGAAGTATTCATTCGCATAATGGATTCGAGGACAACGAATATCTATCTCTATAAACCTGTCTGTCATATCGCTATGGGTGAGATTTACAGAGTCAAGCCACAGTCGTCATCAGTAACTCGGATGCAAGGGAAGATCTCTCTATGGAAGTAGAGAAGGAGAAAGACAAGGGGTCTTCTCTCTCACATATATATATATATATATATATATATATATATATATATATATATATATATATATATATATATACACAGAGAGTGCGTGAGACAGAGTGGTCATATTTTAGTCGTCTTTTATGTTTATTGTTCCACGTGTCCCGCCTGCACGTAGCAGTCAGGATGCGGCCGCCGCACTCTAGAAATCAAACACCATAGACTACTGTAGTTCGATTTCAAAGTAAATGGCGCAGTATAAGACGTTTCGAATGTAGAGCAGGCTGTTTCATAACGTTGTAGGCCTGCACCAGCGGAATGCATATGGCTTCTGACAACAAGTAGCGCCCGCCCACCGAGTGCCACCGCGAGTTCTCGTGCATTGTCTGCCACGTCACTGCAGTCATCGGATCAACCTCGAGCACTGTCTGGGTGCCAGAGAGATGAATGAATGAATGACCTACTGACGGATAATTCAGCTATGGGGATGGGATAACGCGGTGATCAAATGACAACGGTCAGAGAAGTGCCCGCGAATTTAAACAACAGACGGCACACTCGTTAGCAAGGACACAAGTGAGCTGAACAGTGCGCACATATGGAGCCCGTACGCTGGCCGGGTACCGAGATCAGCATGACGTGTGACACTACAGGAGGCATTCTCGTGACGTCATCCACAAGGGGCGCTAGGGCGGCAGTTGCCATAGCCGTGGTCGCGCGCTGGGTCGTCAACGTAGGACTATAACCAAGGTGCTTGGCTGTGCCTGGTTGTTTTCGTATCTTCTTCCATCTTTTTACATGACATCAGACTGTCATATGCCGGATCGCTGAAAGACACGGCTATGGTGGCAGGATGGCACTCGCTGGCGGGCCGAGCCACAAATTATTTCGCGACTCCATTGTCCGACAATCATTCACCGCGTAACCTGGCACTGTAAGCATCCGGAGATCGTTGACGTCTCTCTTAGAAAAATAAGCACGCGTAAGGAGCTGTCGCTTTTCGACCACCGCATGCGGAATCCACCCGTTTCGCGTCGCTTTTAAGCACAGGCCCGGAGATACTTGGTGCCTACCGTGCTTCCCGGTTCCTTCTCTGCCTCCTTTAATTTATATATGGTCTTTCGCGAAGACCCGTGCGACCTTTACTGCGCATAGTGCAGCCGAAAGAACGCCGACTGCTAGTCCATCAATTTTCCGTGTGTAGGCGCGGGGCGAACTACGGGCTTCGCGTTGCAACCAGAACTACGCGCGATATCACATTTTAAAATGTCGCTTCTGCGACATTTAAAAGCTTCACGGCATCAGATCTGCCACGGCGGTTCGTAGGCTATATACTTTATGTAGTGCTGCATGCTATTTGCCACAATGTCACCGGCACGTGTCCCAAACATTGAGCTTAGATTGCGGTACACACTAAAGAACGCAAGCAGTTAAATTTCCTTTATGGCACTTCCATATCCTTTTTGTTACAGCTCAGGTTCCTCTTTCATTTTACATTATTTCTGTCGTTCGCTGTCGCTGACGTCAAAACTCGCTGCGACAGATGACAGGAAACTAATAGAAGAAAAAAAAAGAATTGTTACATAATACAGCCACATATGTAATTTTAGTGTATAGGTTGATAAAGCAGTCGTAAAGCAGTGAGACAATGAAAATTAAATTGTCTAGCAGCTAGAAACAAACGTTTCCCAGTAGCGTGACCAGCCCCTCACAAAAAAGGAAGTTCTCTGCATGAGAAGTTACAATGTGTGAACAGGAGAATGAAAAATGTACATACACTTAAATGTAAATGTGGAACTGATACACGCAGAGGTGCAGGCTCCCTATGTTCAGGGGGATGGGGGAGAGAGGGGGCGGAGGGACTAGCTGTACACTGTAGGTGACAGTCACAAAATCATTTTGTCATTGCTGTGATCAAAATTTGGAAGTTTGTGCTAGGTTCATTCCACCATTATACACATCTAGAACAATATGCAGCTGCTAATTAGGACTTCTAAGGTATGACAGCAGTAAATGAACCGCAATTTTAAACTTTATTTTCTAATTGCAGTACAATTGTAGCTTCTGTTGATTCGGGCTTATAACATACGCTTATAACATACTTGTGATCAACCTCAATGGAAAAGGCACGGGAAAACAGAAACAAAAGTGGAGGTATAAATATAAGTCGAAAATGCAATGCCATGGCTATGAGAAATTCAAGGAACATCGCCCTTCAAGGATCTATAACTCCAAAGATCTTGTAAGTTACGAGGTCTGAGATTTCACGTGCACTTCAAGGATCATTGTGAGGTTAAGAGACACCCACCTTACATTTCTTAATGTCAATCTTATATGTATTATACATTTGTTCACAATATTATTTCACATTATGTAAATGCAAAAGTACTTCTCTGCTAATTAAAAACACAGCTCCTCCCTATGCAGCTACGCTGAAAACTTTCTGTGCCAGGCTTTGTGCATGGGAGGTGGCACTTAACGTGATCACTACCCGTCTCATTACCAGCCTAGGGCTTGGTTCTTCATTATGCAATAGCCGTTTGATTTCCTCTCTAAATCAAACATCTCAGGGCTGTAGCCAAGGGCTGTACTTCTCTTTCTATATTCATGCACCACGCCTGCATTCCGACTATAGCAGTAAGACAGGAGGGACACAAGTCAAGAAAACTGAAATGAAATTCATCGACCTAAACATTTATTGTAGATGATGGAAGGATGAAACTGAACGGCAGGGATAGCTAACCTGCTTTGTATTGATGATAAACGAAGTGATCTACATTACTCTGGTCAAGCTATTCTATAATAGCATTATTTAACACGAAAAGGCAGTTTATGTCATCAAAAGGCTACTGTCAATGTCAGCTGCCAGTGGAACCTGCAAGGTCTTTATGATACCACACTTTCTAAGTACAGCAAACAGATGCACTGTCAAGAGGGCAGATGAGGTGTTCTAGCAAAACCAAACTGCAACAAAAACAAGTTAAGAGGTAGCCCAGTGATGCACACTAGGCTATGAGAGGTGCAACAGTTGATGCACATACATGCCAAGAAAAGCACTTAAAACATAGATTAATAAAACACATTAAATACACTTAGGTGCAATCTGATCGTGTGAAAAAGAAATGAAGGGAAGAAATTACATCAGTAGGAAATGCAATAGGCAAGTGTACTCGCTCAGAGATCAGTAAAGTTGTCACGAAACGTGAAGTCGTCGACTTGTGGCGCGTCCACTCACCTATTTGGCTGTAGTCATCGACGAGGATTATTTCCCTCAGTAGGCGGCGTGGGGTGCGGTTTATCACGCTGTACACAGTTCTCAGGAGTGCCGAGAAGAGTTCGTCGGTAAAAATAATCACCACGGAAGCGGTGGGTAGGCTGTCGACGTCATACTCCGCATTCCGGCAGCTGCGGAAGAGAGAGGCAGGAAAACAGAGGCAAGTGACACCAACAGATAACGGTGTCAGCGACGACACGCTCGCATCCTGCCTAAGGTGATCCCGATCACCTTGCACAACGGTAACGCCAGCGAGACAATACAATCCCGAGTGGCAACACGAAGCTTTGCTGGATGCATTATGTCGCAGCTACTACACATCACCAACGGGCCATTTGACACCGTATCCCGTTTCGGGGCAACAGCTACTATTACCTGTGCGGTAGCACTACTCCACTTCATCGAGTTGCACAACACAGCGACACCGTCCGCCTAAGTACACGCGCATATCAAGTTGTTTAACAAAAGAAACATTCTGAAAATGAACGTGGAAGCAAGCGGGACGATTCGAAACTGCAGGTAATCGTTGCCTCACTTTCCGCCGTTCCAATCGTTACGTGAAAAGGGAACGGGGAAGGAAGCTCGAAGCGGAAAGTAATCAACGTTCGAATCGGTTACGCGCGTCAGAGCAAAACGTGAAGATCGCGGCATTCGCAAACGCGATCTCATTCAGTCTACGGGCACCCAATTAAAAAATCAGTGACAAAGTGCACATCCTACCTGCGGTGGCGACGGTCACCCAGTGTCCTATTTAACGGTAAGCGGTCGCAAACGTAGGCGTTGAAGCCAGCTCTCGAGAATTCCTTGTCGGCCTTTTCTTTTTCGTCGCCCGTGAGAGTCACTCCCGCACCGTTCTTGCCCCACTCTTCGTTGAGCCTGTTGAAGAACTCTACTTCATCCGGGTCGTAGACGTTCGGAAGCAGCGGGCTGTCGTCTCCGTGGTAGCGCGGTGCTTGGGCCCTCTGCACATCCCCCGCTGTGGCAGCCGCCTTTCCACGGTCATCATTTGGAGAAAGCCGTTCTCGGAAGGCGATCCGATCGTCTAGGTGATCGTCGGAAGTGATTCGGCTTCGTAGCAAAAGCACCGTGACCCCGGCGATAGCCAGCACCGAGAGGAGACGAACAACAGTGGGTCGACGGCGCCGCGGGAAGAGCAGGGCCATCGTGCTCTACCGCGTTCGCGGCCCATCAAACGGCGAAGCCGAGGAGTTGAGACGATGCGCCGAGCCGCGACAGGTGTTCCCTCGTGTGGACGTATCGCGGCATTCTCGAGATCTTCGACATGACTACGAAAAACACACGTGGCACACACCCAGCTGGCGAAACGGAGCGTCAGCCGTCAGTGGGAGCACGCGAGGGAAGCAGCGACTCGCAGCGAGGCAACCATGTTTTGCCCTACTGGATGAATGAGCCTCGCGGAAGCAGGGGGATAGGCGGAAGCTCGTTTTTTTTTCTTCTTGGAATTGAGGTAGCAGCTCGCGCCATCTGCCGAAAGAAACAAAACTCTTGGTTTTCCCGCGCCTTTTTTAAATATTCGCTGAGCTGCGACGGAGAACATATCCCGAAAATAGCACTAATTTTTTTCCTACTTACTTAAATAGTCGAGAGCGTTTATGTCCCTCGATGTCGACTAAACCTGAAAAATAATTTTACGCTAATTGCTGCCACAGCGGCAGTATCCTGCGATGCTGGACGATACGTCGAGGTGAGCGATATCAGACATCACCAACTAGGCAAATGCCGCGTACGTAATGTGGCACTACCTCTTCGTTTAGGCACGTGCCTCCTTCGACCAAGCTGCCCAATACTAGCGATGACATCTTAGATTCGCTTCGATTGGTGATAAACATTTCGTTTCACCGCAGGGGCGTAGCCAGAAATTTTTTTCGGGGGGGGGGGGGGGGGGTTCAACCATACTTTATGTATGTTCGTGCGTGCGTTTGTATGTGTGCGTGTATATATACGCAAGCAAAACTGAAAAATTTCGGGGAGGGGGGTGGGTTTGAACCCCCCCCCCTTGGCTACGCCCCTGTTTCACCGCGAAACAACTTTCACGACCGCAATGTACATTTGCAGCAATCGCACACATGCAGTGCTACATAGTATTTCCTATATGACGTGTGTGCTGTAACATGCATGCACATACGCAAGAGTCTCGTTTCGAGCAATGCGCAGAATGCGTTGCCCTCGTTGATCCATGCATGTAATCCTGAGAGTGCACGTGCCACACAACTCGCGCGTGATACCGCGTGCGATGCACTATGGAAGCCAGTGGCGTAACCAGGGGGGGGGGGGGGGGCACACCGGGCCTGTGCCCCCGCCCCCGTAAATTTTTTTTTGCCATGGCATACAGAGCTCAAAATGACACTCGATCACATCTGCCTGCCCGACCCCAACTTCAGATCAAGGAGGTGCCCCCCCCCCCCCGAAAAAAAATTTCTGGATACTCCCCTGATGGAAGCAATGCGTGATAGAAACGTCAGCTCACCGCACCGCCTCAGGCGAAAACGTGCTTGTATATCGTAGAGATAGGCAGTCTTCTTTTCTGTAACCGCTGACGTGGGCTAAGCGTGCCGCTAAAGGTGTCTTTGTTTTCGACACGCGGGAACGGACGTGCACTGAGCGATCGCAAGCACGAAACGGAACGGGCATGCGCTTTACTTCCTTGCAACCTGAAAGGGTCGCAGACACTCACAGGAGCGCGAGCTTTGGCGATGATCCCGCCTGCCTGACACAGGGCCCGCCGTTCCGCAGGGATCGGTGCCCAGGTAAGACATTTTTCTCCGTCCGTTTGGTCTATTATCTGATTCCCGTGGTGTTTTATTGTAAGTATTTCTGACTTGTGGTTTTAACGCCCTGCTAAACGCTGTAAGACTCTTAAACTCAGCGCTGTGGAGTTTCGAGATTGTAATGGCACGTAAAGCAATCGGTAAAAGTGGTAAAGAAGTCGTGTCTGTCAAGTGATTTTTTTAGAATCAGCAGAGGGGCAACAGGGTAAGAATAGCACGCACGCTGGCAGTGGGCGTGTAGCTTGTTTTTGCCTGCTGTCATGGGCACGAGAAAATTACGAACGATGCGAAACGAACGCTGACGCGCAAGGGTGCATGCGATAACTGGAGAAGAGCAAAGCGACTATATGTATATGCTTGCATGTGTTAAGCACGATCCATATGTAAGAACGTGCCCATTAGATGGTCGACAAATAAGCGCAAGAGCAATGTATTTAATATCGTTGTTTTTGCAAATAGAGCCATCAAATAATTTCAAGTTGTCCAACGTGAACAGATCACGGACAACGCGTGTGCAAGTTCGAAACATAAACGTTACGCTACATATTAGCACTATATCGAAGCACTGCGGTAATAAGTCCTAAAAAAAAAAAAAATGACTGATCCCTCTGTCATAGGAATCGGTATAACACGAAAGTGAAACGTGTCTTCACAGACGCAGTTGAGCGTTTGTTGTGCATTTTTTCGCCCTAAGCGCGAAGGAATGAATGCTACAGCATCAAATTGTAATGTTACGCGAAGAACGGCAAGCCGCTCGAAACTTGCAATGCGCTGCTCAAGCAGAAAGGACGCGCGGAACGAACATACACAGCATGAGCGCGAACTGTCACAGTTGTAACTTATTTCTGTGTGTGCAGCGCGCTCCTTTCGCAAACGCGGCCGCTGCAGTGAGCGAGGTGACCTTCGTGCTCTCAACGGAAACTCGCAGGCAGAGCGCAAGACGTACGAACCACCGAGATCACGAGATAAGCGCCCGCACGAGCGACCACGCCCTGTCGAGTTCGCGCCATCTCGCTAGTGATAACGAAAACACGCTCTACCGCCGATCTCTGAGTACCGCCACCGGCAAATGGTGTACATAAATAGCTCGCCGTTAGCATAGCAGAGAACATGCCGTCTGTGGCGGAGTCGTTTCGCGCTGCGCGCTGGCGATCGCGAGGTCGTAAGCGACTACCGGTGACGGAACTTTTTCTTATAGCTTTTTCTTTGCCATATGTTAGTCTTTATATATTACAACGTCATATCCGTGATGTAAATGCGTCAGTGGAGCCGTGGTGGACCCCGGCATAAAACACTTTCGTGTCAAAAAATAATTAGGCAAAAGGAACATAATTAGGAAGAATGAATGTTATTCTGACTCTTACTTTCTTTGTTGTTGCGAGTCTTATTTAGACACAGTAGCGTGACAACGTTGCCTTTTTGATTAAATTATCACTGCCGATTCACCTGCGCCGCTCCATTTGAAAACTAATGTCTGACACCATTTCATGCAGGCCGTCGTCGTCGGTACCATGACGATCGCGTACCAGGCGGACGTTTCCACGAGCACACTGCTGGGTTTCTGGAAGCTGGTTGCCCGCTGGCGTGGCTCGGTCTACAAGCTCATCTACAAGGAGATGTTGGTGTACGGGGCGGCGTTCACCGCCATCGCCATCTGGTACCGGCGCTTCATGACGGCCGACCAAAGGCAGCTCTTCGAGCAGCTCGCGCTCTACAGTGACCGGGCGCTCGAACACATACCGCTCTCATTCGTGCTCGGCTTTTACGTTTCATTCGTGGCAGGCCGTTGGTGGGACCAGTTTACCAGCATCCCTTGGCCGGACCGGCTGGCGCATGTCGTTCTCGCGTACGTCTCTGGCGGCGACGAGAATGGGCGCCTGTTGCGACGCACCATGATGCGTTACGCCAACCTAGGGCTCGTGCTCGTCCTCAAGTCGGTGAGTGCTTGTAGAGCCGTTCGTTATCAAACGCGCCTACGCGACTGATTTTGTTTAGCGATTAATGTAATAGCACGTGGTTGAGTAGGAACAAAAGGACGAGACTAAAGCAATGAATAATGTGAAGTAAAGAAAGAACAAATGCAATCGTGTTCGCTTACCGACCAGCTTCGACTGGTCGCCGTGGCGCCGATTAGCCATGGTGAATAACGATCCCTTCATGTTTCACCGTGACTAATTTGGCATCATTGCTGCGTGTTGAACAAAGTTTCGTAGAAGATAGCACCAGATAGTTGTTTCGGATGCTTCCGTTGCGTCAAGCGACTATTGGTTACTAGGTTCGACTACATTAGCGGATTCCAACAAAACAGCGCAAGCCTATCTATATCTACAAAATCCTCAAGTATGAACGTCCCTCGCGCATTGGGGACGTTCACCTTTTTCCACGTGGTTTTTCTTTCGCTGATGTATTTTTTTACGTTGAAGTTCGATCATAATAATGTAGCATTACGCATTTGAAGGTCTGCGTGCGCAGTGCTCAAAACCGCGACCTTGAACATGCGTCAGTTTCAACAAGTCCTTGACTGTATATGCAGCAAGTCTGTGTATGAGAGATAGGTGACGGAATGTAGAGATCTAGCGAAGCACGTGCTAGACTACTATTGGGAAAGGAAACATTTTGCACAAAAATGAAACATATATACTGGATGTGCACTTATGTGTTCTGAACAATCTAGAGGACACTATATATACCTGCGGTCAACTTAATGCTAGCTCAGTTCCGGAGTATTTACTGTAATGTTCAGTGCAGTGTTTCTTTTAGAGTGAAAGCTCTACTACGCCGTCTCTCAAGGTCACTCATAACAGACCTCTCCCTGTTTGCAAAGAATGTGACGTCACTGGCAGTGTCCCGCCCCCAAGTCCCGCCTTCGGAGCAAGCGCTGGTTGGCAAGAAAGTTCCGCCGGCGGGATTTCTGCATAGCAGCGCTGCGTGTGTCTGCGTTACAGTGAAACCTCGGTGATACGATCACAGCTCATACGAAGTTCGGGGTGATACGATTTTTTCGTTGGTCCCGGCCAAGGCCCATTGGCCTGCAATGTAATGGAGTGCAGTTGTTGCGAACCGATTTTCACCCAGCGACGTTTGATACGAACGTTCGCTACCACCCAAGGGTACGAAGAGATGCTGTCCGCGCTGTCGCGGAAGACGCGCCAAGCACGTGCGAGCGCGGGAACGCAAGTGTGGGCATGCGCACCGCACCGCCAAATCGACAAAATCAAGGTGTAAGAAAAACACTTTTCTTACGGTCGGAATAAACCTTCAGAGACGCGTCACGGGCTCTGAGTGTCGCGGGTCACAACGCACCTGGTTCATTATTTACGTGGCCGTATATTTACGAGTGCTGGCATGATTGCCCACATATAAAAACTTAACTGACAATCATTCATGATTCTTCCTGACGTTGCCGCAGCCCTAACAAACAATAAATGAAAATATACGCCAGCTTTCTTTTGTCGCATGCTAATTTTCCATGCTTTCTGGTGACACGAATTTCGGATGATACGAATATTTTCGGCGGTCCCGTGAGATTCGTATCACCGAGGTTTCACTGTACTTCGATAGATGTTTTTGCAAATTGCTATTTTCTGAACTCACAGATGTTAAAAGGAATAGTCACTGCCTATAATGAACGATTCTGCTAAGTCAACATATGATGTGCTCGTCGTGGATGACAGCCATAAAAAAATCTTATGCTCTTAGAAAGCGAACGTTGTACATTTTCACGACGACTGGTGTTTGGAGAAATATTAGCATGGAATGGATGTGAACGTACTCAACTTCCGTCGCGAAATCCGCACTGCAGTTTTAAACGATGTACAGCATTGGCGGCTACTGTGCGCGAGGTCACGGATTAGGTTCTCACTCACGGCACAAGATTCTGATCGGAGATTAATGAAAAAAAAAACGAAGGAAACACTCATTGGCGTGCGTTCGGTTGAGGTTAACAAATCCCCGTGAAATTTAAAGCGAAGCTTTCCCTTACGGCATTCCTCATAATCCACTGAGCAGTTTTGCGATGTTAAACACAATAATTTAATTATAAATAATCTCTTGCGCGGTGACTTCGCTGTAGCTGATACAACGTGTTTCCATGCTTACTCGTCTCCTTTAGATATGGTACACGAACTCGGAATGTCACTTCATAAATATCGAGCCGTAATGATAAGCTAACTAGAATATGACAAGCAAGAATCTCCACTGCTTCCATTAGGACGTACATCTCCAATAAAAGGCGATACGCGTATGGTTCTGGGTATTCGCCGTGGTAAACCGTACATGCATGTTCGGCAATGCTAAAACACGCTGGTAGCTCATGCGTATAGTCTCACCTTTCAGCCCGGACATCATGCACGTTTATTTATTTATTTTTTGTGCACGCAGCACACACTGAGATGTACGCACTCGCAGATCATCGCGTCAAATAAAATGTCCAATCCTGATGTTCCGTCGAAAACCGGTCACTGCAAATGGCCCTGTTAGACACAACGCGCGCCAATGTTTTCGCAAACAAGATGCATCGTTATTCACACACCACACACAATATTGTCAGTTTCAACGTCCGCAAAGGTGAACCGGTATTGTCGCTGCCTTTTAACGCACACTACACGCCACAGTAAATGCGGCACATTTTCGAAGACGATGCCGCTGTTCCTCGCACAGACCACCACGTGGGTTCACTTCTCCAAGTTAAACAGCCAGCAGCGTCGCAAATGTTTCGTCACACAGTCCACGATACATTTATATGTTTTTTGACACATACCACAAATAATCTTGGAACCGAAAGATGAAGGAAAAGGTTCAAAAGAAAAAAAAAAACGTGCGCCAAACACCGTGCGGCTGTACCGCGCTGAGCCGGCAGCGGGAGTGTTTTGCCAACCACCGCCGTTGCACGTGCGCCGAAAGGTCACGTGACCTGACGTCACGGGGCGTGAGTGACGTAGGCCGGTAGAGGTTCATTACCTTGAGCCAACGAACCGCAAGTGTGGCAGGCGTGACGTCACGCACGTCATCCGCTGCGGAGAGCCGTCGCAGCTGCGCTGGCTCGGAGCCTCGCCGCTGCGGTACCACGGGACCAGGCGAAGGCTTAATGAAACACTGTGTGCATAGCCTTTGCGCAATAAAGCCAAAAATACCTTTCGCTCGCGATGATTAGCGCCTGTCTTCGTCTTCCCTTACAAAAATAGATTTAGACAGTCTATAGACAGTCTAAATCCATTTTTGTAAGGGTTCTTTTCTGTGTCCATCGTTTTATTCTTTGCGCTAATTAGGTCTCATCGTGATGACTAGCCTCAGACATTTTTTTGCCATCGTAGGTGAGCGGATCTGTGAAGAAACGGTTCCCGAGTACGCAGCACCTAGTGGAAGCGGGCTTCATGACGTCCGCGGAGCGGTCCCTGTACGAGGCGACGCCCAGCCGCACCAACCGTCACTGGCTGCCATCGGTGTGGTTCGTTAATCTGGCCAACGTGGCCGTGCAGCAAGGACGGCTCCAGCCCGGCCCTCCGGTCAAGCACCTACTCGAAGAGCTCAACCAGTTCCGCGCAAAGTGTTCGCTCCTATGGTGCTACGACTGGGTCACCGTACCTCTCGTCTACACGCAGGTGCGGAAGTCTTATGTAGTCAGGCTGTTAATATACTATCGCATATGTGCTTATTTCTTCAAGCGACAAAGTAAACTTTCGATTTCTTCGAAGAGTATAAGCACTTGCATTGCGAGCTCTAACGAGTTCCCCCTTCTGTAAGTCATCCTAAGTCCATTTGACCAAAATTTAACTGAAGAAGGTATGCCAAGAAAATCTTTGTGTTTTGAGACTAGTAGTGCCCCATACGTGCGACGATGTTCGTAACCAATTTGCGAAAGACAGTGGTTCCAATAATGTTTGCTCTGAATGCAGCCAAAGCATAAGGGAGTTCGCTATCTGCTTGTTCTACGGACCATACGCATGAACTGTCATGGGAACGTGTTTCCCTTCAATTTTGTGGTCCAATTTTAGTTTCGATAGTCACCTTTTTTCCTTTCAGTCCCGTTAAATCCCCTCATCTCCGCGCAGGGTAACAAATTCAACTTGTTTCCTTATCAGCCTTCATCTCTTTCCTATCTCTCCTCTCTCTAGCTGCAAACAGTCAAAAATTCTCACTAGGAGACTTGGCGGTACGTCAAATAGTACGTTAACGTGGTCACCGGCACATGCAAATATCGGATCACGTTTTTTCTAATGGTCATAGTTTTCAAAATGACCAAGTTCGTGAATTCAAATTAGAGCTAACTGTAGAGGTAAAATAGCTAGCTAAAAAAAAATAAAGATGAGGACAGAAGAAAGGAGACAGACAAGCGCTACGCAGTTGCTTAGTAGCCTGGCAGGAATTTACATAGATCATCATATTGTCACACATGCGCGTACAGAGTGAAAAAGAGGCCACCTATATACATCAAATACGGTTGTACAGGAACTCAAACCCCGAATCAAGCAATGCTATTAACGGCATTAACTGCAGCACACTCAATCCCTTCGAATACATTATCTTGTCACTGAAAGAAACCTTATGCGTGCGGAAACTGTCCTGCTTAATAAGATCGCCAGTACATTTTTGTACGTCACAAAATCGATATACGTCTGAAAGCCAACACCTACACGGATGGCAGCGCTGCCGCCTCTTCGGTAATCACGTCCTGGAGTTTGTCTCGCGCCTGTCACGTCTTCTTGTATTAATCACGGGCAGCCGCCACACAAAGGTTTATCCATCATATCTTGCAGCCCTGCACACGTATTGTTGTCAGCATATAAAGCTTTTGAGGAGAGGAATCTTCGCTGAAGATATTCAGGCCAAGCTCGTCTTGTAGCTTATCGATGGGAACTCCGAGTAGATATTTTAATTCGTTCAATATTCGTTATTCTTTTACACGCTCTCCAGAAGAAATTGAACTCCCCCAGAACTAATAATAATTATGGTCGCCGACTGATCTCGTTCACCGGTGCCAAAATCTGGAATCATTTGCCTCTGAACACACAGTCCGCATATAATTTTGTACCCTGTTCGAAAAGGTACTGTAATTTAAACAATGTATTTTGTAACAACGCATATACCTTACCGTTGTACCTCAAACAAAATGTGTTCTGCAAATGGTAGGCATGCCGGTATTATGAAATTTGTAAATTCGTTGACTCGTACTGTATAAACCACTTTTTTTTCCCTCTATGGGTCCGCAACTAGACAATGACTATGAATCCAGATACGTAGTAAATAGGTGTCGACATAAACGGTCATTTATTGTTATCAAGAACGCATGCAACCGATTCCTTTAACCGCAGGTGGTGACGCTCACAACGCACTTGTTCTTCGTGACGTGCCTAGTTGCACGCCAGAGCTTGGACCCTGAAAAAAACTATGCGGGTCACCAGTTGGACGTCTACTTTCCCTTCTTCACCTTCTTGCAGTTCATCTTCTTCATGGGATGGCTCAAGGTGATCAAGTCACTCGCGTTTAGTTAGACAATATATTCGATAGCCGCGATGACGAGGTAAGAAAGCGCTGTGTGTACACCTTTTCGCAAGAGATAAAAAAACGCCGCCATGCCGCAGGCTGCGCACGGGAGTACAAAGGCTGACGTCACAGCCTCAGCAGCGCATTTTTGGGGGGTCACGCCTGTATAGCGCAGCCCAGAGCCGTCTGTGAATATGTCTATATACGGCCACCTTGATTTAAAATAGGTCGCGAGTTATTCGGCTTTAGAGTGGCGTACATTCTTCGAGACAAAAAGCGAACCATTTTTCATTGTCCCCTTCTCAGGTTTACGCAAACAATAGTTAATGGCCGGCCCTTGGATGAAGCTTTTGTTCGGTAAGCGAAATCTTAACACGTTGCAACACCATGCGTTCAAGCAACAGAAGTGGCTCTGCGAAAGGATTACCAGCACAGCATCACGACGATGACATAGTGAAACGTTGATTAAACCACACAAGGCGTGTACAATAGTCAAGTTCAGTCGTTCAAGTAAAATGCTACGTGGCATCAAGAAATGTATTACGTGAGAGCAACGTGTAATATTATTAACGTATATAGATCGAGATCGATTATATTACGAGAACATGGCAAGTAGACACATGTTGAGAGACTGTAATATACCCCTTGTCTTTCCGTGTTTTTTTTTTTTTTTCAAAGGACTATTCCTGGCTCTTGGCTTAATTATATGAAAGAAAGTCACAGTGAAAAACGCCAGGCCTGCGCGGAAAGCGCAGCACAGTCACAGCGAAAGCTAGAAGAGCGGTCACTTCTAGAGTCCGTTGTAAACTCTCTTGTGGCTACTAATACAAGTAAACTAGCAACGTACCCACTACGCCACAAATCATAATTTTTGTGAAGTTGGGAAGCACCCACCACGACATGATTCGTCATTCTTCGGAGAAACGAGCTACCACATGAAAGGTATTACGCGCAGTTTGTTGATGCGACGGTTGATGACGATGAAGAATAATGGTTGAGCCATTTGTAATGGGTTGGAAGCTCTAAACGACCCACAATTCACATCGTGTGACGCCCGGTCGTTATTTTACTCTCCCACCACGCAATACAACATAGGTCAACGTGAGAAAGAGAGAGACAGGGAAAGAACTTTATTGAGACCCTGAGGAAATGCATCATGGGAGCCTTATGGGCTTCCTTGGCAACCTATAGAACTGCACTTGCGAGGAACCCACTACGCCATAAATGATCATAATTTTTTGAAGTAGGGAAGCCGCCACTATTGAAATTTTCGTCATTCTGCAGAGAATCGTGGAACCCGCTAAACACCTTTAAGGCATTCTGTGCACTTTGTTGATGCTGCGGCTGATGACGATGAAGAATTATGGGAGAGCCCTTTGTAATGGGTTGGAAGCATTCAACAACCCACTCGTTGCGCAATTCGCATTGTGTGACGCCTGGTTACAAAATTCGCGTTGTGTGACGCTTGGTTGTTATTTTACTCTTCTACCACGCTACATTGCACGTGTTAATGTGGTTCCTTCGCGACATGAAGCCTGCATACGGCAGGGCCGTACCCAGGAATTTTTTTCGGGGGGGGTTTGCGTGTAGAACGGCTGCCATTTTTTAAGATTTATACTGGCTTATTTTTGTGAATAAATCAAGTACATCGCTTACTTGTAATAATTCGATGGTACTTTTCAATTATTTGTACCCAAATAAAGAAATTGGTATGTCAACCTCAAATTCTGGTTAAAGCAAGAAATAAGTTTGGACAATAGCACCACCAAAGCCGGGGACACCGCGACCAACGGCTCCTGATGAAGTAACACAATGTAACCACGGTACAAAAACGGTATGTATGTGTTACAAGCTGCCACTCTAGCGTCGCCAGCGCGAAGTCGGCGACGGGAATGGCAGCAGGTTAGGTCGTTCCGTACGTAAGCAGAGACAGTGAAGAGATCAGAGACGTGTGTGGGGAAAAACAAAACTCTAGTGATATTGCAGCACGAGGAATCTAGTACAACACTTAATACCAACTAACAAAATACATATAAAATCAATAAATCAGCTTACAAGAGAGAAGTATTACAAACTATACACAAAACTAACCAACAATAAAACTACAGATGAGAAAGTCCGAAGGTATAAACAGGTGAAGGGATACCTGTGATGACCGGCAGCGTTGAGTCCACGACGATCGGATGCAAGAAGTCAGAGAGAGTTCTGGCACAACTGCGATGTCGGCGGTGTTGCAGCGCTGGTGTTTCCGGTAGGCTAGTGCTTGAAGCCGATCTCGGGCAGGTTGAACTTACTCGAGATTCAAGTACCGATGCCTACGTTACAGACGTTAATTTCGCGTCACAACTAGACGAATGGCTAAGTTTAGGTGGCCAGCCGATACGGAGCCACAACCACTTAAGGGATACTTCTTGATCTCCTTCTACACCATGTTGGTCAGCAACTAGACTGCTTAGCAAGGCGAAATCCTGCGCTTAAATCGACCTCCGTGTCCCCTCATTCTCGTCCTGGGGGAAAAGAGACCTCTACATGGGTCCAATCATGCACGTTTCATTGTTAGAAACTCCACCCTAAAAATATATTGACCGCGTCCCTTTTTAATTAGGAGAGGGTCCTCAACTGAGCGAGAGTGACAACCTGTTGGGGTTCTCTCATACGGCTTGTCCACAAGCAGTTTTGCCCGTGGGAATGGTCAGTTTCCTTGGTTTCAGCCGGTGCGTCTTGCAGTCTACAGCTGGTTCGGGGTGCATCGCGGCCTTTGACGACCGTGCCGACGCCGCCGTAGGTACAAAGGATCAAACATCGGCGACTAACGTTTGAAGAAGAACACCCCATTCAGTACTTCCCTGCACTAAAGACCAGTCTTTTCATGAGCGAACGGTTCCACCGGTCAGCGGGGGAGTGCGGCGCCCGTTAATTTGCCGTTACGCCGGGTCGCAAAAATGGCAGTCCGTGACAGTATGTATGCAAGCAAACAAACAAGTCGCCCGACATTCCGATCTTCTTGTTACCGTTCGCACATTCTGCTTGCTGGATAGTTTCCTCGTAATTGCGAAAGAATAGAAGGGTTGAAGCTTGGGCTAGCTGGGTTTAGCTTTTAATCGACTCTTGAAACATAGAGGGAAGTTTAAACGAGGAAGTTTTTCCTTCTCGGCAACTTGCAAAATTCTGTGAGGACTTGTTCTGGGGTCACTTGAAGTTCTCGATGGATGCTGAGCAGTGCTAGTCCGGTCAATCTGTCGTTGTTCATATGATTTCGAAGGTAGCTCTTCAGCCTTCTCAGTGTGGAAAAAGTCCGTTCCGGGGTCGACGTCGACACGGGTAAAGTCGCCAGGATAGAAAGTAGGCTGTGGATGTTCGGAAAAAAGTCGCGGTTGCACATCTCTAAGGCCTGTAAAGCACAAGCTGGGCGATTCTTTTCTTCGATCTGGCAGCATTTGTTCACCCACAGTGTGAACTCTGCTTCGATGACATTAGCGGAAGGAATGTCGCCAAGGTAAAACTGCACTGCATCATCAATATCAGAAAGGCTAGCCGATGCGCAGAATTTCGGCAGCAGCATGTTAAGGCCAACCACGACCTTCTTATGGGCATCGAACCGGTCTCTTAATTGATTTTCGAAGTCAGCCAGCAAAGGCAAATACACATTCCTCCGGTAGTACTCTTCGGGAGTAGCAGAAGGTACGTTGCTTCTTTGCATCTGCCTTCCAGTGATGCGTGGTATCTCAACATTTGTGATCTTCAGCAAAGAGAGCGACTTCAGAAAAATGTTATTAAATTCCGTTTCCGCACTAGCCCTTTTTGTGGAAAGAACGTCTATAACATTCTTTACGTGATCGCACGCTTGAGCCAAGTCACAGTCAATTTTTTGAAGAAACTTGCAAAGTGGCAGTGTCAAAGAGAAGAGGTCGCTACAGATCTGAAGCGAAACGACAAACTCGGGCTTCGTAATGGCATTGAGCAGTTGAGAAGCTTTTGATGAAGTATCAGATGACGCGGCCTCTTCTTCCAAATATTCGAGGAATTGTACAATAGGCACGTACAGTTCAAGGAAACGCTGAAGTGCATCGTGACTCTCTACCCACCTTGTTTGGCAAAAGGAGAGAACTGATTTTCTTTTTACAGCGAAAGCTGTTATGAGATCATTTCAACGGCCGTTTTTGGTGGCGTAGTTGTCCGCCGCCGCCGCCGCCGCCGCCGCCGCTGCCGCCGCCGCCGCCGCCGCCGCCGCCGGTGTCCGTAACCACTATCGCTCGAAATAAGAAAAAAAAACGAAATATGAAAAAATTTCCAGGATGGAACGGGGTTCGAACCTGGGTCCTCTGCGTGGGAGCCCAGTGTTGTACCTCAGAGCCATGCCGGTGCTTGGAACTGCCTTGCAAAATGACGCTATACAGGCCTCATGTCCAGAAGGAACCACATTAGCATATGTAATTTAGTGTGGTAGAAGAGTGAAATAACAACCGCGCACCACACAACGTGAATTCTGTAACCAGGCGTCACACAATGCGAATTGCGCAACGAGTGGGCTGTTGGATGCTTCCAACCCACTACAAGGGGCTCTGCAATAATTCTTCATCGTCATCAGGCACAACACCAACAAAGTGCGCATGATGCCTTACATGTTTTAGCGGGTACCACGGCTCTCCGTTGAATGACGAAAAATGGCATAGTGGCTGCTGCCCTACTACACAGAAATTATGATTTATAGCGTAGTGGGTTCCTCGCAAGTGCACTTGCATTGGTTGCCAAGGAAGCCCATGAGCCCATCATCCATTTCCTCAGGGTCTCAATAAAGTTCTTCCCTCCTCTCTCTGTCTCTCTTTCTCACGTCAATGTATGTTATATTGCATGGTGGGAGAGTTAAATAGCGACCGGGCGTCACACAATGAGAATTACGTAACTGGTGAGCCGTTTAAAGCTTCCAGCCCATTACAAAGAGCTGAGCCACAGTTCTTCATCGTCATCAGTCGTCACGTAAGCATTTCAATTTCACAGAACTTATGATGATTTATAGCGTAGTGGGTTCCTCGCATGTGCACTTGCATTGGTTGCCAAGGAAGCCCATAAGCCCATCATCCATTTCCTCAGGGTCTCAATAAAGTTCTTCCCCCTTCTCTCTGTCTCTCTTTCTCACGTCAATGTATGTTATATTGCATGGCGGGAGAGTTAAATAGCAACCGGGCGTCACACAGTGCGAATTACGTAACTGGTGAGCCGTTTAAACCTTCCAACCCATTACGAAGGGCTGAGCCACAATTCTTCATCGCCATCAGTCGTCACGTAAACAAAGTGCACATAATGCCTTACATATGTGTAGCTGGAACCTCGCTTCTGCGCACAATGACGAATAATCGCGTTGTAGGTGCTTCCCATCTTCACAAATATTGTGATTTATGGCGTAGTGGGGACCTTGCTAGTGTACTTGTATTAGTAGCCCCAAGAGAGTTAAGAACGGGCTCTACAAATGCCGCTCTTCCAGCTTTCGCTGTGACTGTGCTGCGCTTTCCGCGCAGGCCTGGCATTTTTTTTCTTGTGTTAAATCTTCTACTTTGTCTCGCAGTTGGTTCGTCCTCTGTGGCGAAGCTCTCACAAACGTACAGGTTGAGGATACAGTTCCCAAACAGTTGCGGATGCTGGGGAGTTTGCATGCGTGAAGCAGAGCAAGGTTCAACGAGTGGGCGCTACAATGCACGTACAACGCTTTGGGCGCTGTTTGACGAATGAAGGCTTGAACACCGTTAAGGTGGCCGCTCATTGATGCCGCGCCGTCGTATCCTTGCCCGCAAAGTAGGTTCAGGTCAAAGCCATGACCTCTAAGGCTGTTCAGGATTGTGCTCGCCAGCGCCTTGCCAGTGAGATCGTACACGGGAACGAAATCTACAAAATCTTCTTTAAGTATGGGCACTCCCGACGTGTCGTGTCCAACGTACCTTACACATAGGGAATGTGGGCGGTGCGAGATATATCAGTGGCCTCGTCAGCTAGAACTGAAAAACACGAACCTCAGTTGACGTTTTCAACTATCTTTCTTTGTATGATTTTACCACAGAGGGTGATCAACTCATTTTGAATTTTTGGGCTCGTGTACAGCGCATTCGCCGGAGATGTTTCCATGTGAGCTCTCAAGGCGGCATCTCCACATTTTGCTCTCATCCTAAGCAGTGCGCGGAAATTTCCATCATTTTTCAATGGCAGCACTTCAGACATATTTATCGGACCAGAGTCGTCTGTGCCGCGAAGCGGTACTTCTTGCCTGCCACAGAAAAGGATTGTTTCTATTATTGGCAGCAAGTTCTTGCGGTTTTCTTCCGCCTGCTTTTTAAGACCGTGGTCAAGTTGTGTTAAGATGTCATGCTGTGAGCGGGACCGGACTGCTAAAAAGTTCTCCGATAGCGTTGTTGACATGGCGTGATAACTGCTGGATGCGTGGCTCTTAAAGGCGTCCATGGCTTTCTTGTAATTGGTGAACTCCTTAGTTACAAAACAGCCCAAGCGCTGGTGCTCCCCTTTTCCTGCACACTCGCTTGCGAAGACTACGCAATATTTGCATAATGCTCCTTGAAGCTTCTCTGAATAAACAAGCCATGGGTAACGATCTACCCAGTGAGGTTGGAACTTCAGATTCCTTTTCCCTGTGGCTGGATAATCATAGTTAGCCGGAGGGGTCCACGGATTGAGCAGCAGCTTCTCCGTCGTCTCTGGATCATTTACATTATTGCTTTTCGAGACAAACAGTCCCAAGTCCAAAATATTCGCACTCGTCGCACAGAGGGGAGGCGAACCAGAATGTGTAGGTGCCATGCCACTCACCTTCCTTGGGCATTGCCCAGTGGTAAAGGCGTCACTTTGCCCAGCGTTGACTGTAGAACAAAGGTCACTTGGAGTTGCACTGCGGCCACCATCATTTTCCGGCGGCGCATGGGTGTCCTGCTTGTGTTCGTTCTCAGGTGATTCACATAAACTGGTGCATTCTCCTGAGTCGCTACAGAAGTTCCGACGCGCTTGGCTTTCCACCAGTGCTGAGGAGGGCGAAGTTTTATCCTTCGAAGGAGGCGGTTCTTCTCCGTCCGCTTCATCGGTTCGAACTTTCTTGAAGTAAGACGCAAGACTCCTTTGCTTCGTTGTTGCAGAGTGTCTTTTCATTTTGCTGCCGCAATCCTGTGCACGCACACAGAAGTGGCCAGTGGCTCCAAAAAGACGTTTGCGACTGCTTCGACTGCCTGGCGTGAACGGCGGGCGATGTTTTCTTCCTCTCTTATCCACTTTACAGTGGCTAGAATGTAGAAGTGTGATGAACGCGCCGGCTCCCGCGTGGCGCATGTGTTTTCTGAACGCCGCTACAGCTGGTGTGCATGCAGGACCATTATTGTACTCCCGCTGCAGCAAACTGGATTAACGCTACTTAAAGACCTTTTCACAGAAGACTCCATGGGCACTCCATACTCCCCTTAATATACGTGAACCCCCCAAGAATGCACTGCCGAGACATTTGCACTCCCGTGGTACAGTCCAGAAAGCAGGTGTTGCTCCGTTCCTGTGAAAAAGTCACCTTTTCACAGACGGCTCCCTGGGCGCCTGCATAATTCTCTCTGGGCTGCGCTAATTAAATAGCCGTGACCCCCCAAAAATGCACTTTGTAGGCTGTGACGTCAGCCTCTGTACTCCCGCGCGCAGCCCAGCTTGGCGGCGTTTTTTCTCTCCTGTGAAAGTTGACCGCTGGTGCCGGATTGTGTGCCGGCTGTATCCTCGCTTTGTGTGCTTTGTAGGGAGGCGCATATACCTTGTGTGTACAGAAGAGGTAGATTTCCTTGCGTGTGGTTAAGGTTGTTCGAAGTTGCTCGGATATGCCAGTCTTTCAGTAGATGTCATCTTCGATGATTCGTTTCGGTGGCGAAGACTACAGTTTGAGAAAAGTTTACCCTGCAGCCTGCGTCCTCGGAATGCGCCGCTGAGTTTTTCCGCTTAGGGGTTTCGTTCCCTGGCAAATTTGCGCACGTCGTGTTGGTGTTGCCGTTGCTGTCGAACTGTTTACTTTCACAGAGGGAGACGCGCTTTTCGTAGAAACCCAAAGCCGACACGTGCGGTCCGCACAGACGGATAACTTCTCCAGCGGCAATGCACAAGGAAAGCATCTGGAATCAATAAAGGAGCTGCTACGGGGTGAAAGACGAAAAAGAAAAGACTCGAAGGAACGCGAGGGCGAAGTGCAAAGCTGTACAAATAGGGCAGGTGCGCGTGCGGGGGAGGGAGCGCTGAGGTGTTCTGGTAGGTTTGAAGAAAGGAAGAAGAGGGAAGCAATGCCAGGAAAGTTGCAGTGTAACTTTGGCAGCTGGGGGTCGCTGTGAAGGCGTGTAAATATTTTAGTATCACCCGAAAAGTTAAAGCATCAAAAAAATTTCGGGGGGGGTCAGAACCCCCTCAACCCCCCCCTAGTTACGGGCCTGGCATACGGTCTTTTTGCAGCGCAGTTTCAAGCACCGGCATGGCTCCGAGGTAGAACACTGGGCTCCCACGCAGAGGGCCCAGGTTCGAACCTCGTTCCATCCTGGAAATTTTTTCTTATTTCACGTTTTTTTTTCTTATTTCGAGCGATAGTGGTTACGGACACCGGCGGCGGCGGCGGCGGACAACTACGGCACCAAAAACGGCCCTTGTGATCTCATAACAGCTTTCGCTGTAAAACATAACATTTATTCTGAGTCTTCGACGCGACCGGCCTTTATCCAAGGCCTGTCCCCGGCCGAAAGCTCAGAATAAATGTTGTTTTTCACTCCATACATACATACATACATACATACATACATACATACACACATACATACATACATACATACATACATACATACATACATACATACATACATACATACATACATACATACATACATACACACACACACATACATACATACATACATACATACATACACACACACATACATACATACATACATACATACATACATACATACATACATACATACATACATACAATGGTTTTCTAACTAAAACACATGACGTTACAACCAATATGCGCATCACTCAACTGCGTTGTATTTCGCGCTTGTGGTTAAACAAAGAAAACAATGAACAAGCGTAGACTTAATTTTCTGCCGCTTAAAATGTCGTATTGCAATCAACTGTGGTTGCTCAAAAGGCTCTATGACGTTTTGCTGCAAAAACCGAAGGCTCGGGTTTGATCTCAGTCGCGCCGGCGGCATTTGATGAAAACTGTAAAAAAAAAAAAGCTCGTGTGCATAGATTAAGGCGCATAAAATAATTCCAGGTTTCTTTATGTGCTTGCTTGTTATTTATTTATTTATTTATTTATTTATTTATTTATTTATTTATTTATTTATTTATTTATTTATTTATTTATCATTGCGTGTTGTTTTGTGGCGGTGGATCATAAATTTGCGAAGCCTAATGTTGCAGGTTTGTTTCCCTATCGTGACTACGTTGATATTGGTGGGCGATTGCGAAGACGTGCCTGTACCCTGATGCACGTTTCTTATAGTTCACACGTTGTTTTGAGACGTACCCATAGCGACACGCCCACCCAGCTTTCGTTATTTGATTCCATTTGAAAGCACGAAATGTAGGCTGTTCGGAGAATGGCGCTATACACGTATATCTGCAGCACTTCATCTCTCATTTATTTCAACGGCGCGCGCATGCCTGTTGCTGTTTCAGGTTGCCGAGCAGCTGATAAACCCTTTCGGTGAGGACGATGACGACTTCGAAACCAACTGGCTCATCGATCGGCACACGCAGGTGTGTTGGCGATGACATTCTCCCTCTGTCAGTTTAATAGCATCGTGCATCGTTCGATGAGCGGGAAAAGTTTGGTGCATGTTTGCTTTTAGTTGATTGGGCGCTGAACACGGCGAACAGCCGCTGTCGCGGAACCGCAGTCGAACAGACGAGCAAGCATGCAGCTAGAAAGTGATGTTATACAAGTTACATTCTACAGCTAACGCTGTGAAACCATAAGAAGGTATTGGTGTCGCCGCGTTTCACACCGTTAAAGAAATAGTATATGACACAGGACTCTCGTGTGTGTGTGTGGGGGGGGGGGGGGGGGGACATGCCGTTAATGTATATTCGCCTAGAGTCCAGTTCCTTCTACAAGTGAATTCGCGTCCAGCCATATCTACTTGTATAGCGTAAAATATTTGGAAAGGGTGCTACGTGCACAGCCTCCAATTTACGTTCTCGCTGGAACATGCATTCATAAAAAATGGTTTCCGGGTTAGTGTTACTCGCTCGCAACGATGGCGCCGACGTCGACATACAACAAAATGAAAAAGCTGGACGTTTGTGCATATCTTTACGTTTATGCCGAAAGATACGCGGGAGGTAACAATTAATGGTAACTAAACACGTGTGTATGTCTCTGCACCTTGTAGTAGTATCGCCATTTATATGTCTGGCATTCTCATCCATTTAGCTTGTATTCTGGCCTTCTTGTGCAAATTTTGTGCCTGGTGTGATGGCTTAGCGACTATGGTTTTGTTGCACTGATGAGCCCTTGTACTTGAAATACCCCAGGTCGTCAAAATTAATCCAGACGTACACACCACTACTTCATGCCACATAATCATATTGTAATTTTTGCATGTAAAATTTCCATAATTTTTTTTTTTATAATTTTGTCTGATAAGACTACAGCTGAAGATGGTGAGCCTTCCCCATGCAGGGTCGCTGCACGAAGGTGTACACACTTATGGCAGAAATAGACAAGTTCTGTTCAGTTGACGTCATTGCCATTTTAATCACTGAACTGTGTTTTCGAGCGGCGTTGTAGGCCGGCAAAGCATAATCTGGTCAGTTTATTCGCTGTGTAATGGTCATGTCTTCCCATCGCGCAGATTCCGGCATATATATATATATATATATATATATATATATATATATATATATATATATATATATATATATATATATATACAGTGAGAAACATGAGCCTCAATTACAAGCTGCACTATGTGCCTCAGCAGGCACTTGATTAACGGTGTGAGACTATAGCCTCAGCGTTGAACTGTGCAGGTCTCGTACATGGCGGTGGACGAAATGTACGGCAAGTTCCCTCAAATGGAGCGTGACCTGCACTGGGACAGCCAGGAGCCGGACCTGCCTTACACCGCGGCTGCCATAATTCACAAGATACCCACCTACCGCGGCTCAGCTGTCAACATTGGCTGACGATCTACGTTCAACGGCATGGCTCGCCTTCGTGTGCTTATCAGCGGAGCTATATCGAGCGCACTGTCGTCGCGCGTGCCACTCTGTACACCCGCCATCCCTTGAATGCTCTTGTACGTCCTACTTGCGTCGTGCGTTGCTGGAACTTCGAATGTTTTCAATGAATCCATAGCCATTCAGGCGTAAATTAGTGGGCAAAGACCACCGGTGCAAACGTTTTATTCACGCTCAGTCCCGTTCTCCGAGCAGTCCATGGTTGCAGCTGTGGTCGCCCTTGTACCCAGATCCCTATCCATCTTGTGTCTGAGGAGCCTTGATGAAGCAGCATTCATGCAGTGCTGTATTACCTATCACGCTGTGGCCTACAGTGCTGCCATTTTAACGTGTTAGCTGTCCGAATGAACTTGGTGTAACGCTAAAACAACTTCTTTCCATTCATAGCGTACCGGGCAAAGACCAGCCTGCCGGCTCCGCCCAGTAGATAGCGACACGCATTGTACGCATGGGTGCAATGTGTTCGACCGAATTAGCTCACTTTTTGTCGGCGCGGGCTGCCAATCCAGCAAGTCATATCCTTTTTACTTGCCCCGGTGTCATCTGCTTGCCTTGGTATGCGCACGGCAACATGTATATACATAAAATTTGCACTTTTATACCCGAAGGGCAGCAGTTGAAAAAAAAATATATACTTGGGCTGTTTGTTTTATGTCACTTCTGGCACACTTCGTGGTTGTCCTGGCGCACAGCGCAAAGGCCAACACCCTTTTTTTAATATTCTTACTGTGCCTGCTGCGAGTGTCAGTCGCTCCCTGTTTTATAATTAAAGGCGCTTTCTCCCTTACGAAGCACTTGCAATGCTTTACTCTCAACAAAGTAAAACACACACACACACACACACACACACACACACACACACACACACACACACGCGCGCGCGCGCGCGCGCGCACGCGCGCACACACACACACACACACACACACACACACACACACACACACACACACACACACACACACACACACACACACACACACACACCAGTGCTGCCAGTGCGGCGTAAGCTGTCGTGCTAATCGTGTCTCTTTCTTTCGGCTTGGCAGACTGCCTGAATATATAGACTGCCTGAACATATTACCCAAGTCAGATAACACTTGAGCGTTCCGACGTTCCACGAAGCCATGCCGAGGCACGGAACTACAAACGGAAAACCATTCTCAAAGTTGCGTTGCCTTGTTAGTTGATACGACCTTTTCGAGAAAGAAGCTCGATAAAAGGCTGCAAAGATTAGCCTGCCAGCGTTGCCTGTCCGAGGTGAACGCATGAAGACTAGTGGAAGATTACTGCAGCCGGTTTCGTATTCTCTAATCGCTTCGCGGCAAACAGGTTCTCGACTCCCAACTGCGGCCGCATTTCGATGACGCCTGAATAAAAACGAGTATATACGGTATTGCAAGGAACGATCGTCTGCAGGTCAAGCCTCTGTAAACCCGATAAAGAGGAGGAAACAAAAAAAAGAAAACTGATAGATAACACGTTTATCTTGCTCCGTGGTGGTTCGCGAGAAAAAAAGAAACATGGCGAAGAAAAAAAAAATTACGACGAGGATGGGATTCGAACCCACGCGGGCAGAGCCCAATGGATTAGCAGTCCATCGCCTTAACCTCTCGGCCACCTCGTCACACAATTCGTATCGCTTTGCAGCTGCATGTGGAGAGCGTCAAGAAAAAAAAAACTATGGTAAAAAATAGGCTGGTTTATTGTTGGGTGCGATCAATCATGAGACGACTGCTGAATGCAAATGGTACGCTGTTGCGACATTTACTTGCTGCACAGCACGACATACATTCAGCTTCTGAGCTATATATAATGTATATAGTTTCAGAAGAAGATTACTGGCTATTCAGTTAAGAGTATAAAACAGCCACAGTGAAAAACATTACATTTATTCTAACGTTTCGACCGGTGTGTTTATAAGTATATTAGGAGTGTGCGAATATTCGAAAATTTCTAATCACGAATCCAATAGCCTTTTATTCGATTCGGTGATCGAATCGAATAGTTCATATTCGAAATGCCGAATACTTCTCGAATACTTCACGAATAATCGGCACCGACGGGAAGACCCCGAAAGAACAAAATGTTGGAACAGCGAGGGATCATTTTTGTTTTAGTTATTGAATTACTAAGATGCATGCAACACAAGCTTATCCGGGGCTGTCAAGGCTATACCAGATGGAGACGTTCTTGCTTAAATGTCCAGTGTCGCCGAAGCAAGTGCCTAATCTACTATCATCATCATGAGATTCGTGATGTTGATTCATGAAACATTGATTCATTTTTATGTCTCAGTTTTATTTAAAAGGTGGCGACGAATTAAGACCTTGAATACTGGAAGCAACTGCTGTACTTCAACCTACAGTTACTAAGTATTCTCGAAGGCTTTAGTCGCTGCTGTGTTCGAGCTTACCTCGATTTACATAATTGTGTCGGCTAAAAGCAATTGTAATGTTCCTTTGTTAAATGTAGTCAATGTTTGTTTCAAATAAATTGCTCTGGAGATCTAGAGCTGTTCTGGAAATGGTTTTCTTACTATTCCAAAACTATTCTAATTAACACGAAAAAACTCCTGAAGCGTTCTCATTCGATGAGTAGAGAGGCCCGTGTACTTAAAATTAGGTGCACGTTAAAGAACCTCAGGTGGTCTAAATTTCCGGAGCCCTCCACTGCAGCGTGCCCCATAGTGATATCGTGGTTTTGGCAAGTAAAACATCAAGAATTATTGTTAAAGAGAGAAACTGAGAGGGACAGAGGCTATACGTCTCTTGCAGGCCAAGTTATTGCACCCATTTTTTACGTAACTGTGAACAGTGGCGTGACTAGGGGGAGCAGGGGGGTACAAGTGCCCCGGGCGCCACTTGGGAGGGGGCGCCGAGCCGAGTCTGCCCGACCTTTCCACGAGCGCCCCGGGCCTCGTGGAAAGGTCGCCCCTACAGGTTCGAAACCAGTGGGGGCAGGCCCCCACACTTTTCCAACACTCCCTTCCTCGCCTTCTCCTCCCCTGGTACCACCCGTGAGTCTAGAGACTCCTTTGACTAGTTAAATGATGCTCTTTTCCTTCAACAAACGAAACACAATCTTCTGGAAGCCTGTGGCTTCCGACATTCAATTTATCGGCGCTTTGTCTGTGTAAGCAGCACTGCCTTTTTTCGTCTGGTCCAGCGTATCTTCTGTTTTGGAATTTGTGTGGACGAGGTGAAGGCTTGCGCTATATTCTGTAGCCTTTGCGTGAGCACGTCTCTCCGCCACGACTTCGGAATGCCTCTCGTTACCCCCCCCCCCTTTTTTTTTGTTCATAACGAAGCCCATGAAAAGCAATAATATAAAAAGGTCGGTGTAAGCCCGCTTCCACATAAGCATGATTTTAACCATGAACGTACCTATCCAGGGTCGTGGAGAAAACTTTTTCTGGGGTTCTGACTTCCCTTTATGTGTGATCTGGCATGTTTTTGTATGTGTGTGCATATACATACATATACAAAATGCAATAATATCGAGGCGGTGGGAGGTTGAACCTCCCAAACCTTCTTCTAACTTCGCCACGGAACTTATCGCTTGAAATGCTCGTTTTCTTCTGGTTCGGTCCAAACCACCATGGTTTTTCCACACGTAATAACGTAGTGAAAATCGGAAAGGAAAAGCGCTGCAAAGGTACTTGTTGCTTAAGAGAGAGAGATGCTTTTTCTTAGCAATACAGAGATTTTTGCCGGCGTCAGTATATACCGCTGGCATGCTACTCTGTATAGGAATGGGGAATGGGATTGACAGATTAAAGAAGAGAGGGGAGGAAATAATAATAGAAGGAAAGAATATAAAAAAACATGGCTGATCCCTCTGTCATAGGAATCGGTATAACACGAAAGTGAAACGTGTCTTCACAGACGTAGTTGAGCATTTGTTGTGCATTCTTTCGCCCCAAGCGCGAAGGAATGAATGCTACAGCATCAAATTGCAATGTTACGCGAAGAACGGCAAGCCGCTCGAAACTTGCAATGTGCTGCTCAAGCAGAAAGGACGCGCGGAACGAATATACAAAGGATGAGCGCGAACTGTCACAGTTGTAACTTATTTCTGTGTGAGCAGCGCGCTCCTTTCGCAAAAGCGGCCGCTGCAGTGAGCGAGGGGATCTTCGTGCTCTCAACGGAAACTTGCAGGCAGAGCGCAAGACGTACAAACCACCGAGATCACGAGATAAGCGCCCGCACGAGCGACCACGACCGGTCGAGTGGGGGACGACTTTTAAAGCGCGCTCTTCGAGGCCTTCGCGCCATCTCGCTAGTGATGACGAAAACACGCTGTACCGCCGATCTCTGAGTACCGCCACCGGCAAATGGTGTACATAAATAGCTCGCCGTTAGCACAGCAAAGAACATGCCGTCTGCGGCGGAGTCGTTTCGCGCTGTGCGCTTGCGATCTTGAGGTCGTAAGTTCGACTCCGGGTGACGGAAATGTTTTTTCTTTGCCAATGTCAGTCTTTATATTTTACAACGTCATATCCGTGACGGAAGTGCGTCAGTGTAGTCGTGGTGGACACCTGCATAAAACACTGTCGTGTTCAAAAAAAAAAAATGAAATGGGCAAGTGAACCTGATAGAAATATTTACAAGGAGGGTGTCAGGTGAGATAAGGCTTAGCTATGAGAAATAGCCAACCATTAAAGCTTTCCGACTAGGCCAATTTTTGATATGTAATTAAGGACTGCGATGGAGCAGCTATTTACCAACTCATCAGACATGTCAGCCTCCAAGCTCACGGCGAGCTTTCATGCATGAAAGCTCGCCGTGAGCTTTCATTTTTGATATGTAATTAAGGACTGCGATTGAGCAGCTATTTACCAACTCATCAGACATGTCAGCCTCCAAGCTCACGGCGAGCTTTCATGCATGAAAGCTCGCCGTGAGCTTTCTGCCCATGGGCAGACGTCGGATGAAATAACGAAATGACAAACAAACTAAGTATATGCTCTCCAGCAAGGTTACTTTATTGTCTTTTTCAAATCAGAAACTCGTTCACAGACTGCTTTCTGCCATCAAATTGCGTCACCCCTCCTCATTTTTCTGTGTATTGGTACATTCCCCACGACATTTTCCTCGATCAGCGTGCGTAAGATGGGGTTGAATTTGAGGAATTACGGAATTCAGGCGTCCACACCAGTGGCTGGACCCCATTTTCCCTTGGAGAATTCTCGCGTCCGTCTCCTCCATACCGGACGGTTGGCACCTGGTCATAAATCGCCGTCACTTTGCTGCCACCCCACCCCTCAAAAGTCTAACTCTGTGTCCCACTGGTCTAATTTTGGCGGGATTCGGGCCTTGCTCGGGCTTGCCTGAGGAGCGGGGGCGCGAGACGGGGTTCGGGGAGACCACTTCGGGACATCGGAGGGTGCGTATGCGTTTTGGCCTCTCCGGCCGGCGGCGATCCTTTGTTCTTTGTTCTTCGTCGCCGGCCGGTGGTTACGTCGTCTCGTCGGGGCCCCGGCCTCGGCGGGCGCGGTCTCCCCTCCGCGGTCTCGAAGTCCCGAGGCAGCGCCTCGCGATCGTGCACCGTAGAGTTACTGTATATGCTACCTTTGGGTAGCAGAGTTGCGCATAGGTCTGGCTAGCAACCACAGCTATGCGGCGAAGACGCGCTCCGTTTTTGCAGGCGACATGCCTACCGGGTCACCGATCGGCAAGTTTGGCGTGTCGAAGACCGGTGATTAACATTACTGTGAATGACTAGTGCCAGTCCAGTTCGCTGCAGCGGTGCGATCGAGAAATACAAGACTTGGTCCGAGCGTCAGCTTCTCCGCAACGCATGGTTGCTAGCGGCGTTAGGAAGACGAATGCGCAACTCTGCTACCTAAAGGTAGCATATGCAGTAACTCTAGTGCACCGTATGTTTCTCTCAAGTGTTCCTATGTCTGTTCTGTTTCTTCTGCTCTGGGCCCAGTGCGATATCGCGGGAGCGCTGGCCGAAGGGTAGATTGGCCCTCCAAACATGGTTCTTTGTTTGTTAGTTTTATAGGTATGCCATTCGCGGCCACGAATCGATATAGTTTGTAACTTGTATTGGCTAATTGGTGTCATGTGTAATTATGTCATTTACAATTGATTCTTGTGTACAACAGTTCATCTCTTTGTACTAATATCCCAGTAATAAGCCACTAATTTGGACAGTGTCGCCTAGGGTGTCCCTCGCTGCGCGCGCGGTCTCGCCGTCTCTTCACGGTGATGGGCCAAGCTCTCGTGCGCAGCAGTGCGAAGAGTACACGGCGCGAGACAATCGAGGACGCGTCACACTGCATGAAGCTCGCAGTGCTAGAACCCGCGGTGGTGTTCGGCGCGTACGGCGAAGAGTGGTGGTGCCGCGCGCGCCGCGGGGTGGGGGTGGGGGTTGGCGGTAAAGGCCGAGTAGTAACAACAGCAAAAGTAAGCAAGTAAGCCTAACCTACAACAACAACACAAAGTAATCTTTTAGAAGACTTCGTGGTGTAGGCGTCTTCACATGACGAGGGAGGTGTCACGTGTGAACTCACTGTCGCTCACCGAATTAACATTTGCGTTCCTACTCTGCAGAAAAATAATAATAATATCTGGGGTTTAACGTCCCAAAACCACCATATGATTATGAGAGACGCCGTAGTGGAGGGCTCCGGAAATTTCGACCACCTGGGGTTCTTTAACGTGCATTTAAATCTAAGTACACGGACCTCAAACATTTTCGCCTCCATCGAAAATGCAGCCGCAGCGGCCGGGATTCGATCCCGCGACCTTCGGGTCAGCAGTCGAGTGCCATAACCACTAGACGCCTTCTCGGAAGTGCTTGCGGCAAACACGTGCGCGGGACTTCGGCTCCTTGCCCCTTCTAAGCTAGCTTTATCAGCCATGCGTCGTGATGTTCGTTATCTTTGAAGTAAGACCGTAAATGTGAAATTACGTGCACCCTGCTCTTTTTGCGTGCGTGGTGCACTCATTGTGGCACACAGCATCACCGAAAACATTGGTCACGCTTTCCAAGCTGTTTCTAGATGCCAGTGCACATGAACTGGTTGGGAAACCTGGCTGATTGAAGGGGGAAACTCAAAGAAAAAAAATGCGATCGGGCTGCCGGCTTCCCGTCTTTAGAGCAAGGTTCCGTGAAGCAAGGTGACATCACGTGATCGTGATGTTGTATACATGTGGATTGCAGCGCCGGCGTCTCCAGGGGTGGGCCTCGTGCACAATAGCACCAACAAGATACAGGAAGTATAACTGCAATGGCAAATTATCCTATTACGAACACATTCGTGCCATTATTACTGTGAACTGAGCTTTAACAAGCGAGAAAATTGAGAAAAACTGAAGGATATATACATGTACTACCGCCCCTACATGTTTTTCGTAGTGATCACCAACGCAGTCCGGCCGTGATTTTGCCGAGAGCTATTCATCTTGATATCTTTCTCATTCGTTTCCCTTTGTTATGCTGCTTCTGCCGGTGAGCGTGGTGGCAATAACAGCAGCCAGGTGTAGTCTTACCTCAGTGATGTTGACGTATATAGTTTATTCGAGCGAGCCTCGCAGCAATTCTGCGTCGGATTTCACACGTGTTCTGCCGCTGTCCCGCAGAGAACTATGGGGCTTCGATGGTTTTGATCTCATGACACATTTCTCCTCACTGGTACCCTCCCACCTGGTCTTAGCATGCGTGCCGCATTCCACGGGCGGATTGAGTGGCCCTGCATGGCCCTGCTCTGCGGCGGCTCTCTTCACGGCATGGCGCCTCGGCTCGAGTTCTCCAAAAGGAAAACGCCATTAATAAAAAAATTCGGCAGATCCCACGCACTTTGGGAATCGATGTAATGCGAAGCAGCCAGCAAAGAGCTGCATACATCGCCTTGTTTGTCTTTGAGCCAAATGAAATCATTCATGCCATGGCATCTAGTCCACCATATATCGCATGTTTGCCATGCACGCATGCATGCACAAGCTAGTATACACCATGCCAATGAAACGCATATTCTGGTATATACAGTGAAACCTCGTTGATACGATCACAGCTCATACGAATTTCAGGGTGATACGAATTTTTCGTTGGTCCCGGCCAAGGCCCATTGGCTGCAATGTATTGGAGTACGGTTGTTGCGAACCGATTTTCACCCAGCGACGTTTGATACGAACGTACGCTACCGCCCAGGTACGAAGAGGTGCTGTCCGCGCTGTCGCGGAAGACGCGCCAAGCACGTGCGAGCGCGGGAACGCAAGCGTGGGCATGCGCGCAGTTCGGCCAAATCGTCAGAATCACGGTGTAAGAAAAACACTTTTCTTACGGTCAGAATAAACCTTCAGAGACGCGTCACGGCCTCCGAGATCGTGTGAGCGAATCTTT
This sequence comes from Rhipicephalus sanguineus, assembly GCF_013339695.2. NCBI lineage: Eukaryota > Metazoa > Arthropoda > Arachnida > Ixodida > Ixodidae > Rhipicephalus > Rhipicephalus sanguineus. The sequence continues at coordinate 224,116,969 of NC_051178.1, forward strand.
GAGGCGCTTATGCGCATGCGTGTGCCTTCGCGTTTAGATCACAGATGACAGTAGCACCGTCCTTTTTTTTTTTCTAACGCGTTGACGCGGACTGCTGTCGTTGTACTGCGTTTACAATGCCTGCCTCTTGCATCAGACATCCTAAGAAAGGTGCAAGTGGACCGAAAGAAGGCGAGGACGGTCTTGGCGAAGGAGTCAGGTCTCACAACGTCAACATGCGCGACCTTTGAGGTCGCACTTGTGCGCGCACGGCTGTAAATCTTCCAAAAGACATCTCCAACACCTCCTCAATAACAAAATCATAACACAGGACCGTGGTTTTGTAATTTTGTGGCCTTGATCCATCGCATCAAAGCGCTTCTTTCGTTACTTTCTCTACAGTACTCCAGTGTCATGCTGGTAGGCTGCAGCAACGCCAGGGTTCTTCCTTACGTTGCTGCGGCCCTGAAAACAATAAATGAAAATGTACGCCAGTTTCTTTTGTCGCATGCTAATTTTGCATGCTTTCTGGTGATACGAATTTCGGATGATACGAATATTTTTGCTGGTCCCGTGAGATTCGTATCACCGACGTTTCACTGTACAATGCATGACCTGTCGCTTATGTTCATCACGCACTCAAGTCGTGCCATACCAATTTCGGTATATATCCAGTTAACAAAACGGCCGGAAGCACACCATGACAGTGGCATGTAAATCATACCGTACATGACATGCATAACATGATTCGCATGTTAAGACCTCTCGTTTATGTTCGTCATACAGTCACATCGCGCAATATCAATTTTGGTGTATATCAAGCGAGCGAAATGGCCGCGAGTGCACCACGAATATAGCATGTAAATTATGCCATACATGACACGCATGTCATGATTTTCATGTTAACACCTTTTATTCATGTTCGTCATACAGTCGCGTCGCGCAATACCAATTTTGGTATATATCAAGCTAGGAAAACGGCCGCGAATGTATCATGAGTGTGGCTTGCAAATCATGTCGTGCATGACCTGCATGTCATGCTTCCATGTTACCACCTCTCATTTACGTTCGTCATGCAGTCGCGTCGCGCAATACCAATTTTGGTGTATATCACGCAAGCGAAACGGCCACGAATGCGCCATGACCATGACAGGTAAATCATGTCGTACATGACCTGCATGTGATGCTTCCATGTTACCACCTCTCATTTACGTTCGTCATGCAGTCACATAGCACAACACCAATTTTAGATGCGAAGTATCTTAAGGCGGAGCTCAATCCGGTGGTGGTGGTGGTGGTGGTGGTGTGCGGCGTGACCACCCTTACTGCGCATGCGCATACCCTCTCCACACACCTCCTCTCCACTCACCCTCTCCCCTTCCCCTCTCCACTTTCCCTCTCCCCTCTGCTTTCCACTATCCCTCTCCACTTTCCCTCTCCACTTTTCCTCTCACCTTTCCCTCTCCCATACCCTCTCCCCTCCCCCTTTCCACTCTTCCACTGAAACGCGGGCTAGACATGCCGAAATTCTCTCCTGCGCAACGCCGCGATGAGCTCGAGCGCATGCGCGTCCCCTCCCCTTCTCCCTCCTCTCCTACGCTGCCCCCCTCTCGCCCGCCTGTCGACCGCGTTCCCCGCTCGCCCTGTGAGAATTAACGGCCGGGCTAGATGGAAGATACGACGCGCGTAGCGTCCCTCTTCGCGTTCCACGACGCGAGGTCGGTAGCATGCCCAACGAACGCCAACGAAACGCGATCGTGCAAGTGCTCCGGCTTCGCATCGCCTCATGGTCCCCTTTAGCGGGAGATGGTGTAAGTTTTGGTGTATATCACTCAAGCGAAACGGCCACGAGTGCGCCATGTGCGCGACATGTAAATCATGTCGTACATGTCATGTATGTCATGATTTTCATGTTACCACGTCTCATTTACGTTCGTCATACAGTCGCTGCGCGCCAAACGAATTTTGGTGTACATCAAGCTAGCGAAGCGGCCACGAATGCATCATGAGCGTGGCATGTAAATCATGACATGCATGACATGCATGTCATGGTTTTCATCTTACCAACTGTTATTCATGTTCTTCATACAATCACTTCGCGCAATACCAATTTTGGTGTATATCAATCTACTGATACGGCCGCTAGCGCACCATGAGCGTGGCATGTAAATCAGGTTGTACATGACTTGCTCGTCATGATTTTCATGTTACCACCTCTCACTTACGTTCCTCATACGGTCGTGTCGCGCAATACCAATTTTGGTGTATATCATGCAAGCGAAACGGCCGCAAATGCACCATCAGCGTGGCATGTAAATCATGACATACATGTCATGGCACATGACATGCGCGTCATGATTTGCATATTAGGACCAGTCATTATGTTCGTCATGAATTCTTGTCACGTCGTGCCAATTTTGGTGCATATGAAATTAACGGAACGGCCGCAAGAGCCTAAGGTCGTGGAATGTAAATCACGCTGTTCATGACATGCGTGTCATGATTTTCATGATATGACCTGTCATTTATGTTCGTAATGAGGCCATGTTATGACACACCAATTTTGGTATACATCCGATTAACGAAACGGCCAGGAGAGCACAAAGTCGTAGGCGGCTAGATAGATAGATAGATAGATAGATAGATAGATAGATAGATAGATAGATAGATAGATAGATAGATAGATAGATAGATAGATAGATAGATAGATAGATAGATAGATAGATAGATAGATAGATAGATAGATAGATAGATAGATACGCTCAAAGTCGCAGAAGTTCGCTAAGAAATGCTTCGCATTTAAAACGAAAAATTAAATACGCGAGAACATAAGCAGTATTTGGCAATCGGACGCCTCGCATGCCGTCGACGAAAACGACGCTTCGCTTTCCGTCGGGAGCCGGTACGCAGAAAGAGCTGCCGCCGCGAGAGCTCGGGGGATCATAGCAGACTCACTGAAATGCAATCCTGCTTCCATGTTCAGATCTTCGCTGCGAGGTTCTAAGTCTGAAGCCACATCTATCGCGGCAATCATAAAAGCCGCGGCTTCACTGCACCGGGGCCAAGCAGCGACCAAGTACGCGTGTGGTGACGTGTGATGGAGCTTTCTCATTCGCTGAGAGCAGTCAGATCCGTGACGACATCACTTCAGCACTGAGTATGGGGCGGGAGAAATTTGAGTAAGAGATATTCGGTCTTCGCTTATGGCCATTTCTCCGCTAATAACTTATCTTTTCCCACCCAACCTGCACGCATTCAATGCCCCTGATCATTCTACCTCAACTTCATATGTCTCGCTAGCGCACCTTTAAGGTTCCTAACTGACTGTGCGTATCGGACACCCAAGCAGGAAAGTTACTCCAGAAAAATATCTATATGCTCATGTTTTACCCAATACCTCGGGGGAGAAGGCGGATCACGAACATCGATTTCACTGTAGGCTTCTGTGAGGCGGTAAGCTGCCATAACACTTCATTTTCTGCTAATAGAGCTCAAGATTTTGCGTTTGTTGTTTCATGTAAACGGGTTGTGGTGGATGGCTACATGAGATGGTATCAGCGTCATCTGGTCGATATAGACTCTGGATGAGGCATAATACACACACAAAAAAGGCTAATGTTTCAAATGGACAACGTTGCCATTTAAAATATCTTTCCCCTATCTCATATGTGGATCATTACTGAAGGCGATTTGGTGCCGCGATTCCAACAACATATCCTCCAAAATGACTAAAATCTGGACGACGATTCTGAAATATAGAGTTTTGTTTCACGGTTATGTATCAACACATGTTGACCGCAGGGGTTCCCTCAAGAAGAATATGCTTTATACAAGTCATGCCTGTGTAGCTCATGGCCGCACTTATTAAGAAAATAATCCTACAAAAAACATGCGATGAAGACACTCACGTGCGTGCCGCTGTTCGCTAGCGAGAGGTCCGCGGGCCGCGTGTTTGTGACCCCTGGGTGGAAATGTGTGCCGACGGCGGAAATGGGTGACCGGAGAGCGACAGCTCCTTTCTCAATGCGCGTGCGCCATGTCAAATATAAAGAACGCGTTTTTCTTGGCAACCATTGTCCACAATCAAAATGAGCACTGGCGCCGCAAAAGGCATAATATATGCGACAAGGGTTTGCCGGAACGAATTTTTTAATGCATCATTAACATTGATAAAAAAATGTAGGCATAGTATGCTGATTTGATGTACGCAATAAATAATTTTGAACAATACATTTCATGGTGACGTAGCCAAAAACCATTAGAACCGTTTACACGCATACTTCGTCGATCTCTTTTGCGTGGTTGTATGTAATTTCGAACTTCTTGTGCAAGGCGAGACGACAACAGGACAGCGGGAAGGTCCATTTCTTCTTTCACATTTTTCTAACCTTGTGGACTTCTGGTGTGTCGTACGATGCGTGGATGTGCAAGACGAGTCCAGTGTAGTGAACAATCAATCAAGAAACCGCTCATTCGCTTGCCCAGAACAGCCAGATGGCTTTTTCGTGCACATAAACAACAACAACAACAACAACAACAACAACAACAACAACAACAACAATAATAATAATAATAATAATAATAATAATCATAATAATAATAATAATAATAATAATAATAATAATAATAATAATAATAATAATAATAATAATAATAATAATAATAATAAAAATCCGGCAGATCCCACGCACTGTGGGAATCGATGTAAGCAGCCAGCAAAGAGCTGCATACATCGCCTTGTTTGTATTTGAGCCAAATGAAATCATTCATGTCATGGCATCTAGTCCACCATATATCGCATGTTTGCCATGCACGTATGCATGCACAATCTAGTATACACCATGCTAATGAAACGTATACTCTGGTATATACAATGCATAACCTGTCGTTTATGCTCATCAAGCACTCGCGTTATGCCATCCCATTTTTGGTATATATCCAGTTAACAAAACGGCCGGATGCGCACCGTGACAGTGGCATGTAAATCATACCGTACATGACATGCATAACATGATTCGCATGTTAAGACCTCTCATTTACGTTCGTCATACAGTCAGATCGCGCAATACCAATTTTGGTGTATGTCAAACGAGCGAAATGGCCGCGAGTGCACCATGAGTATAGCATGTAAATCATGCCATACATGACATGCATATCATGGTTTTTCATGTTACCACCTGTCACTTATGTTCATCATACAGTCACATCGCGCCATACCAATTTTGGTGTATATCAAGCAAGCGAAACAGCCACGAGTGCGTCATGAGCATGGCATGTAAATAATGTCGTGCATGTCATGCATGTCATGATTTTCATGTTACACATCTCATTTACGTTCGTCATACAGTCGTTTCGCGCAATACCAATTTTGGTGCACATCAAGCTAGCGAAGCGGCCGCGAATGCAGCATGAGCGTGGCATGTAAATCATGACATACATGACATTCATGTCATGGTTTTCATCTTACCACCCGTTATTCATGTTCTTCATACAGTCACATCGCGCAATACCAATTTTGGTGTATATCAATCTAGCGAAACGACCGCGAGTGCGCCATGAGCGTGGCATGTAAATCATGTCGTACATGACATGCATGTCATGCTTTTCATGTTACCACGTGTCAGTTATGTTCGTCATACAGAAATGTCTCGTCATACCAGTTTTCGTATATATCCTTTCATTTAAACGGCCGCGAGCGCCCCGAGACCATGTCATGTAAATCATGCTGCACATGACATGCGCGTCACGATTTGCATGTTAGGACCTGTCATGTTTTTCATGAACTCTTGTCACGCCGTACCAATTTTGTTATACATCCGATTGACGAAACGGCCAGGAGAGCACAAAGTCGTAGGCGGCTAGATAGAGAGATAGATAGATACGCTCAAAGTCGCAGAAGTTCGCTAAGAAATGCTTCGTAGTTAATAAAATAATAATAATAATAATAATAATAATAATAATAATAATAATAATAATAATAATAATAATAATAATAATAATAATATTATACTAATAATCATTATAGTTAACATTATGAAGGGCGCGGAAATATATTTGCCATAGGCGCCATCCTATCTTGTTACGCCACTCACTGTGAATGCATGCTTCTTTGTTGGAATTAGTATTTTCGCGGGCACACGCAGAAAAAATACGAACATGGAAGGTGCGACGCAAAACTTAGACAACGTCCATTTTCCTAATTTCTTATTCCAGCGGAACAGCTTACTTTATCACTGGTTTACGCGCAGAAGCAGGTTCTCCAACTCATCGTGCAGCTCTAAAGCTTCGTTCCACTTCTTCCACTGGGGTTCTGTAGCCAGAACGACGGCACGATCTGCTTTTTCCAGCAACGCATCGCAGTGTACTCCGAAAGGCAAGTCGCAAAAGAGTACAACGTCCCAGTTGTATTGTCTCAACGTCGGTATGTCCGCAGTTGTCGTCACGAATACAAAAACTGGCATCAACTCCATGTCTTCGAGTTCTTCTGCAACCTCCACAGATTCTCGGCTTTGGAGCCACCGCTTCAGATCCTGTTGAGAAGCCACGGTGGACGTGAGGGCCAGCGTCTTTCCCTGAGCGTTGTTCAGGACAGCGTCTCCTTTCAGCTTCACCATGAAATCCTCACACTGCGCCAAGAATGCTTGCAGCTCCGCCCGTGGATTGGCCACCACCATATTTTTCGCCAAACAGCAAGCCGCCAGTATGCCTCGCTCACGGAGTACTGTACCCACTTCCTGTACTTCCGGGTCGTCGGAGCAGGACACAATGGAGCCTACTTGCGCCTGCCAGTCCAACTCGAGGAAGCAGACCTCGAGAACCGCCTCCTTGGCGTGGGGCCTCACGGGCGTTGCCAGGCAACATGTCAGGTTCAGCGGCGTCCTCAGTCGTTCCAGGTCGCTTTCGAGGCCACCCAGGCAGCAGGCTTGCAGTTCTTCGGCGAGCGCTAGCATCCGCGTCGAATGCGACGAATCCTTGTTCCGCCCGGACACTTTCTCGAAGTACGGCACTATCTTACGATAGGTGTGGCCTGGGTTCAAGTAGTGCTCGAAGTCGCGTAGAACAAGAACGCTTATGTCGGCCACGCTGACGCCGGCAGTGGTCAGGAGGGACAGCAACACGTCGGGCTCCATCAGGTACACGCACTTAGCCGCCTCCCGATGCCAAGAGGACGCGGAAGGCACGATACGGATTTCGGTTGGAAGCAGTATCCGCAGGTAGTCCACGAAGTAGTCGTCTTCGGCAATTCGCGGGCCGACAATAACGGCGAGTGAGGACATATTTTCTCGTATTACGGTCAGGCACAGCTGACGCCTCAGCTTGGGGGGCCCGAGAGCTACCACGCAGTCTTCGTCGCACACTTTCGCTGTCAGCTCGGCTTCACGAGGGCGAGGAATGTACAGGTCTTCCTCGTCCAGCGTGGGCTCGTCTCGTGTTGGTTCAAGGGCTGCGATGCTCTGCAGAAACTCGGTGCACACAGTGGCCCGACGGTCGCCCATCTCCGCCATGTTGAATAAACGCTGGCGGCAAGCAGGGGTTACCTCGGCCTTTGGCCCGGCTCTCGCAATGGCTACTATTGCCGATGCGGTTGTCGGTCAGAGCTGAAGAAATTGCGAAGGGAAAATTTCCACGTGCAGAGGTTCTACTGAGCGCAGATACTTAAAGCAGTTTGCTAGGCTAGTTCGAATACTGAACTTTGATGCATTTCCAACGTTTAAGCGAAAAGGAAAAAAAAACATGCAGGCACGAAACTGTCCCCTTGTCTTTCCGTGTCAGCTTTTTTTTCTTTTGCTTAAGCGTTGGAAATGCATCAAGGTTCTACTGAGAGCATGTTGTTGTTGTTGCATCCTATAGGAAAAGTGGCTCATACCCACAGGGGGATCGGCCACACAGTAGTTTACAACGTGCATCAAAGGATTAAGAAGTACTAATATTAAACACTAAATAACATAAAAAAGGAATGATGAACCCTGATGCAAATAAATATTGTCACGTGGTCGTGTTAATTCAGCAGAGATGTTAATTCAAGCAGAGACGAATAAAAGAGTGGGAAAAAAGATATTTCGCATATTTCTTTTTCCAGGGCAGCCAGGGCCCAGCGCGCGATATGATCACAGTGGCCATACCAAGCATGAGGAAGGGTACCGCCCCGGGAACCGATCAATTAGTGATAGGGCTCCTCTCTGACCTGAGCGATGACATGACTCAGTTGCTAACAGATAAAATGAGCCAGGACTGGGACGCCGGAACGCTTCCTGTAGAGTGTAAATCCACCGAGCTGACTTTCGTATCCGAAAGCTGGCAAAGCGCTCAATATCAACAATCTCTGTTCCATATGTCCCTCACGTCATGCGCTGGTAAGGTGATGGAGAAGGCAATACAAATGAGGCTAACCGAATATTTAGAACAAAACCTGGCACCATGTACGGGTTTCGTCCCCATCTTTCAGCACAGGACATCCTCCTACAACTAAAACATGAGATTGTCAACCTACCCAGCGGAACCACTCAAGCAAAAGGGTCATTCTTGCAATCGATTTCCAGAGAGCCTTTGACAATGTCCGACACTTCTCATCTTGGAAAATCTACGTGAACTCAAGTGCGGTCCAAAAATATACGCATATGTGCGGGACTTCCTTACAGGTAGACGGGTCCTGCTATCCGCATAGAGGGTCTTACATCTCAACCCATCACCAGGGGTGATTTCTGTAGGCCAGTTCCTTCCTGCTCCTCTTCAGTATCGCCCCCACGAGCCTCCCGGAGGCCCTCAATCAAATTTCGGAAGTACGCCACTCCATCTATGCTGATGACGTCACGATCTGGACCCGCTCTGGCAAGCTGGGTCAGATAGAAGAAGCCCTCCAACAGGCCACCTCCGTCGTAGAACAAATAGGGCGCAGGAGTTATCTGGAGTGCTCCCCCACCAAATCCAAAATCCTCGTTTGTAGAAATAAGGCATCCGACAATACACCTCTCAGCGTACAACTCAACGGAATCCCAATTAAAGAGGCAGAAACCATCCGAATTCTCGGCGCCCACTTAATAATCGGGGCAACAACACATTTGCTATGCAGAAACTACAAACATCTTGTCTTCAAACTTCTTGCATGATTAGCCGGGTGGCCAACCGACAACGAGGGATGAAAGAACACGACATACTGCAACTCATTCAGACATTTGTCATCAGTCGCATAAGCTATACATTTCCTTACCTGACGATCCTGAAAGCAGACGAGCACAAAATAGACAGAGTTCTACGTGTTACTCTCAAGAAGGCTCTGAACCTTCCCCCGTGGGAACTCACGGGACGTCTCCTTCAAATGGGGCATCATAACCGCACCCGAACTATTCGAGGCACACCACACGACTCAAGTAATGCGCCTGGCCGTCACTAAAACTGGACGGAAAACACTATCATAACTTGGCATCGAAGCCCAGATACAGAGGAGGGGGAGACAACATATACCCCCCACGAATGGAGGCGGGCCTTCAAACCACTACCGCGTCCACCGTTCCACAAATATCGACGTCGGGCACGGGCTAACACTTACGACAAATACTCAGACACTGAGTGCGCCTTCTTTGTCGATGCGGCTGGACCTGTGAACTGTAAATACACGGCAAGTGTCATTCAACGGAAACAGAGCGATTGTATATCAGCCCAGGACACAGACATGAAAGGAGGAGTTGCCCTCGCACTGCGAAACCATGGGTCCGCCTTCGCTCTCACAGACTCAAAAGCAGCCTACCAAAAATCCTGCAAAGGCCAGATTGGTCCCATCGCGCACCGAATCCTCACACAGCTATTGTCACCACGCTCAGAGGGAGAATGGAAACAGCTTATATGGATATCCGGCCACAGCGGAGTTAGAGGCAATGAGCTCGCCCATGCCTCCGCCCGAGAATTACTCTTCCGGACCTCCGACCTTGGCATCTTGCACCCACCCTCGGCTACGCGTATGGACCTGATTCTCATATACACAGAAATTCTTCAACATCAAAGACTCGAAAGACGAAAACTTCGCCCCCAACCTCAGTAAAGAATCGCAAGTAGAGTGGCGTCGCGTGCAGACACTTTCCTACCCTAACCCATACATACTATCTAAGATAGATCCCGACACACACACCGTCGCACAGCGCAGCTTCTGCGACAATGAAACAGCCACCCTGTTCCGTTTGGTATGGGAATGTCCACACAATCCACCCCTACAAGCCAGACACAACCCAACAAAAAACTCAACATCTCATCATCATCTTCTACAATGTGTTGTAGAAGGTGATGATGAGACATGGTCATTGAAAAGTGTTGTATTTCAGTCGAGACTTCTTTGGAAATATCTTTATTTTACATGCTGAGTACCTTGGTTAGCTGGAACGGCCAGTCTTTCGTGCAAAGGTCGGGCATCTGCATTGGTTCCTGAGTGGCCCCTATTCTAAGCAGCATTTTCTAGAGTTAGCTACACATGCCTAGCCGGAGCCGATTTCGCGTGAATCGTCATGAGTCGTGCTGCGCATGCGCAAGGATCAGTGATTTGACACAGCTGGCTCACCGGAGCCGGCATCTCACGCGCTCTCCGCCACCGCCGCTGCTTGTCTGCGCGTTCGGGAGGAGTGGCGTCGTAGCCGCGGCAGACAAACTGGCGCCGGCGCGTGACTCACCGCCGCCGGTCTGCGCTTTCCTGGAGTGATGTCGTAGCCTTGGCAGAGGTATTGGCGCCAGCGCGCGCGCAGCTATTCGCCTTCGCTGCGCAGTCGCCGTCTGACACTGTGCTGGAACCGGTTGATAGCGCCTCTGACTGGCGTTTGCGGGTGGGTAACGCCATGGAGAAGGAGAGCGCAAATGCTGCTCAACGGCGCAGAAGAGCCGAGAAGCTTATCTCATCGGATCCCGATATTGCGTGGCAATTAGCGGTTCAGCGTACGAAGAATGAACAGAAGATGGCTAATAATCCTAGACAATCTGGAAAGCTAAGAATAATCAGCTGAACCTTTGCTAACGCTACGTATATCCTGGCATAGCCGAGCTAAGCCACTGCAAGTTTTTTTTTCTTTTTTCTTGCTAAACTCGACCGTAACTCGCACCTTAGGATAATTTCTTTCGGGATTACATAAATATTTCGGTACGCTGATGATTTTTTGGTTAATATGAAAAGTGGTGATTTGTGCCGCCAAATGACTGATGTTTGAAATTGTTCCCAGAATATGATTCAGGATTACGTTTTACTTGCGAGGCGCCAGGAAAAGGTGAACTTCAGTTTTTGGATATCAAGTTGAGGCTCATGAAACAGCATGTTTGTTGGATATATTCGCTAAGATCCTCTAAACCGTTTATGGGTTCTCGTTCAGGTGACTCAAAGATTGTAAAAAATCACGTCACGTCATGTTTGAAGTTAGCCATTTCCAGGTCTTGCCCCCGTGTACTACAACAAAGTCTTAACAAACGTTTTGAAAGGCTAAGGTCGGCTAGTTATGATAATACGCAATTAAGGAGCCATGTAATTAAATTACTTCAACGGACGAACGGTGGAAAGCCACCAGGGAGAAAAGATGGCCTTAATAAAGAAAGAAAATCGGTCACAATTCCTTAGGTTCATCGTTTATCACATTGCGTGAAGGATGTAGGTGTAAGATACGGCATAAATCCGCCCCCAACAAGCTAGCTAAAGTTTCCCTTCCCCCCACGTAGGGTAGCGAACCGGGTACGACCTGGTTAACCTCAATGTCTTTCCTTTGCCTTTATCTCTCTCTCTCTCTTTCAAGAAATTTCAAGATAAAGTATACGGAAAAGAAGATGAGCACGTTTGTAAAATCAGGCTTAGAAAACAACACGTACCATGTAATATGGGAGTCGTATATTCGTGTCACTAATCCCGTTAATGGGGACGGCAATCGCCGGGCGGATTCTAAGGGCTGGCGTCACGGCCCTCCGAAAACGCACCACGAAAGCGCGGACAATTTAGAGTTGGTCCTTTGGTGCGCCAGCGAACGCCGGTTGTGGTCCAAAGACCGAGTCAGAGCCGAGAGTCGATAACACAAACGAAAACAAAATATATTCTCAGTTAAGGCAATACAAATAACACAAACACGTGCACACTCGGCTGGTACCAGTTACAACTTCACAATATAATTCAGATGGTGTTTACACAACGGGAGCTAAACAAACAGATCACACGCTACAAATGCAATCGCATGCATTACAATTATTCAATGACCGTTAAAGTCCTGAATATACAATGGCGTATCCAGTCCACAATACTTGGACGGTAATCGAATGCTTCTCTTCAAGGAAACACTCACGCCAGGTCCAGCGTTGATCGTCGTAGCTCAACCGTCGTCGTGACTTGTCACGGCTCACACGGTGTCGTCATCGGATTCTTCCAGATCGACGAGCGACTGACCGCACACCATCATAAACACGTCTTCTTTGGCTAACGGAGCCACACTTAGCGTAACTTCACCATCACCGGGCCGACTGACTCGCTCACTGTCTCACTCCACACTCACTGACTGTTTTCCGACTCCACCACTGACTGCCTGTCGTCGATTGCACGCTTTTATTCCTTCTCCCCCGGTTTCTAGAAGCGTCGGGATGTTTCTTCTGCGTGCAGTACAGCTAAGCCTGGGGAAAGGGCGAGAGCTTTCTCGTAGGTTCGAATCGCGGCGGCATCGCTCGTGGATGCGTCCCCCCTTCCTTCTAGAAACATCTAGGATTTGCCGGGCGTTTGATCGCGTCGTCTGCGCCTGGCTCGATTGGGTGAGGAGGATGCGGCGCGCCGGCGTCTTTTGATGCTTGTTTTTTCGTCTTTTCGCGATTCTTGGCGAGCGGTTCGCGCCGTTCTGTCTCGTAGCAGTTTGAAAGCGGCTGCGCGCGCGCTTTATAACACGCTAATTTGTGACACTGCCCCCCACTTCAAGAATATTATCACATAATATTCAAACAACACAAATTAGCGCACACATACACATAACCAAAAATGTCCCACAGACAGAGTCCATAACTCAGTCCACACAAAATGCGCGTCACATTAATAATAGAACTCTCAATACAATTCACAGGGCATTTCTATGTCACGACATACAAAAGATAAACTCATGTACATAAGTACAAGACGCCATCATACATTTCGTATAAAACAATGCGAACGCTCAAAACAAAGCTCTTCAATTATAATGCATATACAATTATATCAATAGCATTGTACACATAAAATAACGCAAGTAACGGGCTCACTAGCCATACACACTCGACACAGGGAATAATAACACTTCAAACACTTTCAAACTCAAAAACACTTCAAACAAATTCAATTCCAACACCCTGTCCTGTTCAAATAGACTCGCGCTTGCGCCCCTTCTTTCGGTGCTCGCTCGCTCTCTTTTTGTTCCTCTTCTTTTTCTTGCGAGCCGTTACATTTGACAGTGCCGGAGGGGGCGTCTCTGCTGCCGTCGACACATTTGACGCTAGCAAGGCGTGGTCGCGTTCGTTAGAACGTTCGCGGTGCTTCGCCAACTTCTGCGCGTCGTGGTGTTTTGCTTGAACGACCACCTTCGTCATCTTTTGAGCCGCAGATGATGGTGGCCGCTCAGTTGCAATGTCACCTGCTCTGCGTGTCGTCACCGGCGGTACAGTGACCGTTGGAGCCCCCTCACTGATATTCCGTGATACCTCGGCCTCAATTCGAGCTCGGGCGGCATCCTTCATGAGATTCCTTTCCGCGCTTCCTTTTTGTCGCGGTTCCCGAAGTGACGAGGGCTCCATCTTCGGGGCTTCTCCCAAACGTTCAGGATCGTATGGCCCTCGAGCTCCGTCGATGTTTCCCACGATTAGGTCAAACAGGGGGTTATTCATGCACAGGGCAGTAACTCGCCCGCTGAAGTATGGGGTTTCAACCTCAATCTTGGCTTCGGGAAGCATTCGAATGGAACTATCAAGCAAGCGAACAGGTTGGGTATTGCCTGTGAATTCGCTCTCTCGGACCAATTTCTTTCGTACGATCACAGTAGTGCATCCACTATCTCTTAATACCGTGGCTTCCTTTCCACCAACTTTCCCCTTAACTGTCGGCATTTCTTTCTTTGTGTCTGTTGTCACCGCAGCACCAATGAAATCCATCTTCTTCCCGCTTTTCACATCGGCCAATTCATCTTTGATCGCTTCTGTTTCCTCGTTTGGCGGGGCATACGCACAAGCTGCTTGGTGGGCTTTGCTCACATCGCTTCGACATGCGTCGGCTTTGTGCCCAGTCTGACCACATTTAAAACACTTCATCACACTGGGGCGTGAGAAGTTAGTCCGACAACTGTTAGCGCGATGGCCCACCCGGTTACACAGAAAGCATCGCGGAACACTCTCCGGTGCACGCTTCTTTTCGTCAGGTGCCGATTTCTTCGACTCCTCGTGAACCTCCTTTTTTACTTTGGCCAGATTCGTGCCACCTTGTGCTTCCAAGAATTGATCGGCCAATTCAAGCATATCCTCGAGCGATTTAGCTTTCCTCTCTTTCAGATACAGCGACAGGCTCGGGTGGCAACTGGTGAGAAATTGCTCTCTGATTAAAAGCTCTCTAAGCTCACCGTACTCCTGTGCCGTCTCTGAAAGTTCGATCCACCTGTCAAAATAATGGCTGAGCCGCGCAGCATACAGCGTTGCCGTCTCGCCATCAGCTGGCTTTCCCGTACGGAACCGATCACGGAAGCCTTCCACGGTGAATCGAAATCGCTTCAGCAAAGCAGCTTTCACTTTCGTGTAATTAGCTGCATCGGTAGGTGTCAGCCTACCGTACACACTGAGCGCTTCGCCACTCAAGCAAGTGCTCAAAGCGGTTGCCCATTGCTGCTCCGGCCAATTTTGGCTTCTAGCTATTGTCTCAAACCTGTGCAGGTATGCATCAAGGTCATCTTTCCTCTCATCAAACGCCACAAGCAGTTTGCTTGGGTTCAAACGGAAGCTACGATCTTCCCTTTCGCTGCTCTCCACTCTAGCTTGCACGGGCGTCTCTATGCGCTGTTGCAAACGGAGCCGTTCGAGTTCTATCTCGTGCTGCCGTTGCCTTTCTCTCTCAGCCATCTGCGCCTCTCTTTCTTCTCTATCCTTCTCAGCTGCTAGCCTCTCTCTCTCCAGCTCCAGTTTCAATTGTTGTTCTCTTTCTTCCTTCGCCCTCTCAGCTGCCAACCTCTCTCGTTCAAGCTCTGCTTTCAGCTGTTGTTCCTTCATCTCTCTTTCTTCCTTAGCTCGTTCTCTTTCTTCTTTTTCCTTTTGGCTGACCCACTTTCGTAGTTCGGCCCCAGACAGACCCATCTTCTCACCAAGGGCAACTAACTTCTCGAGATCCATGATGCCCGTCAAACAAAACCTAGCCGCGTGCACAATACCTCTGCCTAACTTCGAATACCAGTACACTCTCTGCACACAGGTTAGCGAGAACGCGGTGCAACACTCAAAAATCGTTCGCAAGCACTATCAACGTCTCAAGGCTCTTTCTCCCTACTTTGGACACACTTTTGCACCAAAGGGTCCTGTGTCGCGGACGCCAGAATAATTGTCACTAATCCCGTTAATGGGGACGGCAATCGCCGGGCGGATTCTAAGGGCTGGCGTCACGGCCCTCCGAAAACGCACCACGAAAGCGCGGACAATTTAGAGTTGGTCCTTTGGTGCGCCAGCGAACGCCGGTTGTGGTCCAAAGACCGAGTCAGAGCCGAGAGTCGATAACACAAACGAAAACAAAATATATTCTCAGTTAAGGCAATACAAATAACACAAACACGTGCACACTCGGCTGGTACCAGTTACAACTTCACAATATAATTCAGATGGTGTTTACACAACGGGAGCTAAACAAACAGATCACACGCTACAAATGCAATCGCATGCATTACAATTATTCAATGACCGTTAAAGTCCTGAATATTCGCAATGCCCATAGACTGTCGCGCCGCCAAGCGGAATTCAGGAGCGTCCTCTCGAGGAGGGTTAGTAGACGACAAAATGGCAGCTCTACGCAGTCGCTCCCTTGTTCGGCTGTGCTAACTTCAGTGTTAACGCGTTGGCAAGGAAGGGACACTGCGACTTGGCATGTTCCCTGCATCAATGAACAAACCGGGCCCTCCGTGACACGAGAAATTTGATTCGTTCTTACGAGGCGCGAAGTTTTCGTGAAAATACGTGGCGACTCGCGCTTTCAATGCTAGCCCACAGCGTACGCATGCTATCAGCTTCGCGAGGCTTTCTGTAGCCACGTAGGTTAGTTAAATGTTATCGTCTGACATATTCAGTTGAAGCTCACCCTGTTTTACTTGTATATAGCATTGGTCAGTGTTTCTTGTAGTGCATGAATCCCATAACACTGTACGCGGGAGGTCGCGCCGGCTCGCGATGTGCTCTTGTAAAACTGAGCGATCTCAAGTTGTCGTTACATTAAAATATGCCTCTATAATTTGTCAGCAAAGCGCTGTTACTAACCGTGCGAGCGACGTTTCATTCATTCGAGGACGCGTCTGCTCCACGCCTTTCGTGTGAAGCGAACGCTTTCCACGCCGTCCTTCGCCAGTGTGTTGGTGGTGTTGGTTTCATAGCCAGCGCTGCGCCGCTTGTTTTTGTACGTTTGTTGATAGGTGGCAGCACACTGCAAGCGATTTGCTCGTTGACCGATTTGAGAGCGAACTGTTCTCCGCGCCCAGACGTCTAAACGTGGTGTCGCGGAGTGGTTGAAGTTGTTCGGCGGAGGAAATTCTTCAGATTGCTTTCAGCAGTGATGTTGAATGAAACCATCTTTACGACGAGGATTTTTCACTGGACGTACAAGACTGTGAAGGCACCGATAGTGACAGCGACGGTGAACGATCAGCTGCTAACTCACGAGGAGCGAGTTGCACTTCACGTCCCCTCGTGCGTTAATGTTCTTTCACGCTCGTAAGTCACTTTAATTGTATTTAATGTATAATATCCTTGAGCGAGATCAAAATAAAAGCATAGTTCCTCTTGTGCATTGCATGTATCAATTATTGTGGATATTATGGAGCGCCGCATGCCGCCAACACGCTCGAGCTCGACCAGAGAAGCGAAATGGTTAGAGCGTTGGAACGTGCAGTCACAGCCACAATCCACGCCTCTCGGCTAACTTCTTCGACGTTGCGAAAAGGATACGTGTGCATTCTTCTCGATATTCGTGTTTCGATCGTGCTGATCGAGCCTGCAACATGCGAGTGGAGTGAATTGCACACGGCTAGAGTCTCAGCATGGCTGTGACACAAGCGCTACTGAAGGGGAAGTTAAATGCTTGTGTTCCGTTGAAGACCTAACTCCGCGTTCCCGACTGCGCAAGTAATGACGACGGCGTATTATGTTTGCAAACCATCACCACGTTAAACGTGCGGTCCCGTGCAGCAGCGATGGTGCTACTCGCTGGCGGCCTACTACTGCGGCAAATTCGTAAAGCCGGCTCGGTACAACGTATCTATAAACGTTGGCTCGGTACGTACTACCTCGGAGTGCCGTTCTGCTCATACGTCAATTTTAGTTCATGCAGTTTTATGTAGCACGCACAGGATTTCGCAAAGCATCGTTATGCACGGTAACGGAGCTGAAATATAACCTTTCACGCCACAGCAAATAATTAGGTGGCGAGTACTTAGCACTTTCCATCGTTTGGGAAAGTAGTTTAGTCTCATATCCAATTCAGCACAGCTCATGACTTCATCCGGTGAAAGTGACACGGGCCGTACGTCCGCACGTACTATCTGTTCCTATGCTAACAAACGGGTTGACCCTCCTCCTGGCGCCATCTTGAAAAGCACGGCGCGCCACCTATAGTTCGTGGGCATTGCGAATACAATGGCGTATCCAGTCCACAATACTTGGACGGTAATCGAATGCTTCTCTTCAAGGAAACACTCACGCCAGGTCCAGCGTTGATCGTCGTAGCTCAACCGTCGTCGTGACTTGTCACGGCTCACACGGTGTCGTCATCGGATTCTTCCAGATCGACGAGCGACTGACCGCACACCATCATAAACACGTCTTCTTTGGCTAACGGAGCCACACTTAGCGTAACTTCACCATCACCGGGCCGACTGACTCGCTCACTGTCTCACTCCACACTCACTGACTGTTTTCCGACTCCACCACTGACTGCCTGTCGTCGATTGCACGCTTTTATTCCTTCTCCCCCGGTTTCTAGAAGCGTCGGGATGTTTCTTCTGCGTGCAGTACAGCTAAGCCTGGGGAAAGGGCGAGAGCTTTCTCGTAGGTTCGAATCGCGGCGGCATCGCTCGTGGATGCGTCCCCCCTTCCTTCTAGAAACATCTAGGATTTGCCGGGCGTTTGATCGCGTCGTCTGCGCCTGGCTCGATTGGGTGAGGAGGATGCGGCGCGCCGGCGTCTTTTGATGCTTGTTTTTTCGTCTTTTCGCGATTCTTGGCGAGCGGTTCGCGCCGTTCTGTCTCGTAGCAGTTTGAAAGCGGCTGCGCGCGCGCTTTATAACACGCTAATTTGTGACAATTCGATTCCTTTAAAGGGACCGACAACTGGTCACAACGTGCGATTAGATCCTGGCAAAAATGATACGACACTAAAATATAGTGACAGATTCCAGTATCCTTTCCATCTCGTGAGTAGGACTTATATGTTTAAAAGTAACAAGAGCCGGTACGTGGCGCAGCCTAGCGGAAGAGCCTTGAAGCTGGTATGGAGTCGATCATTTTTGCTGTACGTAGTCTGATGCTGTCATGCGTGCCACAATTAGTCCTGAAAATTAGAGTATGTATATTATTATCTATCCCCGCTCTATCTCGTGCTGCTTACGAGGTAAAAGGAGTTGCGTGGTGAGAAGAGGCGCTGCCTTCGCAATAACCAGTGGAACATGTCGAGCCGCGGCGCATGCGCGGCAAACCGCCACGCTCGAACACGAACCGCTCTCGCTCTCACTGTTTGCAGCATGGGTTGTCACTTGTGTTTACGACTTCATATTCACCGTAGATTGAAAAACTCTCATTACAGACGTTTCACAGCGTTTTCCACGTTACCGTTCCGTGATTAGACATCCTCACCGGTAAGCTTTCCGTTGCGCTAAAGAAAATGGGCACCATAAAAATTTGTTGCCGGTCCCTTTAACGTGCGGGTGGTGTTACATCCAACAAACGGGCAGGTGTCTGAAGATTAGGTTGAAAGAACACAAGCACTCATTGAACACCAGAGGGTATGCTCATTTGGCTTCGCATGTTAACAGATGTGGGTGCGCGCCGAAATTCAATGAAGTAATTATTTTGAAGAGGCACAGGCACCAGTTTGTTAGAGAGTTGAACGAGGCGTACTATATTAGGAACCAATCTGTTTCACGTATCAGTGAACCATCGGTGACGTTACACGATTGCGAATACGAATTTTTAGACCAGTACACTTGTCTTTGATCTACAATGTTTTGTGTGTTCACTTGTTTTTTTTTTTTTGTTGGTAAGTAATGATAGTTGCATTCCTTCAGTTTGCGCATGCGGGAAACATACGGGGGTTGTTCTTATAATTGTCGTTTCGGAAATAAAAAAATTTAGTTCTGAGTCAACGCCGTGTTTTGGTGTTCTTTCTTTCCTCTGTCTGTGTGTGGTTGCGCTGCCGGTCCATCACGAAGTACTTACAACACACTAGACCAAGTTTCAGTCTTGTCACAGTGATACAATCCTCAGCTCACTCGCCCTCCGAACTTCCATTTTCACATGAGAGCGGAGTTGGAGCTCGATCGAACCGGCCCTGTTGTGAACCCCCATCGCCGCAAGCGCCCGCCACTATGGACCGTATACACAAGTTTGCTAAGCGGCCGATCGCTAGACGAAGACTGCCGCCCTATGCAACCCGTGGATGCGCATTGGCTGTTTTTTTAACAGCTTTTTCGCAACTATATGTCCGGGGGTGCTATTCTGGACATTGTCAAATTCCGCCATGTTGCTGATTTGATTGGTCACGCGAGGTCGTTCGCGTTGTGGCGCTGCAATAGCGTTACGACACAGGAATCCGCGATGACGTAACGGGATAAAAAATGGTTAATTTTTTCCGAAGTAACGCTTCGCAGTACTCTATCACGTAGAAATAAAGGTTTGGGTTGAAGAACGAAACCGAAATATGGTACTAAACTGTACGTACGGTCAACTTGCGGTTTATCGAAACTACTGCTCGCTTGACGAAGAGCCGCCATGTCTGCAACACGATTGGACATTGCACTGATGGCGCCCATTGCGTCACAGGACCTCACTCCTTGTAGCGTCAATTTGACGTTGCGTGACGTTGCATCCCGCCAAATTTGTTGCTTAAAATGTGAGAACGATGAAGTGCCCAAAATCGGCCGCCATATTGTAAATTGAGTCGCTCGTTCGATGTGTCGCCTCCCATACGTACGAGTAGATGTCATTCCATGGGTTACTTTACAAGCATGTTTTCGGTTAGTAATATTATAAAGTGTTGTACATGAAGCTTGCTTGTAAAAATAAAAGGTTGTTATTTAATTTGGCTTGTTCGAAGTTGTGGAAGTTGTGGTTCTCGCCGCAAGAGAACGCCAGATAAGCGAAGAAAAATGGCGCTGTCCTTTGTCGTGTAGTGGCTTATTAATACTTGCATTATTAATACTTGCAATGCTGTGCAGCTCCTTATCTCTATACTATCGGCAGCGCTTCTGGACGCCGCGGGCCCTGGGAATGAAGGGCCACCGCAGCCCAAGACGGAGTCGACGCGCATATTTGTAACGATGCGGCGTCGTCCACCGAAACGTGCGTCGCAAAATCGAACGGCCCTCCGCCTGTTCTCCTGCAATAAGCATGTGTATAGCTGAAGCGTCAAAACCACCCGAGTGAAACGCAAGCTTACCTGACTGCGCTGTCATTCCGCGCCTCGAGCTCTCGCTGCCGCCACCTTAGTTCGCCACAGCCGCCGCCACTCCGGCGGCGGCCTGCTGCTGGGGCCCAGGCGGTAAAGGCGCTCTTTCATCGTCTGTCACGGCTCCCGTCGTACCTCCGGTAGTAAGTCGCAAACCACCCTCCCCATACGGGAACGATCGGTAAAAAAATGCAACATCGCGGCCCACTGTTCGGTGATCTGTCGACATAACCACAGAACACCTACACAAAACAACCAGCGAAATAACGATGTCGGCAATGTCGACGCTGGCTTGGCCGGCTCGCTTATAGGCTAAAATGTTACTATGGCTTTGTCGCTCATCTCCAAAAATGGCGCTAAATTGCAGACGATATCGCCTGCTTCACAACTTTAAAACTAAACGCTTCACTTACTTTTATTTTTTTGTTGTCGCATTAACAATTAAAGATACAAAATACTATTTAATTGCACATTAATTTGTACCTTATGTGCCCTTCACGTCACGTTTCGCAAGCATTTCGTGCGTTTGCGTCATCATTGTGTACACGTCACGTCTACGTCAAATTTGACAGAAAATGGCGGAAGTCCAGAATAGCACTCCGGGTACAATTACGTCTAAACAACTTGTATCCGATTTGCAGAACATAATGAATTGTGCGGGGCTGAGTTGGTCACATTTGACGCATTATAACTTGTCAGCAAATCATTTCATTCAAGCCTTTTTTTCGCGTAGAATGGTAGACAACGCCCGTGTCTACAATCAGGGAGGCTTTAAAAAAATTTTAATAGCTTTTTAAGATAACTATTTTCTAATTTCGACGTTTCGGTAAACCACATACGTTTCAGCACACTTTTGAAGTATATAACGGTGCTCGCAAAAGCAACAAAAATTATTTGAACAGCAGGCTCAAATATCGAAGTCAATATATGCCTAGTTTTATTATCCTCAGCTTAACTTGTCTGCAGCAATAAATTCCTGAAATATAGTATTTTGGGCCGTTTACAATGTTTGTGATTTTTTCCTCAGACGTCCTTCGCCATCAAATGACAACAATACTCTCATAGGATTGCATTTCACTTGTTATTTCATGGGAATAAATACTGTGGCCAAAAAGTGCACCGTTCTTACGCTAGGCGAGCTCAAAGTTCAGATTTTGTGAAATTGGCGGAAGAATGTTTCTTGCGGTCAAAATTTGTACATTTTTTCAGGCTAACAAGATTTTTTCTTCGCAAGACTAACTTCGGAGTCATTGTGCTTGGTATAAAACCAGCGGCAAGGGTAAAGTTCATCAAAGTCGGGAATCGTGGCCTGGGCCTGGACCTCGTGTTTGTTCTCTGGACACAACCACAGCACGACTGAACCGACTGCTGACCCCTGTCAGGATAGGACGCGAGCGACAGCGCCCGGTTAGCTCAAAGTACGCAGTGCACGCCGGAGCAACACAGCTTCCTCCCCCCACCCTCTTCCGGGACCCTCCATGAGATTATCGTGCGACGGAAGCGGCAGGGCACGCGTAAAGAAAACGCTGGTGAATTTTCTTTTCGCTTGCACTCGTACACTTTCACTTGCACATGCAACATACGCGCAGGGCGATGTCATCGCGCTTGGACTTTATACGGTACCTCACGGCAACGGCGACGGTGACGGTAGAAATGCGTTTGGAGTGCCCACGTAATTGTTACCGCAATAAAACAAGGGAGGAGTCCGAGGTAGGGAGGACACGGCTCCGGTCTCATGCCTTCTCTACAGATAAACACACCGTGACAACTCTATAGGAGTCGGCGCTTTATTCAACGATTGCACCTGTTTCCACACCGTGGCTTCGGCTACAAAAATTTGTAGGCTGTCATCGGCCCCACCTCTGGACTATGACCGTACGGATGTACCGGATGCTGGCCAAGGTGACGTTCACGTCCATTGGAAGCAGCTTTTCTCTCTTCAAGCATGACTGCGTTGTTGTCAGAACAAAATTATGGCGATGACGGTGCACGTGTAAAACTGGCATTTAAAGCGATGCTTCATTGTGCCCTATACTGCATGTCGGAAAGAATTCCCGCGGAAAGTGAAACACTGTGTCGGTTAGCCCTGGTGACGCTTTCTTTGTGTGCCCTTAGACTTACGTGACCGTTGTTTCAAATACAAAAAAAAAATGAATAAGTTGCAATAAGAG
This sequence comes from Rhipicephalus sanguineus, assembly GCF_013339695.2. Lineage (NCBI taxonomy): Eukaryota > Metazoa > Arthropoda > Arachnida > Ixodida > Ixodidae > Rhipicephalus > Rhipicephalus sanguineus. The sequence goes on from NC_051178.1 coordinate 224,139,972, forward strand.
CTTTTTGCAGGTTAGTTGGTTCATATCATGCGGAAAAGTTCACCTCGGGCAGCATGCCTATATACTGGCTTGTTCTGAAAAAATAAACAGCTGAAATCTGCCCTCTTTCCTGTCTCTCTTTCTTCTTCTACCCTTCGTGCGTGCGCAGTACGCTAGCTGTTCAATGAAATGAATGCGTGCCCGGTGCGTGGGATCGAAAATCATTTGCTCAGCATATACCGGGTGTTTCAAGAAATGTGCCCGAAATTCTCAAAAATAAGGAAAATGCTTTATTTGCTCGCTGCCTTCACACTTGCTTCTGCTGTAGCCGCAGACATATTAAGACGGTTAAAGACATCATTTGGGACAGTATTTAAGAAAGTTCAAATAATTAACATCTTAATTAGTGTAGCTAGGTGGTTATGTCAAAGGGGAGAATTGAAGTTCTTCATGCAAAGTACCCATCGCACCTTTGAGATATAGAAAAAGCGGCCTCTAGTAATTATTGTGGCGTAATGACGTCCAACCAAATTGAACGGTGAAACCAAAACCGAAGCCCCGATGAGCGCAATCAGCAGACGACCAGTATGACGTCATTGTTCAAGACAACGATTACAGGGGTGTAGTTCTCCGCGTTCGTTAATGCATGTGAGCCATGCGTGGTGTAACTGCAAGCGCAGCCCGCACACCCACACAAGGAATTCGGTTGATTGTTGATATAAGGACGCTCACTCATTCTGGACGTCTAAGAACAATATGACAGTTGCGCTCTTCCGCGTTTCGGTTTTGGTTTCGCCACTGAATTTGGGTGAATTTCATTACCTCGCTATTATTACTGGAGACGTGGGAGCCGCGTGCATCAACCTAAGGGCTGATCTTCAGGACCGGAATACAGTTCATCCTACCATACCATACCGCGTTTTCGAAACCTCAAAGCTGCAGTGGGTTCTTCGCACGAAGCATGCACTTCCATTCTCCCATTTGACATAACCGCCTAACTCCACGAATGAAAAAGTGGTTTCATTTAACTTCCTAATTACTGTCGCAAATGATGTCTTCAGCCATCTTAAGATACAGAAGAAGTAATTGTGAAGGCACCGAACAAATATCGAATTTCCCTGATTATTGAGCATTTTGGACACATTTCTTGAGACACCCGGTATAACGTTAAATGCTGCGTATGCCACATCTTTCATTGGGATTCAGCACTGTTTCCCTCCAGAAAAAAAAAACTGCCAGTTATCGTGCAAGATTTAATATGGCGCATAAAATACGCTTTAATTATTGAGGCCGGCGCTTGTCCCGTAATGCCTCGTTTTCTCTTCCTGGCTGACGAAAGTTTCGTGTACATGGATTCCTTCTATGTGTGCATGATGATAACTTCTTTATCATGGCTATTTCCGCTAATTCGGCTGGGAAAGATACACTATAGCCAAGAAAAAAGTTCACTGTTCCCCCTTTTTCATTTTATAATTTCGACCTGAAATCGCAGATTCTCAATAGCGACATCACAGATTGGTATTTCTGAGTATAGCTGAGGTGCTGTTGTGCCGCGAAAGAAGTTCTCGAAGCACATATTTTTGGGCTAGAATGGTTAGACGCAGTTATTAGAACCCCAGCGCTAGGACCACAGGCCTCGGGCTGGATTGGCGAGAAGAACGTACGCCATTCACACCTGTTTTCTTTCTTTTTTCAATGTTGAACGAGCTCCCCAAATTTGCACAGGTTTAACAACACAAATGCACGGGAAAACGCGCATATGCGCGTGCGCGTTTATTATTTTTTTTTTGTTACAGATATTTAGATAAACTTAACAATTTGCCGTCGCGTGGTCAGAAGCCGACTCTTCATGTGGGACCGATGCAGACCAACCGCGCTAATATCCGCCCTTACTTTTTAATATAATGTATAAAGCACAAGAAGGACAAGAAATTTCGTGACGTAACAGCTCACCTTCCAGTCTTCAATCAGCTGCTCAAACGACATGGAGCCCTCGTAATTTTCCTGGAAAATAAATTGCGCCAGGTGGTGATAATAAAATACGGGGTTTTGCGTGCCAAAACCACGATATGATTATGAGGCACAGTTGAGGGCTCAAGAAATTTCGACCCCTTGGGGTTCACTAACGTGCACCCAAATTTAAGTACACCGGCTTCTAGCATTTCGCCTCCATCGAGGTGCGACCGCCGCGGCCGGGATGCAATTCTCTTCTTTCGGGTAAGCAGCCGAGCACCGTAACCGCTGTACATCCGCGGCGGCTTATGCATATAAAACCCCCACCCAAAAGATTGCGGAAGGCAAAATTTCCGGGAAAGCTGTATTCCCGCTTTGTCTGAGAACATGGCTTCCAAACAGATGTTCGAGCCTGTAGTATAGCTATTGCGACCTACGCAGCTACCCGCTAGGTTTGAAGCACCGTGCACTAACAGAGTAAAAATTCGCATTTGCAGTGGAGCCCACGTTCCGAAGCTTCTGTGGGCGGGTGTACATACGTACGTACGTGCCAGTGCTGGGCAGTATCGAAGATACATGTATCTTAGATGCTATCTTAGATACTATTTGAGTATCTTGTATCTGTATCGCGATACGTCTCTCAAGATGAGTATCTGTATCTGTATTTCCGATACATTAAAGAATGTATCGTGTATCTTAAGATACAAGATACATCTATCGCAACACCACCGTGTGAAGCAATAAACATCCGCTGAACTCCGCTTCTCAAGGTGATACTGCGTCAAGAGGCCACCTGAATAAAGCTAAAGACAGTGACATTGTTTAATCTTTCCTCCAAAGTCCTCCAGCGAGGGCAGGCGGTGAGGTCGGCGCGTCCCTATTGGGGGAGGAGAGTGACGTGGTGGCGCTCGCGCCGTCTCGAAAAATGCAAGCGCGCGAACGTCTTCGCCTATCTGACCTTCACTTTTCTCTTCCTTTCTTTTTTTGCTTTTCAACTTTTCTTGTGTCTTGAGACTTGGTTTTTTTAACCACTATACTGTGCTGCGTCCTCCAATGCGTAGGGGGTCTATCGCGCAAACTCTGATGCCGCTGTAGCATGGTTATCAATGTTTCTCTTGCATGGTGCTTCGTTACGAAGTCTGAAGAATGTAAGAATCGAGTTGCTTTGCGTCACCTAGCTTTCACAGACGCAAATTTCAAGAATCTCGTGGATTTAATTTTGACTTACACGCTATGAGATTGGCTTAAATGCAAATAAGATTGTAACAACTATAGCACCGTCGGTATGGATGCTAGATCTAATAGAACAAGCATTTACCGAGCAGATGATATCTTGGCGTACCGTATGTCTTGCTTCCTGCTATCTTTATTCAAAGAGTTCTTCAAATAACAATTAGATCGTCAGCAAAAGAAGTGCTTTCAATTTCAATTCTTTATTTGCAGACGTGAAACATACAGAAATATCAAAACTGGTTGGACCCATAGCCAAAGGCTAGTTGCGGGTCCAAAAAGATGAATAAATAAAAGTTCCATGTTCAAAAGAAAGATATAATACATACATCTAGATAGTAATCGCACATCCTTAATTTGCACGAGCGAACAAAGGGAAAGCGATAGTATGGGTAAGTGCACGATTGTATTTAACAGCTCTAGGTAAGCTTACGAAACACGTGTAAGCAAGGCAAATTCTTGCATTCTTATGAAAGGTTAAACATACATGGCTAATCCCAAAAGAACAAATCCCTGGGTGAGAATGTTTTTTTAACAGGTTTCAGCAAATTAATGACACACACACACACACCAAAATGACATCATGATTGTTCACATTGATAAATACGAGTTGAAACACGAGTTCGAGTTAGCTGTCCTTCTTTTGCATCCCATACATTACGTAGGTCTCTGTGTTGTTTTCTATGCTCTGTTAACTGCAATGTGTCTTTTGTAACTTGCGGTCAAAATAAGCTCCCGGCTTTATTCCTAGGTTTTAACTGTCTGCTCCATTTCTACTGCTGTTTGCATGTTTACATTCCATTTCAGTTTACTTTTATGTCAAGGTGATATTGAGGGCGAATATATAGTAATCTTGAGTTTAACAAAAATTCTGCTTACTACTTACTGCAATAGCGAAATTGAGTTTGCCTAGTAATATTGGAAATTATTAGGAGCCATCTTAAATATATTACGAAGGGTTTTCGAGAAACATTACTATACCAAATCCTGCGTTTTTCTCACGAGCGGCCCAACGAATGTTTAGGCTATTTTCCGTGGGAACTGAATTTTCTATTGTTTTACATTAACAGATGAGTTTACGATACTTCAGGCTTAATTTTGATAGCTATTAAAGCTGTTGCCTCTATCGTGTTCCTATGCTTATTCACTGTGATTGTTCGATACGGAACAGCCTTTCTATTTACTTAGACATGTGGGTTTTCCTTTTTGTAGCGTTAGCTACACTTGCCTAGCCGGAGCCGATTTCGCGCGCGGCGTCATGAGCCGTGCTGCGCATGCGCGAGGATCAGTAATGTCGCACAGCTGGGTCACCGGAGCTGGCATCTCACGCGCTCTGCGACACCGCCGCGCGCGGCTCGCCGCTGCTGATCTGTGCCGCATTCGAGAGGAGTGACGTCGTAGACACAGTGGCGCAAGCTCGCACGCACCTATTCGCCTTCGCTGTGCAGTCGCCGTCTGACACTGCGCTGGGGCCACTTGATAGCGCCTCTGACTGGCGTTTGCAGGTGGGAATGTCCATGGAGAAGGAGAACGCAAATGCTGCTCGACGGCGCAGAAGAGCCGAGAAGCTTATCTCATCGGATCCCGAAGTAGTTGCCTGGCAATTAGAGGTTACTGTGTTGGGGCCATAGAAATGGCAGCGTGTTACTTCACTGACCACCGAGCCGTCTTTGTGGCAATAGAGAAGCAACCTGACGTTGAGCAAAAATAAATATGCATGTACCACATAATACGTATACCACGTGTGTGTCATTGGAGCAGCAGTAAGCATGACAATCAAGCTAATCCTAGACAATCTGGAAAGCTAAGAATAATCAGCTGAACCTTTGCTAACGCGGCGTATATCCTGGCATAGCCGAGCTAAGCCACTGCAATTTTTTAAGCCTCCCTAACTATGTTTTATTGTTAGTAATCACCAGGTAATCCGAGCTTTAAGTGGCAACAGTGTGAATAGCGGCGGTTGCCTGCGACGCTTTCTACAATACGTCTGAGACGTTTCTGGGCTGCACATGTTGTCTCTAAAGAGAAAAATTCCTAAGCGATTGCGCGTCAGTGAGCACGTCGCTAAGGAACTCTTTACGCTAGCAGATAAGTATAATATGGAAAGTCATTGCAATTTTACGTCGTCTACATATACACGATGCATCACAAAAGGTGGCGCTACCAGCGTTGTGTCTGCTGTACACCTGCTCCGTGATCCAGTATTGCATAAATGGTAGTGCGTTTACGGACAAGGTAAAACTTTACATCGGTATTTGGGTCATCGTTCGGAGGCTTCGTATTGAAGTTCTTCTAATTAGATCACAACCCGCTAGCTGGTCGGTAAGCAAAGAAGCGACTCACATGACTTACTAACGTGACAAGCAAGAACCGCTGACAGCGCAGTGTATAAAGAGCTCTCAAGTTAAGGAGCTAAAGCAACCCATATAAGTTGATTCAGAATGAAACAGCTATCCTTTGACCAAGAAACACAAAATATTTGAGATACTGACATACATTTCATTTAACTGAAACAAAGTTGGTCGCAGTTAAGAAATTTTCAACCAAACATTTCCGTGCATACGTGTTTGCTGCTACCTTACGTAGATCTGAAATAACAAATTTGCGAATGTATCGAATGTATCTTAAGATACATTTGGAAAGTATTGTATCGGATACAATATTTGCGGTAGTATCTTGTATCTGTATCTAAAATACTTGTGGCCCAACTATCTTGTATCGTATCGCGATACAATTTTAAAGTATCTTTGCCCAGCCACGGCCCAGCCCTGGTACGTGCGTATGTATGTATGTATGTATGTATGTATGTATGTATGTATGTATGTATGTATGTATGTATGTATGTATGTATGTATGTATGTATGTATGTATGTATGTATGTATGTATGTATGTATGTATGTATGTATGTATGTATGTAAGCGCATGGCGCTGCCAAACTGCGGGGTTCCTGCCGCTTCAAGGAAGATGCGAGGCCATCAGGGGCAACGCCTGGATCACGAGGAGGAGGAAGTGACGTCAGCACCAGTGACGTGTAGTACGTGCTAGATCGGTGCCCGTCCGACAGTCAGGCACCGACTGTGAGACTGTCCCTGTCTCGCGATAGCAAGGAACGAACGCAAGGGACGCGGCATTACATCACTGGAAGCATGGAGCACGTCGCCCCTATGGTAGTTTGTGCACGAGGCCAGTTTGACCGGCAGCTTATGAACGTTTGGTTTCTTTTACGTTTGTTTGTTTGCTTTAGGATATCCACCATAGACCCTTAGCCACTGAGCTATTCCTTCATTGAAGTTCATTCTTTCTTTTATCTTCTAAGGGCTAGTTTTTTCGCTTCAGACAAGAGAATGCCAAAGCGACCGTTCTTGCGTGGGTGGAAGTAAGAAAATGAAATGCTTGGCACATGTATTGAGGGAAAGTAGTGCAAACGTAACCGATTGCTTTGTAGTAATTCATCAGTTACTTTCATGACGCAGTAATTGTAGTAACTGTGATCGAGCACGTTATTTATTGAAATAATTGTAATTATAAGCACGATACCTTCTTCTGTAACGTGTACAATTATGATTAAAACTCGTGGCGCTACAGTGATGTAATATTTAGAAATATATACGGCACAAAATCTAAAAAAGAAACAATCTAAATATGGTCTTCAAGCCCTTTTCAATTAGTGTCTCTGTTCTTTAAGCGACGTCTATTGTAAACATGACAACGTTAAATACTTACCGGCCGTAGCTTTGTGAGCAACAGCGTTCCGATGGCCAAGCACTCAACGACAGCTTCCCGATATTTCTCCGGACTCTGACAGAAGGTGGGCGATATAAGATTATTTAGTGCGCGCTGCTTATAATCTCATTTTAGAGCCTTTTTTTTAACAGATGCGAATACAGAAATATTCCAGCTTCCTCTTCTATTGCGCGTTTCGGCTGAGGCGTTCAGAAACGAATGCTGCGCGCGTGAAGGATTTTTATGCGATAAGTTCAACCACACTGACAGATATTCGGGCCGTCGAATAATTAGCATTTCCGGGGAAAGTTAACAAATAACGGTCAGTTATGGCTTCCGCATTTTTGGTATGATATAGGTGCAGCATTGTAATTTACGCCTTGTTTAGATCGGCAAAATACCTAAGCTCTTCTGCATACCTCGTTTTGACATGCTTTTGGCAAATGATCATTAGACAAATCGAAACAGGTAACATGAGAAGCGTAAAAGTGAGCGCCGTTGGGCTAGTTGGCGTTTCTTAACAATCGAAAAACAACGCGAACGACACGCACCGCGTCAAGCTATGCCCTCACCCCCTCCACTTCTTTCAAATGTGCTTATTTGGACTTGGAACATGTTACTATAAAAAACATCAATAGGACACGAGCGTTCACTGCGTAGTCAAGAGTACAGACGTTATATTGTACTAATGTGCACTGCCTGATATGACGTGGATGGGTGAACAAAAATTATTGGGTTTTACGTGACGAAAATTGGGGGACGCTTAAGCTTCGCCTTTTAAGAGTTGAACGCGATAGCGATATCCGGCCCCATCCTCATCGTGCTCGGTTTCGCTTGTCATTATGTTCAGTCGCCCGGTCTCACACACTCGCACACACACGCACACACACTCGACATACCTATAGTAAAGATAAAAGTTTCCGCCCTCTTCAACAGCACTTTATGACAACAGTGTACCCACTACGTGTGCGTAAGAGAATGCGGGCACCGATGTGTATGCCGTTTGTAATGGGTGGCATGCTTTCATCCAGCAGCAATTACGCGCGTGATACTTTTTCGAAGTTGCGATGCAGCCACTACGTTTTCGTAAGGGAATACGCGCAGTAATGTGCATGCCTTTTGTAATGGGTGGCCGACTTTAAAGCGCCAAATCGTTATGCAGTTCACATGGTGTGACGCCCGATGGCCCTAGGTCACTGCAACAGGGACATATGTGAGGCGGTATTTAACTATATAAAAGAATGAAAAAGACTGTCATGCTACTATTTCGAGTACATACTTACTTTATTTATTTCATTTATCCTTAATTATTTATTTACTTCTTTTATTTAACTCACTCTTTCCATTTTTAAATGCGAAGCATTTCTTAGCGAACCTTTGGCACTTTGAGCGTATCTATCTATCTATCTATCTATCTATCTATCTATCTATCTATCTATCTATCTAGCCGCCTACGTCTGGGTGCTCTCATGATCGTCTCCTTAGCTTGGTGTAGACCAAAATTGGCATGGGAGGGTAAGAGGATTTGACGAATATGACTGTCTGGTCAAGACACGTATAACGAGAAAATCCTGTCACGTACACCGTCGAACCCTTTCCACTAGACACGTGTGGCACATACCCGTATACGACGGCCCACGGTAAGCGGGTATGCGCCACAGGTGATTGAAAGTTTATATCTTCCCATGAACGGCGAGAACCGACATTGGTAATTTAAATGTGCGAGCGTTAAGATAAACCGACATCGGCAGCGTTGACACGATGAAAAGAATAAACAGTAGGATCCCATCAGGAATCGAACCCAAGCATTCTGAGTGGCAACTAGGTATTCTACCACATAGCCACGCCAGGTCTATAAACTGGTTTGGAAAAACAGCCTCTACAGGCGCAATGACAGTGCAATGTCAATTGTGGTTGTAGTGCTGGCTATCTAATTTTACAAGAAAGCTATAAACACTACACATGAACTCCTACGATACAGGCGTCATATCAGCTTAACGTCTGTGGTTCCAGTGTTGGCTCCGTTTTTATAGCAGTCCACTATGAACTCTAGCGTGAGGGCTGGCGTTACGTCGCACCATAAGTTATCCTATAAATGCAAGTGTTGTCGACGTGCATGTTAAGCCCACAATGTGCACACAGCTACTACACTTACAAAAACACGTCGATCGACTTCCTAAAACTTGGCTCAAAAAATAAATACAGCATAAAAGTCCTCGCTCACTGCTTCGCATGAAACCGATTCCCACAATGCGTGGGATCTGCCGAATTTTTTCCCCTATCGTTAGCATTCCATTCGGAAACCGTAAACACAAATAATATTTTCGCTTACCTACAAATTATCTCTTTAGAATTGTCTTTTTTTTCTTTCCCATTCACAAATCCTACTGCCGCACGATTCGTGGCCGATCCCCCGTGGTGGGTTGTGCCATTCCTCTAGGAACAACCCACCAACCAACCCGATGGCAATATACGTTTGTGCCCGATATTACATCTCGTACTGTGACACCTGTACACAGGACGCGTATGTTTGTGAAGCATTAAAGTTAATTTCAGAGCAGTTCCAAGCAATGGAGTGGCTCCGAGGTAGAACACCTGCTTGCCACGCACACGGCCTGGGTTCGATTCTCACCCGAACCTAAGATTTCTTTATTGTTTATTTTACACAAGATGATTTTTCGCTCACAACCAACGACGCCGACACCGACACCGGAATTTCTGCGGAACGTGCTCTTTAACGCTATCGCGTTAAAACCACGACGTCATTATGAGGCACGCGTATTTGGACGATTCCAGATTAATTTTGACCAACCATGGAGTTGTTTAACGTGCACCCCAAACTTACGAACTGCATGTGGGTGCTCTTGCATTTCACTCCGATCGAAGTAAAGTTAACGGGTACATAAAGCACGCAAAACGTTTGTTTAGACAAAGCTGCATATATGGAGGTGGGGGGGGGGGGGGGTGATTGCTGCGAACATCTTGTAGGTAAAAGTACTCACGTGACTCAAGTCACTGTGATGAGCGTAACAGGTCCGTATTCCAATGCAGTGCGGTTCCATCATCTAAATACATACATCCATCCATCCATACATACATACATACATACATACATACATACATACATACATACATACATACATACATACATACATACATACATACATACATACATACATACATACATACATACATACATACATACATACATACATAAATAAACACCTCTATACGAGTGCTAAATCACTGCAGTGGCAGCAATTAACAAAGATATAGGAAGCATGACGGCAACAACAAAAAAATGGCGAAGCTTGCACTAAGCTCTGAAAGGCTTGAAACAGTGAAACTGGACAATTCTGAACACTAATCTGGTTGTTTCTAGGTTGTTTCTATAGGCCTTAGCTAGGTGATGCTAGGTTGTTTCCAAGTTACTTCTAGGTCGTTGCTCGGTTCTAGCTGGGTGATGCTAGGTTGTTTCCAAGTTACTTCTAGGTCGTTGCTCGGTTCTAGCTAGGTGATGCTAGGTTGTTTCCAAGTTACTTCTAGGTCGTTGCTCGGTTCTAGCTAGGTGATGCTAGGTTGTTTCCAAGTTACTTCTAGGTCCTTGCTCGGTTCTAGCTAGGTGATGCCAGGTTGCTTCTAAGTTACTTCTAGGTCGTTGCTCGGTTCTAGCTACGTGATGCTAGGTTGTTTCCAAGTTACTTCTAGGTCGTTGCTCGGTTCTAGCTAGGTGATGCTAGGCTGTTTCTAAGTTACTTCTAGGTCGTTGCTCGGTTCTAGCTAGCTGATGCTCGGTTGTTTCCAAGTTACTTCTAGGTCGTTGCTCGGTTCTAGCTAGGTGATGCTAGGTTGTTTCTAAGTTACTTCTAGGTCGTTGCTCGGTTCTAGCTGGGTGATGCTAGGTTGTTTCCAAGTTACTTCTAGGTCGTTGCTCGGTTCTAGCTAGGTGGTGCTAGGTTGTTTCCAAGTTACTTCTAGGTCGTTGCTCGGTTCTAGCTAGGTGATGCTAGGTTGTTTCCAAGTTACTTCTAGGTCGTTGCTCGGTTCTAGCTACGTGATGTCAGGTTGCTTCTATGTTACTTCTAGGTCGTTGCTCTGTTCTAGCTAGGTGATGCTAGGTTGTTTCTAAGTTACTTCTAGGTCGTTGCTTGGTTTTAGCTAGGTGATGCTAGGCTGTTTCTAAGTTACTTAGGTCGTTGCTCGGTTCTAGCTAGGTTATGCTAGGTTATTGCTAAGTTACTTCTACGTCGTTGCTCGGTTCTAGCTAGGTGATGCTAGGTTGTTTCCAAGTTACTTCTAGGTCGTTGCTCGGTTCTAGCTAGGTGATGCTAGGTTATTTATAAGTTAATTCTAGGTCGTTGCTCGGTTCTAGCTAGGTGATGCTAGGTTATTGCTAAGTTACTTCTACGTCGTTGCTCGGTTCTAGCTAGGTGATGCTAGGTTGTTTCCAATTTACTTCTAGGTTGTTGCTCGGTTCTAGCTAGGTGATGCTAGGTTGTTTATAAGTTAATTCTAGCTCGTTGCTCGGTTCTAGCTAGGTGATGCTAGGTTATTGCTAAGTTACTTCTACGTCGTTGCTCGGTTCTAGCTAGGTGATGCTAGGTTGTTTCCAAGTTACTTCTAGGTTGTTGCTCGGTTCTAGCTAGGTGATGCTAGGTTGTTTCTAAGTTACTTCTAGGTCGTTGCTCGGTTCTAGCTAGGTGATGCTAGGTTATTGCTAAGTTACTTCTACGTCGTTGCTCGGTTCTAGCTAGGTGATGCTAGGTTGTTTCCAAGTTACTTCTAGGTCGTTGCTCGGTTCTAGCTAGGTGATGCTAGGTTGTTTCTACGTTGACACTCTCACATATGAGTCTAAGACACTCTCATATATGAGAGTGCCTTAGGCTTATATCACTAATTTTTTTTTTTTGCTTAACAGGCAGATCGCGTTAATCTGTCGTAGCAGCTATCATCTGCCTCCACCTCATGCAGCATCTGTAAATGTTCATGGCACAAAAGAACTTCTGAAACACCCGAAGAAACAAAACAATTCATCTATACAGACCTATTCTCAGTAAGCAAGTAGCACCTTATGTAGTCAAGAGTTGGACGAAAGTTTGTCTGGTCAGGTAACCTGATGAGGATGAAGATGCAGTCACTGGTCAAGTCGAGGTGAAAATACAGAGACGTTTCGGAACCCGCACGGGTTCCTTGATCACACACTCATCATCACACTCGAGTGTGATCAAGGAACACATGCATAGGTCCCGAAAAATATCTCTGTTTTTACCTTGATTTGGCCAGTGACCGCATCTTCATCCTCATGTAGCACCTTTATAACAGCACTGACCAGATTTGCCGCCACATGGTTCCAAGGCATCGACAGCGAGGGTGCAAAGTATAGTGAGAACTGTCCCTAATGGGCACCGAAGCCTCCTTGATGAGAGCCGCATTGCTGTAGACTTAGAGAATACAGTTGCAGCCTTATTACACCGTCGTCGTTCCGCGCACACGCAGCAGCCGTTGCTGATGTCAATAGATTAATGCCTGCGTCCTCGGAGACAGAAAACAAGCGAACACGTCCTCCTTCGAGGGCGTATACATTTTGTTGATTCAGCTAGCGTCACATCGGCGTTGTGACCATAACTCATCCCCTTTCCGTGCCACAGATATGCACTACAAAGAAAGTCTCAAACATTTCTCTCTTGGTAAAATGCTCAGGAAAAAAATGTAAAGCATCTACGCAGTGAAAGCTGTCGAAACAGCGAAGCGCTCTCGTGCTAACTCCCGCTGCCGCTCGCGACAAGCGGCTTGTTCCTCGGGCGCACGTGAAGCCTTGCCCATCTTTGGAAAGGGTGCGGGGCACATGAACATACCCATAGCCGGACGCCTCGTCTCCGGCGCGCCTCTCCTCGTCGCGTCCAGCACGGTCTCGCATTGGTGCGACACCGTGCTGGACGCGACGAGGAGAGGCGCGCCACTTAGAAATACCACTTCGTCTGCGACCACACCGTGTCCACGAACTAAAGTCCCTTGGTTTAATCCGGGATCCGGAGTGTGAGAGCCGCGAACACTCATCTGTCACCGGGCGTAGCCCTTATGTCACCATGGCTACCACGCAGTCTTCGTTACACACTTTCACTGTCAGCTGGGCTTCACAAGGGCTAGGAATGGACACATCTTCCTATAGCGGCGTTGGCTTGTCTCGGGTCGGTTCAAGGGCTGCAAAAACTCGGTGCACACAACGGCCCGAGGGTCGCCAATATCCGCCATATTGAATAAACGCTGGCTGCAAGCTGAGATTAACTTGGCATTTGGTCCGGCTCTCTCGATGGCTTCGATTGCCGATACGGTTGTCGGTCAGAGCTGAAGAAACTGCGATGTAAAAATTTTGATCGCTGTTCTGACTACGCGCTGAGCTTCTACTGATAGCATGCCAGGGAAGCCAGGCACAACGCGTGTGGAGCGCGTGTAAGCCTGCACGTTAGTGAAATAGGAAAAATACGCGAAGAAAATGACAAGAGACGCCTATGCCTGTGCCAAAGCAACAATATGAACTGGCGCCAAAACGACATGTTGGGCGAGTTCGATTGAATAGGAAGTTACCTTTGCTTTAATGCTCGGTTACTCCCTGTACTTTTTTGTCAATACTTTTGTGTCAATATTTCAATTCTAGATCAAACCGACACCAATGAGCGATGTGAAACAATATGCTGCACCGCTCAAACCGACTATCCGAACAAAATACTAACCTTATTATTACAATCACAATTTAAGTTACCTTTAAATATTCATATGAAAGTTGCTTTTCACTTGAAAATTTAAAGCACATCGTCGTACTTGGTTCAGTAAAGGTTCTACCTATACTTTTATTTGTATATTTTCGTTTAGTTTACTTACTATCATAATAAAACTTTAAATATCACCAACCAATTCGTGGGCTATGACCAATCGTGGTTTCGTGCATAAAAGTTGCAGTCAATCGATCAACGAATCAATCAATTTATATTCTTTATTTCCAACATAATACTAGCTGGGTCCTATGCGAAAAGCGGCCAAGTGCAGCTTGGAGGTGCCTGGGATACAAACAATAGTCATCATCATCACCGTCAATTTTAGGGCCCTGCGTATAGTCCACGTTTCGTTTCAATGTACTCCGACTTTGTTCAGGGGGATGCTTGACCAAAAGTTCCTCGGGTTTGAATGTGTCATTCACACAAAAAAAAAGATTATGGTAATTGCTGCATACTTGCAATATTCGAAGCATTGCGCCGGTAAAAACTGATCAGGGGAGCGCAGGCCACGTGGACTATTTCCGACAGCATTCAAATGAAAGCGTAGTTCAATATACTGTGTGCGTTCCTTTACTGTCAGCGCTACTCCTTTTATTCTATGCCGATCACAGGCAAACGAAGATCAAGTCTGTAACTTGACCGATAATATATTGGTCATGTGCGAAGGCTGCGTATTACCGCGAATATGCACTCAGGATCCCCCTGCCCTTTCCCGGAACCCCCTTGACTTTCGTTCGATGGCTGGCGCGTTTCCTCGCCGCTTGAGCACCGATCGTCAGTCAGCTGCGCTCGCACGCTTTCACTCGCATATAAAACATACGACGCGCGAAGTGATGTTATCGCCCTTGGACTTTATATGGAACCTCATGGTGACGTCGATGACAGAAATGCCTCTAAAGTGTACATATAATTGATATAGCAATAAAACAAGGAAGGATTTCGGGGTAGAGAGGCAACGGCTCCGGTCTCATCGTCTCTCAACAAACACGCTCAACGTTGTGAGAGTATACAAGCGCTTTATTCAAGATTCTTACCCTTTCCGGAAGGTGGCTTCGTCTGCAGGTTGAGGCTGTCATCGACTCCACCTCTGGACCACGACCGTGCGGACGTAGCGTACTGTGGCCAAAGCGACGTTCACGTCCACTGGAAGCAGGTTCTCCAAGCACGACTGCGTTGTTGCCCGAACAAAAATTATGGTGACGATTCTGCATGTGTAACACGCATTTGAAGCGATGCATTCTTCGATCTCTGCTCTCCAAAGAATTCCGGGCTACACAGCGAGATGAACGCCGTGCCATTAAGCGTACGTGTCACGTCATAACATGAAAATCAGGCCATGCATGTCACGTACGGCATGATATACATTACACGGCCTTGGCACTCTCGCGGCCGTTTCGATTTTTTGATGAACACGAAAACTGGCACGGCATGACGCTAGTCTACGGCGAACCTAAATTACAGGTTCTAAGAAAGGGCGACGGAGAGAAGGGTAACAGCGGCGCTGGGGAGGAAGGAAGTATAAGCGGTAGCGCGTGAGGGCGTTGAGGGAAAGGCAACGGTGGTACTGGGAGGAGGAGGAGAACTCGGGTAAACATTAATGAAGCCCTGCAGAACGTTTCCAATTCGTCATCGAATGACTTCTTCATTAGTGGAGTTTATTGCAAAGCGCGCGCGCGCGCGTGTGTGTGTGCGTGCGTGCGTGCGTGCGTGCGTGTGTGTGTGTGTGTGTGTGTGTGTGTGTGTGTGTGTGTGTGTGTGTGTGTGTGTGTGTGTGTGTGTGTGTGTGCGTGTGTGTGTGTGTGTGTGTGTGTGTGTGTGTGTGTGTGTGTGTGTGTGTGTGTGTGTGTGTGTGTGTGTCGTTAACGTATATTCGTGTAGAGAGTCCAGTTCCCTCTACAACTGAATTCGCCATATCTATTCGTATAGAGTAAAACATTTGAAAAGGGTGCAAAGTGCACATCCTCCAATTTACGTTTACGCTGGAACATGCATTCATAAAAATGGTCCCCATGTTAGTGCTACTCGCTCGCAACGATGGTGCCGACGTCGACATACAACAAAATGAAATTGCTGGACGTTTGTGCATATCTTTACGCTTATGCTTCAAGATATACGGGAGGGAACAATTAATGGTGACAAAAGATGTGTGTACGCCTCTGCACCTTGAAATAGCATCGCCATTTATATGTCTCGCACTCTCATCCCGATTGAGCTCGCTTTCTGGCCTTCTTGTCCAAATTTTCTGCCCGGTGTGATGGCTTAGCGGCTGCATGATTTTGCTGCCCAGGTGAGCCAGTGGACGCGAGTTCGACGGATTGGCGGCCGCGGCGATCGTATTTAATGGTTGAAATGCGCCCTTGTACTTGAAGTGGTGGTGGTGGTCAAAATTAACCCAGACGCACACCCCACTACTGCTTACCACATAATCATATTGTAATTTTTGCATGTGAAATTCCCATCAATAATGTTTTTTTTTTTTATAATTTTGGCTAATAAGATTACAGCTAAAGGTGGTGAGCCTTGCCCGGGGTCGCTGCAGGAAGGTATACACACTTACGGCAGAAATAGAGAAGTTTCGTTCAGTTGACGTCATTTCCATTTCTTTCACTAAGAAATGTGTTTTTGTGCTAACATGAGCGACGTTGTGGGGCGACAAAGCATCATCTGGTCAGTTTATTCGCTGTGTAATGGTCACGTCAAAACATTTCTTCCTAAATAGGAAGTGCTAGCGATAATCCATCGCACAGATTCCGGTAATTTCGGCAGTGTCCGGAAAAAGCTGAAGACGATACAGCACTCCCGCATACAGTGAGAAACTTGAGCCTCAATTACAAGCTGCGTATGCCTCTCAGGTGAGGGTCGATTAACGGTGTGAGACCATAACTTCAGCGTTGAACTGTGCAGGTCTCGTACTACATGGCGGTGGACGAAATGTACGGCAAGTTCCCTCAAATGGAGCGTGACCTGCACTTGGACAGCCAGGAACCGGACCTGCCTTACACTGCAGCTGCCATAATTCATAAGATATCCACCTGCCGCGGCTCAGCTGTCAACATTGGATGACGATCTACGTTCAACGGCATGGCTCGGCTTCGTGTGCTTGTCAGCGGAGCTCTATCGAGTGCACTGTCGTCGCACGTGGCACTCTGTACACCCGCCATCCGTTAAATACTGTTGTGTATACGCCTAATGCGCGCCGACGGAAGCGCCATAGGCGGCGAACTCGGTCATTACTCTCGGGAAAGCAAGCAGAGGGCCGCCGTGGTTTCCTACGTCGTTGTACGTGTGTTTCCGCGTTGTTCACGTTTCCGTAGTGAAATAAGCAACGTTCGTCGTATGTGTGGTGGCCGAAACTTCAAGGGATGTCGAATAACAATTGCTGTGGAGTGGAGTACTCAAACGCCTACAAAAACGCGCCCGGAACACGGTCTTATTCACTTACCGCAAGGCCTCCTGAGCAAGAGTGACGGAAGTAATGGATCGCCGCTGTTCGTTGGCACAGGCGAGCCGCTTCGTCATTGCGCGAGTTAACACGTCGCTTCTTGTTCTAATGCTTTCGTTCTGCCATATCGGTGCTCGCTGGATGCACTCGATCATGTTGACACTGGTAGACGACCAAAGTTATCAGCCTGAGCATGTGTTGGTTCGGTTCAACCGCCGTGCCCCATAATGGCACTTCGCTCAAACGTTCTATATTTCAGAAGTGTTGCAGTTCGGGCGAGTTGGTCATCCATGAACTTAGCTTGTACTAGCGCGCAGGGGCGTAGCCAAGGGGGGGGGGGGGTTCAACCCCCCCCCCCCCGAAAACTTTCAGTTTTACTTGCGGATATATACACGCGCACATACAAACACACGCACGAACATACATAAAGTATGGTTGAACCCCCCCCCCCCCCCCGATAAAAATTTCTGGCTACGCCCCTGCTAGCGCGGTACATGTACCGCGCTATTACAAACTAAGTTCTATATTTATTATTTACAGAAACAGAAATGCAGTAATGGTTGAATTCAGAAAGAACAAGAAGTGATTGAGACGTCACCTTTGTAAACAAAACAAAGCGGATGTTCACCTCGAGCTGCACCTCCAAGCTGGGTCTTGTTACGCTGGTCTGCGCGACGCCCCTTTCATATTCACCGGCATGACGATTCACTCCACGCGGACGTTCGTTCTCCTCCGCAGTCGGTCATCACATGTCTCCTCGGCGACCCTCTTCAAAACTTGCCACTGCTCCCGCGGCGTAATCTCTGGATACTCTCACAGTACTAGATCATCAAACAACACGTCTTCTGCGGTCGAGCGAACGATGCTATCACTAGAACGACATAACTTCTTCGCTGACTGACTCCTCACTGACTGACTGCGTATGATTCGTCTGCGCGTAGCACAGCGAAAGCTAGGGAAAGGGCTAGATCCTCTCACCGATTCGTCTGCGGAATCAGACAGCGCCGCTGGCGCTGCTTTGCTTTCTCGAATATCCCGATCTCTCGTGTGCGTTGGCTGTGTCGGTGGCGTCTTCTGCAGAGAGGGTAAGTGGAGCGCTTTGGGCGCCTTTTTATACTTGTTTTTACGATACGCGCGCTTTGTCGCGCACGAACCGTCTGCGCCAGGCTTTCAAGCCGTCGTCCCGTCGTTCGAAATCGGTGACGTGCGCTTAGTTCAGCGCTCATTTGTGACAAACATCGTGCACAAGTCCACTTTCGTAGAGGCCCGCGCCTTTCCTGCAGCTGCCAGGGCAGAATTAGTTGTCTGGCACCCGCACGAAGGGGAAATAGCAGCCGCGAACTTCATCCATCTCCTCACAGCAAAGCTGTGCAAAGCGCTGTCGTTTGCTCGGCTTCCCGCACGTACTGTCGGCGGCGCCCGCTAGGTGGCTATCAGTGGCGCCTCTATAGGCGGTGCACAAGGCGTATACGTCCTACTTGCGGCGTGCGTTGTTGGTACTTCGAATGTTCTCAATGAACCCATAGCTATTCAGGCGTAAATTAGTGGGCAATGGCCGCCGGTGCAAACGTTTTATTCACGCTTAGTCCCGTTCTCCGAGCAGTCCATGGTTGCAGCTTTGGTCGCCCTTCTACCTAGATCACTATCCATCTTGTGTCTGAGGAGCCTTTATGGAGCAGCATTCATGCAGTGCTATATTACCTGTCACGCTGTGGCCTACAGTGCTGCCATTTTAATGTGTTCACTGTCCGAATGAACTTGGTGTAACGCTACAACAACTTGTTTCCAGTCATAGCGTGCCGGGCAAAGACCAGTCTGCCGGCTCCGCCCAGTGTATAGCGACACCCATTGTACGCATGTGTGCAATGTGTTCGACCGAATTCGGGCTGCCATTCCAGCAAGACATCCCACCAACTCGAATCTGGGAAGCCGGAGCCTGCTTGCGCATGCCAGTCCAACTCGAGGAAGCAGACCTCGATAACTGCCTCCTTGGCGTGCGGCCGCACGGGCGTTGCCAGGCAACATGTCACGTTCAGTGGCGTCCTCAGTCGTTCCAGGCTGCTTTCGAGGCCACCCGGGCAGCAGGCCTGCAGTGCTTCAGCAAGCGCTAACATCCGCGTCGAAGGCGACGAATCCTTGTTCCGTCCTAACACTTTCTCGAAGTACGGCACTATCTTACCATATGTGTGGCCTGGGTTCAAGTAGTGCTCGAAGTCGCGTAGAACAAGAACGCTTATGTCGGCCACGCTGACGCCGGCACTGGTCAAGAGGGAACACAGCACGTCGGGCTCCATCAGGTACGCGCACTTAGCTGCCTCCCGATGCCAAGAGGACGCGGAAGGCACGATGCGGATTTCGGTTGGAAGCAGGATCCGCAGGTAGTCCGAAGTAGTCGTCTTCGGCAATTCGCTGGCCAACAATGACGGTGAGTGAGGACATCTGTTCTTGTATTACGGTCAGGCACAGCTGACGCCATAGCTCGGGGGGCCCGAGGGCTACCACGCAGTCTTCGTCGCACACTTTCGCTGTCAGCTCGGTTTCACGAGGGCGAGGAATGTACAGGTCCTCCTCGTCCAGCGTGAGCTCGTCTCGTGTTGGTTCAAGGGCTTCGAGCCGCTGAGAAAACTCGGTGCACACAGTGGCCCGAGGGTCGCCCATCTCCGCCATGTTGAATAAACGCTGGCGGCAAGCAGAGATTACCTCGGCCTTTGGTCCGGCTCTCGCAATGGCGGCTATTGTCGATGCTGTTGTCGGTCATAGCTGAAGAAATTGCGGTGTGAAAATTTTCACGCGCTGAGGTTCTACCATCCAGGCACGAAACTGTCCCCTTTTCTTTCCGAGTCAGCATGCTTTTTTTTCGTTTTTTTTTTGTGCTTAAGCGTTGGAAATGCGTCAATGTTCCACTGAGAGCATGTTGTTGTTATTGCAGCCTATAGGAAAAGTGGCTCATACCCACGAGGGGGATCGGTCACACGGCAGTTTACAACGTGCATCAAAAGATTAAGAAGCAATACTAAACACTAATTACCTCAAGAGGAAAATCAAGCTGTCGGACACACCATTGTGCGTTCAATGTAACGTCGTAGAAGACCTGAAACACGTTCTGTGTGAAGGCAGTGCGATACACATCAGAAAGACGATCTCTGAAGGCGGCCTTGCACCTTAAACGGCACTCGTGTTTAGAACTGCGGCACATTCTAGGCCCATGGCAAAGCAGCACCTGTGCGTTACGCGCAACGAAAGCGCTGCTGACTTTCTAGCGGGCCACAAGCCTGACCAAAACTTTGTAAACATAGTAGACTATGTATGTGTGGGTGGTTATCAGTGTATATATAATAATCATCACCCCGCACCTGGAGTAGCATGCCAGGCAAACATCTCCAGCTTTTCATTAAAACATTTCTCTCTCTCTCTAAACGCTAAATAACATAAAAAAGGAAGGGTGAACCCTGATGCAAATAAATATTTTGTAATAAATGTTAATCGGAGCAGAGACGAATAAAAGATTGGGAAGAAAGATATATAGAGTATTTCTTCTTCCAGGGCAGCCAGGGCCCAGCGCACGATATGATACAGTTAAAACTCGAACTAACAAAACCCGATTTTAGGAACTTTTCGATCCAGCGAACAAATTTGCATTCGCCGGCAGGTACCCACAGAGTTCAGTTGGTATTCACCAACTCGAATTAACTAAGCTATCATGCCACTAAACTCGACTTGACGAAACTTTCCAGGAAATAAATGAGTAAAAAATGCGGTGATCTTTTCCAATTTTGAGAAAGACTGGTTTTTATTCAGGCGTGCGTTGTAACACTATTGCGTAAAAACGTCTGACCGCCCTAGTGACCACCCAATAGATTTATTTTGACGAGGCTGCACGCCGGGCCCATGCTCGGAACAAACAGTCGGCAGCGCTTTTAAGTACCTAACGACGCTTGGGGCGATGGTGGTTTGCTGTCCCTGTAAATGCTCCCACGGGAACACGGTGGCTGCTTTCGTTATATAATGTTTTATGCTACAGGTGGTACGTACACCTCAACGTACAACTCTCAAAAGCGTTCGTGGTCGTCGAAATCAAGGCGGCCATGCAAAGCTTGAGGAAGGGCACTGCCCCGAAACCCGATGAAGTATCGATAGGGCTCTCCTCTTACCTAAGCGACGACATGACTCCGTTGCTAACAGATAAAATGAGCCAATGCGCCAGAACGCTTCCTAGAGAGTGGAAATCTGCCGAGATGACTTTCATATACCGAAAGCCGGCAAAGCGCTCAATATCAATAATCTCCGTCCCAAGTCCCTCACGCTATGCGCTGGTAAGATGATAGAGAAGGCAATACAAATGAGGCTAACCGAATACTTAGAAGAAAGAAACCTCCCGCCTGGCACCATGTACTGATTTCGTCCCCATCTGTCAGCACAGGACATCCTCCTACAACTAAAACATGAGATTGTCAATCTACCCAGCGGAACCACTCAAGCGGAGAGGGCCATTCTTGCAATCGATTTCAAGGAAGCGTTTGACAGTGTCCAACACTTCACCGTCTTGGAAAATCTACGTGAAGTCAAGTGCGGTTCAGAACTATACGCATATGTGCGGGATTTTCTTACAGACAGACGGGTCAGTATCCGCATAGCGGGTAAAATGAAATCTCTAACCATCACCATGGGTGATTTCGGTAGGCCCCAAGGAGCTGCCCGTTGCCGGCTCCCCTTCATTATCGCCCTCATGCGCCTCCCGGAGGCCCTCAATCAAATTTCGGAAGTACGCCACATCATCCATGCAGATGACGTCGCTATCTCGAACCGCTCTGGCAACCTGGGTCGGATAGAAGAAGCCCTCCAACAGGCCGCCACCGTCGTACAATCGATAACGCGCATGAGTGGTCAGAGTGCTTCCACACCAAATCCGAAATCCTCGTATGTAGAACTAAGGCATCCGACAATACACCCTTCAACGTACGACTCAGCGGAACCCCAATTAAAGAGCTAGAAACCATCCGAATTCTCGGGGCCCACTTTAGTAATTGGGAACACAACTCATTTGCTATCCAGAAACTAAAAACGTCCTGTCTTCAAATTTCTCGCATGATTAGCCGGGTGGCCAACCGACAACGAGGGATGAAAGAACACGACATTCTGCGACTCATTCAAGCACTGTTTGTCATCAGTCGCATAACCAATAGATTTTCTTACGTGAGGATCCTGAAAGCAGACGTGCACAAAATAGTTCTACGTGTTACTCTCAAGAAGGCTCTGAACGTTCCCCCGTGGGCACCCACAGAACGTCTCCTTCAAATGGGGCTTCATAACCGCATCCGAACTATCCCAGGCATACCACACGAATGAAGTCACGCGCCTGGTCATCACGAAAACGGGACGGAAGACACTATCAGAACTTGGCATCGAAGCCAGATTCAGAGGACGGGGAAACAACGTATCCCACATGAATGGAGGCGGGCCTTCATCATCAAACAACTACCGCGCCACATGCATCCACAGTTCCACGAACATCGACGTTGGGCACGGGCCAAGGCTCACGACAAATACTCAGACACTGAGTGCGCCTTGTTCGTCGATGCGGCTGGATTAGTGAAAAAGGCCAGGACACAGACGTAACTATAGCATGGAAGCAGCCGGACTTGCTTTCGCAGTACAAAACCCCGGGTTTCGCCCTCACCAGTGCCGTAGCCAGGGGGGGGGGGGCACACAGGGCCCGTGCCCCTCCCCAAAAAATTTTCCCCCATGGAATACAGAGCACAAAACGACACTCGACCCCACTTATGTGCCCAGACCCAATGTCGAATCAAGGAGGTGCCCCCCTCGAAAAAAAGTTCTGCCTACGCCAATGGCCCTCACAGACTCACAAGCTGCCTACCAAAATTTCTGCGCAGGCCAGATTGGCCCCATTGCGCACCGAATCCTTGCACAGCTAATCCCCACGCTCAGAGGGAGAATGATGATGAAATGAACTTTATTTGGTCCTGGAGAACCCCGATCAGACAACCCCCGAAGGGGGGTTCGCCGCAGCTGCTGGCCGCGCCCACTCCGGTACTGGAAGACCGTGGCCCTCCGCCCGTTCGCAGGCTTCCTAGACTGCCGACAGCTGGACCATACGCATAGCCGAGGGTGCGTGCTATATACCGGGGTCGGAGGTCCGGAAGAATAATCCTCGGGCCGAGTCGTGGGTGAGTTCATTGCCCCTAACTCCGCTCTGGCCGAGTATCCATATCAGCTGATTCCATTATCCCTATGGGCGAGCTCTCAGTCCAGAGAGAGAATGGAATCAGCTGATATGGATACTCGGCCAAAGCTGAGTTAGAAGCAATGAACTCACCCATGCCTCGGCCCGAGAATTACTCTTCCGGACCTCGAACTCCGGTATATAGCACGCACCCTCGGCTATGCGTATGGACCGGCTTCTCACATTCACAGAATTTCTTCAACATCAAAGACTCGAACGACAAAAACTTCGCCCCCGGGACCCAACCTCACCAAAGAATCCCAGGTAGCGTGGCGTCGCCTGCAGATGCTCTCCTAGTTCAACCCATAGATACTAAGACACACCTCGACACACGCACACCACAGTCCAGGTTCTGCGACAATGAAACAGCCACCCTGTACATAATATGGGAATGTCCACATAATCTACCCATGCAACTCGGGACACAACAAAAAAAGGGTGGGAGGCAGCTCTATCCAGGTCGGATGCGAAAGCACAAGAGGCCTCGTGAAACGTGAGAGGACAGCTGCTCGCACCAGTGGGATCCCGCGGACTCAAGAACCCATTAGCCGATCTTCTCACTGAAAGAACAAACAAATGTTTCATTCTCTCTCTTTCTTGCTTTGCTTGCTCGCACGATCACTGCATTAGTTCTCCCCGTATTTGGATATCTGCAGCTTGTCATAGCTTCACGTGACAGTCGACCACGCCGGTGACGCCCGGACATGAGATGCTTCATGTTCGGGTGACGTGGGAGGCTCCATGTCCAGGCTGCCATCGCAGACTTTTCTCACGCGCAGGCGTGTGTTAGTGGTAAACAAAAATTCGGCAGATCCCACGTACTGTGGGAGTCGATGTTATGCGAAGCCTGCGGCGGGTAGGTGACTGTGGCGTAACTTTTTTACTGAGCGACACGTCACAAAATGACGCTAAATATTTGTATAAATTTTATGCGCACACATATATATGTTGAAGAGCCGCATATGTGTTATATAACCAGTTGTTGACGGTTTGGTAACGCTGCCAATATCAACGTGGGTATTACCAACACCAGAAGCGGTAAGCTGATATGTAGTGCTTATACGAGTCCCGAGAACGCACGCACGTTTCACGAACCTGTGTGCATGTGTGAAAGAAGTTCTTGACAGTTCCTGCACAAGGGCATCATCACCGTGATCAGTGAGCAGCAGCAGCTGGTCATGACTTGTTAAGGATCCGGTCGTGATCGTGGTGACGAGGTGTTCATGTGTAGTGAAGTATGTGGTATAGTACAGCTTTTGGATTTCGTGGATGCCTGGGTCATTTCGTCGACAAATTGACTGTTGACAGAGCTGGCGACATGTCGGAACCCGAAGCCACCCTTCTCGTTGTTGAGGTACAGGCCGTCGATGCTCGTAGGCCTGGATAGTGCTACGTATACCAACATCAGTGGATAGTGTTTGTCGTATTCGTAGACGACCTGGCAGTATGTGGCCTACGTAGCCTAGTCTACAAAGTGGCTGTCAATCAATCTGGCATCATCCTCGATCAGCATGAGGCCATCGCCCAGCCTCGTAAGAAATGAAGAGGACACTGCGTCGTTCTGATAGACGAAGTGCACTTCACGGTGCGGTGATGTGGATATCATATGTAACTTTCGTTAATGTATTCCTCCGGGGTTAAGCAATGCTTCAATATAGCTTGCTGAATTGTAGGAATACAAACGTAATGTTTATTAGACTGCTATAAAAGCGTAGCCAACACTGGAACTACAGACGTTAATCTGATATGACGCCCGTATCGTAGGAGTACACATCGTAGGAGTATCATGTAGTGTTTATTGCTTTCTAGTAAAATTAGATAGCCAGCACCACAACCACAATTGACGTTCCGCCGATATTACGCCTGTGTAAGCTGTTTTTCCAAACCAATTTATAGACCTGGCGTGGCTCAGTGGTAGAATACCTGATTGCCACGCAAAATGCTTGGGTTCGATTCCTGCTGGGATCCTAATTTTCATTATTTCCATTCGTTGAGTCAACGCTGCCGATGTTGGTTTTACTTAACTCTCTAGCATTTAAGTTACCAATGTCTGTTCTCGCCGTTCCTGGGTAGACATAAACTGTCAATCACCTGTGGCGCATACCCGTACGTGGTAAACGGGTATGTGCCACACGTGTCTAGTGGAAAGGGTTTGACGACGTACGCGACAGGATTTTAAAGCTTTTGGTGTCATGACCCGGCAATCATATTCGTCAAATCCGCTTACCCTCCCATGCACCCAGACGTAGGCGGCTAGATAGATAGATAGATAGATACGTAGATAGAAACGCTCAAAGTGCCAGAGGTTCGCTAAGAAATGCTTCGCATTTAAAATGCCGCGGTGGCTTTCGGCTGTCGCTACGTACGTTACAGATTTAGATTTAGAAGGACCGAAAATACCCTTTCTCGATTTTAAGAACTTCCAGATTTAACGTAATGATTCGAGTACGCGCATGACTTCTTTATATGGAGTTTCAACTGTGCGTGACATCACAGCATGATATGGATCTTCTCGGTAATTAAAATGTCTCTCTTTTGGCAGTGATACATTCCTGATCTCACTTACCCTCCGCTCTTCATTTTCATGCGAGAGCAGGGTTCGCGCCCAATCAAAGCGGCACTGACTGATGTGACCGCTTATCGCCGCGAGCGCCCGTCACTGTGGATCGTATATTCAAGTTTGCTAAGTGCCTGATCGCTAGACAAAGCTTGCCGCACCATGCAACCCATGGCTGCGCATTGGCTGTCTTTTTAATAGCCCTTCTTTGTAACTATGTCGGGTACAGTTACTTCTAAACAACATGTACCCAATCTGAAGAACATAAGGAATGGCGCAGCCTTTATCGGCTGAGTTCGTCACATTTTACACATTATAACTTGTAAGCAACTCATTATCATGCGACATTTTTTTTTGCCTAGAATGATAGACTACGTCCTCGACTTCAATCAGGGAGGTTAAAAAAAATTAGAAATAGACTTTTTAAGAAAACTATTTTCTAATCTCGACGTTTTCAATAAACCACATACGTTTCAATACACTTTTGAGGTATAACGGTGCGAGCAAAAGCCACGAAAATTATTTTCAAAGAAAGCTCAAATACCCAAGTCAATATGTGCCTAACTTTATTATCCTAATCTAAACTTGTCTGCAGCAATGAATTCCTCAAATACAAATATTTTGGGCCGTTTACCAGGTTTGTGAATTTTTTCCTGAGATGCCCTTCGACGGCAAATGACAATAATATTCTCATAAGATTGCATTCAACTTCTTATTTCATGGGAATAAATAGTGTGGCCTAAAGTGCAACGCTAAGTGCGCTCAAAGTTCAGAAATTGTGAAACTGACGGGAAGTGTTTCTTGCGGCCAAATTTTGTTTATAACTGCTATAGCAATTATATGGAGAGTCTCGGCTGGTTTTTGCCGTCGCCGCCGTCATGCACCGTGTATATATATATATATATATATATATATATATATATATATATATATATATGTATATATATATAGCCACAAAGAAAAATAATTCATAAATACTTTCCGACGCGCAGAATCGAATGGCCGACCTCTCGCTCCGAACGCGCGCCGTTAGACGGCTAGGCCACGAAGAGTACCGTCTTTCAGCATGATAACAGTGAGCTATTTATATAGACCATTTACTTCAGCGTGCTTTCTTACTCACCAGCGAGATGGCGCGAAGTGCGCGCGGGGCGCAATGCCTTTAGCGCTCCTGCGAACGCCGATGCTCTACGCCCTACAGGGCATGGTCACCTTCGTGCGCTTATCTCGATGAAAGAAGGGGGGGGGGGGTGGAGCGGGGGGTTGCATGTCTAGTGCTTTCCCCGCGATGTCCGCGCTGAAGTCACAGAGCGTACGAAGATCACTTCGCTCGCTGCAGCGGCCGC
This sequence comes from Rhipicephalus sanguineus, assembly GCF_013339695.2. NCBI lineage: Eukaryota > Metazoa > Arthropoda > Arachnida > Ixodida > Ixodidae > Rhipicephalus > Rhipicephalus sanguineus. Next base: position 224,167,217 of record NC_051178.1, read on the forward strand.
GTTTGCGAAAGGAGCGCGCTGTTCAAACAGAAATAAGTAACAACTGCGACACTTAGTTTCCGCTCGTCCTGTGTGTACCTGTTCGTTAGTTGCGTGCGTCTTGCTTTATGTTTCAGCATTGCGCTTCAAGTATCGAGCTGTGACGTATGATAGTTCGCGCTCGTCCTGTGTGCGTTCTTTTCGTGCGCCCTTTCGCTCGAGCGACGCGCTGGCAATTTCGGGCTGCTTTCCGTTCTTCGCGTTACATTCCAATTTGTTGTATCGCATTTATTTCTTCGCCGTTGCGGCGAAACTGTGACTTTTTCTTAGGCAAACAGAATTTTTTCTTCGCAAGACTAACTTGAAAATCTTTGTTCTGGGTCTAAAACCTGCGCCTAGAGTAAATTTCATCGAAGTCAGGAGTGGTAGCCGGAACCTTGTGTTCGTTCTTATCTGGACAGACCCACACCCACATTACGACTGAGCCGACTGCTGATCCCTGTGAGGAGCGCCCGGTTAGCTCAAAGTACGCAGTTTACGCAGGAGCCACGCAGCCCTCCCCCCCCCCCCTCTTCCGGGACCCCCCATGGGCCTATCGTGCGACGGAAGCGGAAGGGCAAGCGTAAAGGAGACGCTGGCGCATTTCCTTTCTCCTTGTACTCGTACGCGTTCACTCGCATATAGAACATACCACATGCGGGGCGATGTCATCGCCCTTGGATTTTGTACTGTACCTCACGGCAACGGCGACGGCAAAAATGCGTCTGGAGTATCCGCGTAATTCCTATAGCAATAAGACAAGGGAGGAGACCGAGGCAGGGAGGCTATGGCTCCGGGCTCAACTCTGCTGTAGATAAACACACAGTGACAGCGCTATCAGAGTAGGCTTTTTATTCAACGATTTCACCTGTTTCCTGACGGTGGCTTCCGCTACAAATATTTGTAGGCTCTCAGCGGCCCCACCTCTGGAGTATGACCGTACGGATGTACCGGATGCCGGCCAAGGCGACGTTCACGTCCATTGGAAGGAGGTTTTCTTTCTTGAAGCATGACTGCGTTGTTTCCAGAACAAAATTATGGCGATGACGGTGCACGTGTAAAACTGGCATTTAAAGCGATGCTTCACTGTTCCCTATAATAGGGGTGTGCGAATATTCGAAATTTCGAATATTTTTCAAATAGTGTTTGCTATCGATTCGATTCGCACTGGAATTTTGCTATTCGAACTATTCGAACTTCCCAAAAAACAAATACAGTCAACGTCCCATTAAAAGTGACCCCTTCAGATTTTTTAATATGTTTCACCTCATTACATCCTCGAATTGCGGCAAAGCTGCCTTTCGAGCTCCTTTACGGTCGAACTTTGCCAAGAGACAACGTCCGATTGGGAGTGGTCCCTAAATGTTTAATATGCTTCACCTCATTACACCTCGGTATTGCGGCAAAGCTGTCTTTCAAGCTCCATTACGGTCGAGCTTTGCCAAGAGACAGTCAACGTCCAATTAAAAGTGGTCCCTAGGTTTTCAATATGCTTCACCTCATCACACTTCGTTATTGCGGCAAAGCTGCCTTTAAAGCTCCGCTACCGTCGCCAATGTACTAACTCAAGAAAACGCTGGTTCCAACATGGAGATGAAAGATGTGGCAGAGGTGGGGGCTCAATTAATGCTGTTCTGGACCTTAAATTCGGGCAGGAAGTCCAAAAAATCGGAAGCCGAAACTGTTTAGCATCAAAAATTTCAGATGTTCTTATATATCGACGTCTACGAAGCAGATTTGGAACTCCGGACTTTAAGGGAACACACCCTTGTCCGCCACATCAGTTGGGCTTCCACAGAAGTTGAAAGAGGAGGAGAGGCTGAGGGAATGGCATCTTTGCCTATCTCGTGTAAAGTGTTGTCGGCAACACTTTGGTTGCACGAAATCATGTACATAAATAGAATTCGGCCTCTACATTGCCTCATTCTTGATAAGACAACTATGAAACACCACCCCGCCAGCGCTTCATCAACCTAGCGAAAAGAAACACTTTCATGTTGCGATCTCATAAGAATATGCTTAGGAATCCTCTCTAACTTTTTTTCTGCAATTTCACTTCGAAGTATTCGAAAAATATTCTAGAAATGTTCGATAAATATTCGATTCGATTCGATTCGCACTCACACTTCAATATTCGAATTCGCTTCGCACCCAAAATTTTGCTATTCGCACAGCTCTACCCTATACTGTATGTCGGAAAGAATTTCCGGGGAAAGTGAAACACTGTGTCGTTTACCCCTGGTGACGCTTTCTTTGTGTACCCTTATGAACTAATGTAACCGTTGTTTCAAATACAAAAAGAAATGAATACGTTGCAATATAAGACCTTTCTGCAGGCTATAGTTGGTTCATATCATGTGGAAAAGTTTACATCGGGCAGCATGCCTATATATTGGCCTGTTCTGAAAAAATAAACAGTTGGAAGCCTTCGCTCTTTTCTGTCTCTCTATCTTCTTCTACCCTTCGTGTTTACGCAGTACGCTACCCGTTCAATTAAATGAATACGTGCTCGGCGCGTGAGATCGCAAATCATTTGCTGAGCATATATCGGCTGTTTCAAGAAATGTGTCCGAAATTCTCAAAAATAAGGAAAATGCGTTATTTGCTCGCTGCCTTCACACTTGCTTCTGCTGTAGCCGCAAACATATTAAGACGGTTAAAGACATCATTTGGGACACTATTTAAGAAATTTCAAATAATTACCATTTTAATTAGTGGAGCTAGGGGGTTATGTCAAAGGGAAGAATTGAAGCTCTTCATGCGAAGAACCCATCGCACCTTTGAGATATAGAAAAAGCGGCCTCTAGTAATTATTGTGGCGTAATGACGTCCAACCAAATTGAACGGTGAAACCAAAACCGAAGCCCTGATGAGCGCAATCAGCAGACGACCAGTATGACGTCATTGTTCAAGACAGCGATTACAGGGGTGTAGTTCTCCGCGTTCTTTAATGTATGTGAGCCAATGGTGGTGTAACTGCAAGCGCAGCACGCACGCCCACACAACTCATGCGGTTGATGGCTGTTATAAGGACGCTCACTCGTTCTGGACGTCTAAGAACAATATGACAGTTGCGCTCTTCCGCGTTTCGGTTTTGGTTTCGCCACTGAATTTAGGTGAATTTCATTACTTCGCATTTATTACTGGAGACCACTTTTTTGAAACGTCAAAGCTGCAGTGGGTTATTTTCACGAAGCACTTCAATTCTCCCATTTGACATAACCGCCTAACTCCACGAATGAAAAAGTGGTTTAATTTAACTTTCTTAATTACTGTCCCAAATGATGTCTTCAGCCATCTTAAGATGCCTGCGGCTACAGAAGAAGTAATTGTGAAGGCATCGAAGAAATATCGCATTTCCCTGATTTTTGAGGATTTTGGACACATTTCTTGACACACCCTCAGTATAATGGTAAACGCTGCGTATGCCGCATCTTTCGTTGTTATTCAGCACTGTTTCCCTCCTAAAAAAACTGCCAGTTAACATGTAAGATTTACTATGACGCATAAAATACGCTTTAAATATTGAGGGCCCGTGCTTATCTTGTAATGCCTCGTTTTCTCTTCCTGGCTCACGAAAGTTTCGTGTACATCGATTCCTTCTGCGCCTATGATGTTAACTATTTTATCGCGGCTATATGCATTAATTCGGCAGGGAAAGATACACTACAGCCAAGAAAAAAAAAAACATGGCTGATCCCTCTGTCATAGGAATCTGTATAACATGAAAGTGAGACTTGTCTTCACGGACGTAGTTGAGCGTTTGTTGCGCATTCTTTCGCCCCAAGGGCGAAGGAATGAATGCGACAGCAACAAATTGTAATGTCACGCGAAGAACGGCAAGCAGCTCGAAACTTGCAAGGCGCTGCACAAGCAGAAATGACGCACGGAACGAACATACACAGGGTGAGAGCGAACTAACTGTCACATTTGTAACTTATTTCTGCGTGAGCACTGCGCTCCTTTCGCAAAAGCGGCCGCTGCAGTGAGCCAAGTGACCTTCGTGCTCTCAACTCGAGACGTACAAACCACCGCGACCACGAGATAAGCGCACGCACAAGCGGCCACTCCTTGTAGACGCGGGCGCTCGTCGCAACGGCAACGACCTTTCAAGTGCGCTCTTCGTTCCCTTCGCGCCATCTCGCTAGTGATAACGAACACATTATGTAACACAGATCTCCGAGTACAGCCACCGGCAAATGGTGTATATAAATAGCTCACCGTTAGCATTGCCAAGAACGTGCCGTCCGTGGCCGAGTCGTTTCGCGCTGCGCGCTGAAGCGCGAGGGGTCGTAAGTTCAATTCCCGGTGATGGAACTTTTTGGTTTTTTTTTCTTTGCCCACTGTTAGTCTTTATATTTTACAACGTCATATCTGTGACGGAAATACGTCAGTGGAGCCGTGGTGGACCCCGGCATAAAACACTTTCGTGTTAAAAGTTCACAGTTCCCCCTTTTTCATTTTATAGTTCCGACCTGCAATCGCAAATTCTCAATAGCGACATCAGAGATTGGTATTTCTGCGCATATCTGAGCTGCTGTTGTGCCGCGAAAGAAGTTCTGGAAGCACATATTTTTGGGCTAAAATGTTTAGACGCAGTTATTAGGACCCCAGCGCTAGGACCACAGGCCTCGGGCTGGATTGGTGAGAAGGACGTACGCAACTTACAGCTGGTTTTTCTTTTTTCAATGTTGAACGAACTCCCCAACTTTTCAGACGTTGAACAACACAAATGCACGGGAAAACGCGCATATGCGTGTGCGCGTTTATTATTATTTTTTGTTACAGATATTTAGATAAACTTAACAATTTGCCTACTGAAAAACCAAAAAGACGCGTACCATCAAGGAAAAAAGTATGGACAGGACAGAAAGGGCGTCACTCGCAACTAATTTTATTCCCAGAACATCAGCATCATATATAACCACAGCGACCCTGCGCGCGCACATCGCCTCACAAGCTCGTCAAAAACCCGCGATAACAAGATTAACTAATCGAAAAATGAATCGATGAAACTAAATTCACCCCCACGCAGAGCAACAGATGTGTCACTAACACAGCATTCCTTCTTCTTTCTAATATAGTATGCTTCCATAATTTCACGCGCTAAGACATCTTCACTCTTTCCAAGAACGGAAACACTGGCAAACCCAGGCTCACACTTGCAGGAACCACAATGCACAGGCAAATGTGCTGAAAGTTTATTTTTCACCGAAAGTTCGTGCTCCCTCATCCTGTCGTTTATGCACCGGCCTGTTTGGCCGATATATACCCTACCGCAACTAAGCGGGATCTCGTACACCACGCCAGCAGAGCAGGCGACAAAAGGCCTTGCGTGCCTCTTCCCACACGGGGAGGGCCTCGGTGCAGAAGAAATGCGTGGGCACAGGCTAGTCAACTTGCGGGGCGCCGAGAACACCAAGGGTACCTTGTACCTGTTGGCCACATTCTTAAGGATGTGAGCAACCTTGTGCACATATGGCATAATCATGGGCCTTTTTTCCATCGGCTGCCTATTTCTTCTCGATCCCTTCAGTTTCTGAAGGAGGGTTTCCGAGACTGCAACAACGACAGAACCAGGGTAGCCGGCTGAATACAGCCTCGTGACCTGATTATTGAAACTTTCCTGCATTAGATGACGACAAGATTTCACCAGCGCTCCTTCCAGGCACATGGAAGCAACGGCCCTCTTGACAAGTTTCGAATGCGAGGCATCATAAGGAAGAAGTGCCTTGCGTGAACGTGGGCAATATGCCCAACATATGTGCGTCTCCGAGAAAGTGAGACTCAGGTCTAAAAACTGCAGCACACCACCAACAGGAAGCTCATGCGTGAATAAGATACTCTTGGCGTGTTGTCTAAAAACAGCTAAAACCTCATCCACTGAGTTAGTGGTTGTCAAAGAAGGGTTAGCTTTAAAAATGATTAAAAAGTCATCAACATACCTAAAAATCTTCACTTCAGCATCGTCAATAACCTGAGCCACTTCTCTGTCAAAATCCGCTAAAAATATGTTACATAACGCAGGTGCCACGCAAGAACCTATACAGATTCCTTTTCTTTGAATATAAAACTGATTATCGTGACACACGAACGTGGAACATAGATAAAATTCGAGCAACGTCATAAAGTTGCCAAGGGAAATGCCAGTGGCGCGCTCAAAGGCAAGAACACCGTTCTGCTCAATACAGCTTCTAACAACTAAAAACAACTCTGCGTGGGGAACCGAATAAAACAAAACTTCAACATCAATAGAAAAAGCATTGCCACCTTCGTTTAGGCCTATCAAGAACTGTGTAACATCATTTGACTTCTTAACAAGAAAAGGGTCATCTACAGTAAGCGCATTAAGATGCTTCAGTAAAAACTTGTTCACATTTTGTTGCCAATTTGCCGTCGCGTGGTCAGAAGCCGACTCTTCACGTGGGACCGATGCAGACCAACCGCGCTAATATCCGCCCATACTTTTTAATATAATGTGTAAAGCACAAGAAGGACAAGAAATTTCGTGACGTAACAGCTCACCTTCCAGTCTTCAATCAGCTGCTCAAACGACATGGAGCCCTCGTAATTTTCCTGGAAAATTAATTGTGCCAGGTGGTGATAATAAAATCCGGGGTCTTGCGTGCCAAAACCCCGATATGATTATGAGGCACAGTTGAGGGCTCAAGAAATTTAGACCCCTTGGGGTTCACTAACGTGCCCCCAAATTTAAGTACACCGGCTTCTAGGATTTCGCCTCCATCGAGGTGCGACCGCCGCGGCCGGGATCGAAATCGCGTCCTTCGGAAAAGCAGCCGAGCACCGTAATTACTGTACATCCGCGGCGGCTTATGCATATGTAGTACAGTAGAGCACTGCACGGGCCGTGATTCTCGGCCCGAGACTCGTTCAAATTTACCCGCCCGACCCCGGCCCGGTGACTCAAAGCGAGAACCGGGTCCGGCCCGAACCCTAGGAAAAATTTGGCGTACCCGGCCCGGCCCAGCCCGACCACAGGTCGGGCCCGACAGGGGCCCGAGTCAATAATCTTGGTGGTGTTGCCCGAAGATAGAATTGATCGCAAGGGCGCTTTAAGTGGCAAATATCTACGCATGCTTGGCGCATGCTTCGCTAGCAAGTATACTTTAACCTATGGTACTTTCTTGGAAAAAGGGGCTGGCTTACCGTGGAAACAGTTTAGCGGACATACTAGGTACGATGAACCTATGTTCGGCAGTTGTATACTGTACATAATTTTCTAGGAATACAATCGGAGTCATCAAGAGCGTTGCGTAGCAGATATTTTAGGAAGAAAAAGATTTGCAGCATGAGTGCGGTTTTCATAAGGAGCGCAATAAAAGCTGAGTGGACAGAGAATAGAACGCTACCTTCACTTTGTTTCTATTGCGCTCTTGATTGAAATTTAAATGGACACGAAAGTGAAACAATGAATCGGTTTAGATTGATAAATTGTGCTCTGAGAAATCTAATGTCGTTAGTTTAACCAACACAGAGGCATTAATAAAGGAGAAAATCAAGGTCAGGGTTTCATTTTTAAATTTCGCGCCAAAATCTCCACGTGTGACAACATGGATTTCAAAGCGTATTTTTTTTTTGTATTTTGGCGACTTTGGCTTGTCGAAATTTCCTGCAGCATCGTACGTTAAGTTTATGACTCCACCCACCCCCTCGGAAGACAATGCACTTCCTTTTACCGATTTGAAACTGCGTAGAACGCAGCAGACGCCGTCGGAATCTATGACGCGTTTGATGTGGGAATTTCAAGGTGGCGTCACCAGCCGTAATTTCTTTTTGCGTGCTTTCGCGCTTCCCATGCGTCTTCTCGCGGCAGGTGTGGTGATTTTGGAATTGTGAAAGAGTAATTTACTAATACGCCAAAAGTCGTTTTTTTTTTCTTTATTGTCCCTTTAAAGCATGCTGTAGACAAAGCCAACCGCACACCCTTCTGGATATGTAGCACCTGTCTTCATCATAGTAACACCGTGCCACATCAAGTAAAATATAGGAAAAAAGTCAAATTTATTACGTTTGTTGTAAACACACTAACCTAGATAAAAATTATAACGAACCGCACGCACCACATGCACTTTGGAAATACGTATGAGAAGCCGAATGGAAAAAAAAAGCAACTATTTGTTATAGTAGCCTTTTCATATATCACACCACTGCTGTTAGATGCAGTCTATAATTTTTTGTGGCATAGGTTATAGTTTATCTCTTCGCATGCTATTTTACAAAAAATCAAATTATAAATGGATTCCACTATAAGCACACCATGCGCCGTTGCATCACATGTCCTGCCGTGCTAAGATTTCTTGCACTGCTTGCTCTAGCTGCAGGGGTACACATCTGCCTTGAGAAATGTGAAGGCGTCGGCAGTCGTAGTTCTTAAGTTCCACCACTGGAGCAAATTTAGGATGTCTTTTTGGACTTCCGCAGAATGAAAACCGCTGTCCAGCTGATCCCTTCATTTCTCTCGTTCCCAAACGTTGTGCCGCTCTTCAATATAATCTATCAATGCCTCTGAGTGCTTCTGCTTGCACTTTTAAGTCGTGTTTGTCATGCATGGCTTGCACAGGGCTCTTTTTTTCATATAATGGTGTATGCCTTCCTGACGATGTTGCACCGGTAGAAGGTGGCCTACGCTGGTAAGACTACACTGGTAGGACTGGCAATAGGTGAACGAAGTGAGTGCGATTTATTTTCGGGGTTCATTCCAGTTAAGTAATAAAGGTGCGAATAAGCTTACCGATGCTTACTCATTGGATGCACATGATTCGAGCAGGGGCGTAGGCAGAAATTTTTTTCAGGGGGGGGCACCCCCTTGATTTGAAGTGGGGGTCGGGCAGGCAGTGTGGTCAAGTGTCATTTTGGGCTCTGTATGCCATAGCAAAAAAAATTCGAGTCCCCCCCCCCCCTCCCCGCCACCCCCACATGCCGCTATGCCACTGGATTTGAGGTAAGGGGACGCCCCCCGGCATGGAATTCGTGATTTTTATTTCAAGCCAGATATTCCATCAAGCTAATATACTTTGCCTTCAAACATGAATATACATGTATAATATGAACTTACACTATTCCTGCACATTCCAACGCTGTTGTGGCAGTTTCATGTAGCTCTCGCACTATATAGTGCAGGGGTGTCAAACACGCGGCCCGCGGACCTCTCACTAGCGGCCTGCGACCCGCACATGATTGTCTTTGTCCCATTATTTATTTATTTATTTATTTATTTATTTATTTTTTTGTTAAGACGTTTATTGACGGCAAGATTACTAGTAGCCACTGGCGGCCGTCGGCGTTGTAATTGCGTCGGTGAAGGAGGTCGTCGCGAATGGCGAAATGATGGGCTTGACGACGCAACGCGCGAGTGGATGGTGTTGCCGATGGATCAGTGAGCAAGTCTATCAGTGAAGCGATCCACTGATCCTTGCGCTGTTCGGTACCGATGGTGTGAATGTCGATGGAAGAAATGGCACTGTGAGACATTGAGCTGTGGGTATTGTCGTTAGGCAAGGGGGAGCGCGAGAGTGCGTCGGCGTCAGCATGCTGGCGTCCGTTGCGGTACAGCACGCGGATGTCGTAGTCCTGTAGGCGAAGTGCCCAGCGGGCGAGGCGGCCTGATGGATCCTTCAATGATGACAGCCAGCATAGTGCATGGTGGTCGGTGATGACATCAAATGGGCGACCATACAAATAAGGTGGGAACTTCGTAAGGGCCCAAATAATCGCCAGGCATTCCTTTTCGGTGACGGTGTAATTGGTCTCGGCTTTGGTAAGCATGCGACTTGCATACGCCACGACATATTCAGGGAACCCTGGCTTGCGCTGCGCAAGGACAGCGCCAAGGCCAACACCGCTGGCGTCTGTGTGTACCTCTGTAGGAGCCGTAGGGTCGTAGTGGCGTAGTATGGGAGGCGACGTCAACAAACGACGGAGCTTCGGGAAAGCTTCGTCGCACTCTGACGACCACGAATTGAGCGGCCCATTACTTCCGAGGAGCTTCGTCAGCGGCGATATGATAGTCGCGAAGTTTCGAATGAAGCGCCGAAAGTAGGAACACAGTCCTACGAAACTGCGCAGTTCCTTGACGGACGTAGGTTTGGGGAACTCGGTCACGGCCCGAAGCTTGGCTGGATCGGGGAGAATACCGTCCTTGGACACGACGTAACCGAGTATTGTCAGCTGCCGTGCTGCAAATCGGCACTTCTTTAGATTCAGTTGCAGACCGGCCTCGCTCAAACGCGTCAAAACATGCCGCAGGCGTTGAAGATGCGTGGAGAAGTCCGGAGCGAAAACAACGACGTCGTCGAGGTAGCATAAGCATGTGTGCCATTTCAGGTTGCGCAGAACGGTATCCATCATGCGCTCAAAGGTGGCGGGCGCATTACACAGCCCAAACGGCATAACGTTGAATTCGTACAAGCCGTCGGGCGTGACAAAGGCGGTCTTCGGTCGAGCGTCATCAGCCATAGGTACTTGCCAGTACCCTGAGCGCAAATCAAGAGATGAAAAGAATTCTGCGCCTTGCAGGCTGTCAATCGCGTCGTCTATTCGCGGTAGTGGATACACGTCCTTGCGAGTGATCTTGTTAAGTCGTCGGTAATCCACACAGAACCGCACAGAACCGTCCTTCTTCGTCACAAGAACGACAGGAGACGCCCAGGGGCTGTTAGAAGGTCGAATAACATCGCGGCGAAGCATCTCGTCGACTTGCTCGTTGATTACACGGCGTTCTGTGGGAGATACGCGATATGGACGTTGCCGCAGTGGCGGCTGGGTGCCAGTGTCGATGCGATGCGTGACGGCCGACGTGCGGCCGAGAGAAGTTTGAGCGACATCGAAAGAAGAGCGAAATTCTTCCAACAGGCCCAGAAGCTGGGAACGCTGGACTGGCGTAAGGTTGTCAGCAATGGAGGAACCAAATACATCAGCGGGTGATGAACCAGACGTGGAAACAGCACCGAGCGTACTGGAACTGTGGCAGTGCATTTCATCTGGTTCGTCCATAACTTGTGCGTCTTCGAGGGGTTCCACGCTACCGAGACATTCCCCTTGCACCAACGTGACACTGTACGGGAATGGATTGATAACAAAAATAGAGGTGCTGCCCTGAGTGACTTGCACGGTCGCGAAAGGCACCAGCAAGCCTTTCCTCGTGCAAACACGGTCCGATGGCGAGAGGAGTGCAACGGTGTCGGAAAGACTTGCGCAGTAGACTGACACCGCCGTTGACGAGTTCGCAGGCACCTTGGTGTCGTCTTTGACATGTACCTTGCCCGCAGCCGATGGATTGTCCGCCGGCGTCCAATCAGGGAACGGTGAGAGCTCTATTTCGGCTGGTGCGCAATGAATGACGGCGTCGTGGAGGGAGAGAAAATCCCATCCTAGGATGACGTCGTGAGAGCAGGCAGGAATTATGATCAATTCGACGGCGTACAGAGCATCGTGAATAATGACGCGGGCGGTGCACGCCGCTGTAGGGTGAATACTTTGGGCGCTGGCTGTACGGAGGGAGAGACCAGAAAGTGGCGTCGTCACTTTTCGCAGTAATCGGCTAAGTTTGGCGTCCATGACGGATACGGCGGCTCCAGTGTCGATAAGGGCAGATGCGCGAACACCGTCCACAAACGTCTATCACGTTCGATGGGCTTCGCTGAGGGCTTTCGCAGTTCGATAGCGTCGCAGCCCTTGCCTCGTGGACTGCGACGACTAGTTTTCCTGGTCACGTGAGACCGGACGTGGCCGCATAGGCGACAGTGAGCGACGTCGTGGAGACGGTGACCGGCGGGTAGATGTTGCGGCGCGGGACGTCGGTGACATAGGCGGCGCTTGGTCATAATAAGGTTGGCTTGATTGGCTGGGCAGGGCTGATGCGACCCGAGGCGGCTCCATGCGATTGCAGTAGCGTGCGACGTGACCGACGCAACCGCACGCGAAGCAGATGGGGCGATTGTCGGAAGTGCGCCAGCGGTTCGCGGGTCGCATCCATGTCGCAGAACGGGCCGGACGGGACGGCTGCTGATATGAGGGCATTGTGGGCAGGAGTCGGGGCCTGGGGACGACGTCGACGTACGTTGGCGGCACAGCCGCGTCGAAGGCCCGGGGTCCGACGACGGCTTCGGCGTAACGTCGCGGTGCAGCCACCGGAATCGCTGGGGGCGGCCTGGCTACAGCTTGCGCGGAGCTTAGTGGCGCATGCACTGGAGGCGGTTGGTGGTATTCAGGAATGACCTCTGCAATTTCCTGCTGAATCGCTCGGCGGAGAGGGGGCAGGAGGGTAGTGGGCGGCTGGTCAACACGCTGCGGTGGAGCGAAAGCCAGTAGAGAGATCTGGCGGGCAATTTCCTCACGCACGAACGACTTGATTTCGGCGAGCAAGGTGGAGTGGTCGGAAATGGCCGACAAGCCCGCGAGATCAGCATCGCGTGATGGCGGTCGACGGGTCATCAAGCGCTGCCGGCGCAGCTCCTCGTAGCTTTGGCACAGCGTGATGACCTCTGCCACTGTGCGAGGGTTTTTGGCTAGCAGCATGGTGAAGGCATCGTCGTCGATACCTTTCATAACATTCCTGATTTTGTCAGACTCCGGCATGCTCGCGTCGGCTTTTTTGCACAAGTCAAGGATGTCTTCAATGTAGCTCGTGAACGATTCACCGGCCTGTTGTGCTCGTTCACGCAACCGCTGTTCGGCTTGCAGCTTACGGACGGCAGGGCGGCCAAACACGTCGACGATGGCGGTCTTGAAATCGGACCACGTCGGGAAATCGGATGCATGGTTGTTGTACCACATGCCTGCCACACCCGCGAGGTAGAAAACCAAGTTGCTCAGCTTGCCTGCTTCGTCCCATTTATTGGGGACACTCACCCGTTCGTAAATCGCGAGCCAGTCCTCCACGTCGGTGCCATCCGCGCCGGTGAAAACAGGAGGGTCACGGATGCGGGGGACACCGGGACAAGCGGTCGGAGCAGGAGGCGGCGTTTGCTGAGCGGCGTCTTGCGGCATGGTAGATGGCACGGTACGGGATCGAAGCTCCAGGGGCATCGAATGGAGACCGAAGTTGTGGTGACGGTACAGCACTCTCCACCACTTTGTTAAGACGTTTATTGACGGCAAGATTAGCGGCGACGATGCACAACGACAGTGCGCAGACTCGCACAATCTCACGAGCACGAGCACGAGGGCCGTGCTCCCCGAGAATAGGCGAAGAGGATGACCCACTAGGAGGCGCTTGAGAGGACGACCCATTAGAGCGTTCCAATGCTTCTCTACAATTTATTTATTTATTTATTTATTTGTTTTTTTGTTTGTTTGTTTGTTTGTTTGTTTATTTATTTATTTATATATTTATTTATAAGTACGTTCTTGAGCTACACAGGCATGACAGGTCTAAAGGATTCTTTTTCGTGAGGCACCGCCTGCAGCCGCCATGTGTTGATACATAACCGTGCAACAAAACTTTATATTCCAGAACTGGCGTCCAGAATTTAGTCATCTTGGAGATAGGTATCGATATCTTGTTGGAAACTTGCCGCCGAATACCCTTCAGAAATGACCCATATATGACATAATGAAGAGGTCTTTCATAAAAATTGGGGGACCCTTAAGCTTCGCCTTTAGGAGTTGAACGCGATAGCGAAATCCGGCCCCTAGGGCGCGCTTGAACCACTAAGTGCACACTTATTAATGTGTATTGTTACACACACACACACACGTGCCTGACGTGGTCAGGAAAGTGGAGGCCAAACTCCAACAACGCCATGAAGATGCCTTGCAGAGAGCCAGGGAAGCTGAAATGAAGCGTCGTCGCCGTGATATGGAATCCCCAACTACGAGCGCGGCAAGCCGATCACAGGGGTCAACGACGCCAAAATGACGCAGAACTTCGAGCTCGAGAAGCGGAGGCCAAGCGTCAGCGTCGCCAGGACAACCCTGACATGAGAGCGACTACTTGACATGAATGTCCCGCCGGCACTCATAGATGAGCAAACTGTGCAATGTGGCCACTTCCCTGTGCTAGAACGGCGGAACCATACAGGCTCTGCTGTAGTCGAGACATGGCCTCCGAGATAGCGGGCGCGCGGCTCTCCGCCCGTTTCTCATCTCGAAGGCCATGGTCGAGACAACACAATATCACAATGTCTCACAGATGGCAACACATTATCTAATGTTTGCTGTCTTTTTATATATGTTTTCCGCTAGATGGACATAGCTGTCAATTCTTGGAGCTGTTTGTAAGTCGTGCTTTTAGCGGCGATGGCTGCACTATACAGGCTTTTTCGAAGCATGGCGTCGCGCAAAAAACGTAGTTTGATGGCCTCGCCAATGCGCCTACAAATCGCCGAATGTGCTCAGTTTCGTCGTGACACCTGTCGAACAAAATAAAGAATTCCTCAAGGCTATGCTTAGTTTGCAAGGTACACGGCAAGAAGTCCGAGAGCCGATGGGAGTGTGAAAGATGTGAAATTGGTCTTGACATGCCTGTGTACTTCAAAGTTTTTCACACATGAAAGTCGCACTGAAACAGTTGATGCAGTTAAGCGTCGCCTTGCGCGATTGTGCGCTTATGCCATGCAACATTAAATGTGTTAAGGAGACTCCTTCCACTACATGGCATTTATGTAGTGTTTTTTCTTCTTTATTGAAGAATATTTATTGGAGAAGAATCTTTATTGAAGAACCTTCTTTATTGGGATTCTGTCGCTTTCTTTATGGAGGACTATAGTGGCTGTGAAGCCGCTGTAGATTTCTTCCATCATGTTTATATAGACTTCGTCGATGCCTTGATTCCGCAGTGCCTGCATGACTGCTGATGTCTCCACCGAATCAAATGCCTTCTCGTAATCTATGAAGGCTATGTATAGGGGTTGGTTGTATTCCGCGCTTTTCTCTATCACCTGATTGATAGTATGAATATGGTCTATTGTTGAGAATCCTGTACGAAATCCTGCCTGGTCCCTTGGTTGATTGAACTCTAATGTCGTATTAATTCTGTTAGCAATTACTTTTGTAAATAGCTTGTAGACAACGGACAGTAAGCTTATGGGCCTGTAATTTTTCAGGTCCTTGACGTCCCCTTTCTTATGGATCAAGATGATGTTGGCATTCTTCCAAGATTCTGGTATCCTCCCCGTCGAGAGGCACTTCGTATACAGGGTGGCCAGTTTCTCTAACATAATCTCTCCACCGTCTTTCAACAGGTCTGATGTTACCTGATCCTCACCAGCTGCTTTGCCTCTTTGCATTCCCTTTAGCGCTTTCTTTACTTCTTCTATCAATACTGGTGGGATGTCAGATTCCTCTGCGCTATTACTCCTTCTTACGTTATCATCCTGAATGTCTCGGCTGCTGTACAGATCTCGGTATAACTCTTCCGCTACCTCAACTATTCTATGCATATTGTTTGTGACCTTGCCGTCCTTGTCCCTTAATGCATACATCTGATTTTTGCCTATGCGCAGTTTTGTCTTCATAACTTTGAGGCTTCTTCCGTTCTTTAGAGCATGCTCAATTCTCTCCATATTATACTTTCTTATATCGGCTATTTACACCTATTGATTAACTTCGAAAGCTCCACCAGCTCTATTTTGTCTGTTGCATTTGAGGCTTTCATAGCTTGACGTTTCTTAATGAGGTTTTTCGTCTCTTGGGACAGCTTACCAGTGTCCTGTCTAACGACTGTACCCCCGACTTCTACTGCACACTCCTTGATGATACTAGTCAGGTTATCATTTATTGCGTCAACGCTAAGGTCGGTTTCCTCGGTTAAAGCCGCGTACCTATTCTGAAGAGAAACTCTGAATTCCTGTACTTTCCCTCTCAGAGCTAGTTCATTAATCGGCTTATTGCGTATCAGTTTCTGCCGTTCCTTCCTCACGTCAAGTTGAATTCTAGATCTTACCATTCTATGGTCACTGCATCGGACCTTGTTAACTACTTCCACATCCTGTACAATGACCGGGAGGCCGCACATTCTGAAGTCTATTTCATTTTACAGCGAAATATGTTATGAGATCATTTCACCGGCCGTTTTTGGCGCCGTAGTTGTCCGCCGCCGCCGCCGCCGCCGCCGCCGGTGTCCTTAACCAGTATCGATCGAAATAAGAAAAAATTCCAGGATGGAACGAGGTTCGAACCTGGGCCCTCTGCGTGGGAGCCCAGTATTCAACCTCTGAGCCATTCCGGTGCTTGAAACTGCTTGGCAAAAAGGTCCTATAAAGGCTTCATGTCGGGAAGGAACCACATTAGCATATGCAATATAGCGTGGTAGAAGAGTAAAATAAGCACCAAGCGTCGCACAACGCGAATTCTGCAACCAGGCGTCACACAATGCGAATTGCGCAACGAGTAGGTTGTGAAATGCTTCCAACCCATTACAAAGATATCTACCATAATTTTTCGTCATCAACATCAAAGTGCGCATAATGCCTTACATGCGTTTAGCAGGTACCACGGATCTCCGTAAAATGACGAAAAATGGCAGAGTGCCTGCTGCCCTACTTCTCAAAAATTAGAATGATTTAGAGCGTAGTGGGTTCCTCGCAAGTGCACTTGTATTGGTTGCCAAGGAAGCCTATAAGCGCAGATCCATTTCCTCGGGGTCTCAGTAAAATTACAATGCTTTATAGCGTAGTGGGTTCCTTGCAAGTGCACTTGAATTGGTTGCCAAGGAAGCCCATGAGCGCATGATCCATTTCCTCGGGGTCTTAGTAAAGTTCTGCGCCCCCCCCCCCCCCCCGTCTCGCTCCCACGTCAACGTATGTCACACAGCATGATGGGAGAGGGAAATAGCGAGCGGGCGTCACCCAATGCAAATTACATAACTGGTGGGCCGTTTAAAGCTTCCAACCCATTACAAATGGCTGAGCCATAATTCTTCATCGTCATCAGTCGTCGCGTCAACAAAGTGCACATAATGCCTTACAGACGTGTAGCTGGTGCCTCGCTTCTCCGCAGAATTATGTATAATGGCTTAGTAGGTGCCTCCCAACTTCACAAAAATTGTGATTTATGGCGTGGTGGGTACCTTTCTAGTCTACTTGTATTGTAGCCCCAAGAGAGCTTACAACGGGCTCTAGAAACGCCACTCTTCCAGCTTTCGCTGTGACTGTGCTGCGGTTTCAGCGCAGGCCTGGCGTTTTTTTAGTTTCGCCATTAGGACTCCTCCACGTCCACTTACGAGTAGCCCGTTTTCTGTAGAAGGTATTCAAGATGCGTAAATTATTGCGTTCTGCAAACTCTACTAGTAACTCCCCTCTGGCGTTTCTAGAGCCGATGCCATATTCCCCAACTGCATGATCTCCAGCCTGCTTCTTGCCTACCTTTGCATTAAAGTCGCCCATCAGTACAGTATACTGTGTCTTTACTTTACTCATTGCTGATTCTACGTCTTCGTAGAAGCGTTCAACCATTTGATCATCATGGCTGGATGTAGGCGCGTAGGTCTGTACCACCTTCATCTTGTACCTCTTATTAAACTTAATTACGATACCTATCACCCTCTCATTAATGCTATAGTATTCCTCCATATTGCCAGCTATATCTTTATGAATAAGGAACCCCACTCCTAGTTCTCTTCAGTCAGCTAAGCCACGATAGCAAAGGACGTGTCCGTTCTTGAGCACTGTATAAGCCTCCTGTGGCCTCCTAACCTCACTGAGCCCTATTACATCCCATTTAACACCCTCTAATTCCTCGAATAGTACAGCTAGACTCGCCTCACTAGATAAAGTTCTAGCGTTATACGTAGCCAAATTCAGATTCCAATGGCGGCCTGTCCGTACCCAGAGATTCTTAGCACCCTCTGCTGCGTCGCAGGTCTGACCGCCGCCTTGGTCAGTTGCTTCGCAGCCGCTGGGGAATGAGGGCCGAGGGTTAATTTGTGTATTCATGTGGGAGGTAATGGCCAAGTACTACACCAGGGTGGCCAATCCTGCTCTGGTGAGGGAGTGCATTGCTGGCTGTGGTCGCCAGTGAGGCTGCACCCCAGGCCTTTTTACAGAATTCCATCATCACGCGGATTTCTTTTTTTTTAATCCGGTTGGGAATTGTCCGGCACCGGGATTCGAACCACGGAGCTCTTGCATGCGAAGCTGATGCTCTACCACTACGCCATCGCTGCATCGCTCTATTATCAGTAAATTACTCTAAAATTCCGTAATTACCACGCTCGCTGCGACAAGAGTCTTGGTAAGCGAGAAAACGCACAAAGTGAAAATGCGGGTGCCGACGCCACCTTTAAAATCGAGCAACAGACACCGTGATGTCATAGTCTCATAGTCTCTGATGGCGTCTACTGGGATGTACGCAGTACCTAATCGGTAAAAATTAGGTACATTGACCTCTGAGAGGGCCAACGACTTAACATACCAAGTTTCATGAAGTTTCGTTGAACCAATGTCTCCAAAATAAGACAAATACAGTTTGAAATCCGTGACGCCACGCGCAGATTTCGGCGCTAAATTTAAAAATGGAACTTCTCCCTTGATTTAGTCCTTATTGTAGTGTCGGCAACACGGCGCGACTGAGGACAACGAACACACTCAACCCATGCCACACAAGAACACCTTTATTCCGGTGGCAGTCGTATTTATATATGTCAGAGGTGGCGCCATCTCTTGATGACAGTTGAACATAACTAAAGTCACCTAGTGTCGACCTTCGACACTACATCTACTCCTCCCTAAATATATACATATTTACACAAAAATAATTACAAAAAGAGTCAATGTTCACATCATGGTACATTATACATAGTCCTGAAATCTCGTGGGTTGTCTTCGGTTTCTTGCGGACCTACGAAGAGGTGGTGGCTCACCAGCCGGTTCGGTGCCAACAACTGGAGCACAATCACCATCACCATCCACTGGAGCACTATCACCATCACCATCCACTGGAGCACTATCACCATCACGATCATCATCATTAGGAGCAGGGTGCTGGTGAAGCTCAGAGGAGAGAGTCGGTCTGCCAGGCGTCGGTGGACTTCGCACGGTGTCGTGGGAGTGTCCTTTGTCATTCCATATTAGCGCATGGTGCGGCAGGGCTTCCTTGGGAACTGCAGTCAATTGAGAGGCATTCCACGTGCGACCATCTTCCAGGCAGAAGGACCAGCGTCCTATTCGCTTGAGAATTTTCAAAGGAGGTCCAAAAGTGGGAGTGCCTTTCGGACCAGGGACTGGCTTCTTGACCCTCACGTACTTTCAAACTTGGAACTTGGGTACTCGGGCAGCTCTCCGTCGGTCAACATAATCCTTGCTTTTAAGGTGGCGCTCTTTCACCCTCTTCCGAAGTTAGGACATCTCCTGAGCGGGATCTGCGAAGAAGTTTGCAGTGGGATAGCCAATGACGTCCAAGGATGTCCTCATGTGCCGGCTATGTAGAAGCACTGCCGGAGAGAGTCCAGTGGTACTGTGAGGAGTGGCTCTGTAGATTCCCAAGTACTCTGTAACAGTTTTTTATTGGGCGCTGCTCCAGTATTGCCAACTGAATGTATGATTTGAGGACACGGTTAAACCTTTCGACCTGTCCGTTGGCTTGGGGGTGATATACAGCCGAAAAGCTGTGCCTGATACCTCTGTCTTGAAGAAAGGACTCGAATTCTTGAGATGTAAACTGTGGTCCGTGATCCGAGACGAGTTCAACCGGATAGCCTTCCCGTGCAAATATCGACAAGAGGAAGTCAAGCACTGTACGGGAGGAGGCTTCACGACAGAAAGCTATTTCCGGCCACTTTGAGAAGTAATCGACTACAGAGATGACAAAACGACAGTCAGCTGATGCACGCTCAAATGGCCCAACAACATCAATAGCTATCTTGCTCCAAGGCCGGTCGGGAAGAGCTACTGGCTGCAGTGGAGTGGGGTAGCTCTTAACACTCTTGTCTGCAGCTTGGCAGGTTGCGCAGCTGTGGATAGCACTCTCAACCTGCTTGTCCAGACCTGGCCACCAGTACTTTTCGCGAAGACGTTGCTTTGTCTTCACTATTCCCGGGTGTGATTCATGGGCTAGTTGAACAAATGTAGCTGTGAGCTTGGCTGGAACTACAACGCGTTCTGAACGCATCAACAGGCCGTCCACTACTGACAGTTCCTCTCGCACATCATAGTAAGGTCTTAGTTCAGGTGACAATGTTTTCTTGGTTGGCCATGTAGCCTGAACGCATTGTGCAACCTGCTGGAGCTTGCAATCCTCGGCTGTGGCAATACGGAGATCATTGATATGGACTGAAGACGTTACGATGGACACTATTTCTTCTTCAATCTTAAGGCCGTCTTCTGTGCCTGGGACAGGAAGCCGGGACAAAGCGTCTGCTACTTTGTTGTGTTCCCCACGCCGGAACTGTACAACGAAGTTGTAACGCAGCAACCGAGCAGTCCACCTTGCAATGCGAAGTGGTCGTTGTCCCTGTGCTTTGTGTTGACAGCAAGGATACGAGGGCCTGGTGATCTGTTACCAAAGTGAATGATCGTCCCCAGAGGTAAATGTGCCATTTCTCGCATGCCCATAGGCAGGCCAGGGCCTCGCGTTCTCCTGTCGAGTACTTCCGTTCTGTCTCTGTTAAGGTTCGTGATGCGAATGCAACGGTTCGAATGGATGGACCGTCAACTTGTTGCAGTACTGCACCCAGGCCATATGCAGACGCGTCTGTGGCTACAATAACTGGGAGCGCTGGGTCGAACATTCGCAGAACTCTTCTCGATGCAAGTTCCTTTACCTTTGTAAAGCTTTGTTCAGCAGCAAGATCCCATTCAAAATGAACGTCCTTGCGAAGTAGCCTACGCATAGGTTCTACCTCTTCGGCAAGGTTGGGAATAAACTTGGCATAATACTCCACAAGACCAAGAAATGAACGCAGCATGCCTACATCTGTGGGGGTGGAAGCATGTACAATTGCGTCAACTTTTGCTTGAAGGGGTGCTATTCCTTCTGCGCTGACATGATGGCCAAGAAATGATAGCTCTGATGCATTAAAGATGCACTTATCATTGAGTTTGAGTCCAGCTTCGGAGATGCGCAGCAGAACTTGCTCCAGGTTTCTCACATGCTCTGACTCTGTCCTGCCGAAGATGATGATATCGTCTATGTAGCAGAGGACCCCCTTGCAACCATGCAGGATTGCAGTCATGAGTTGCTGAAATGCGGCTGGAGCAGACGCCAATCCGAAGCACACTCTTTTAAACCGGAAAAGGCCGTCGTGCGTAATGAAAGCCGTAAGGTCTCTGCTGTCCGGATGAAGGGTAACTTGGTAATATGCAGAGGCCAAGTCGAGCTTTGAGAAGTAACGTGCACCATTAAGAGAGTGCAGCAGCTCTTCCGTATGAGGCAGGGGAAAGCTATCAACTACAATTACTTTGTTGGGCTCTCTGAGGTCAACGCATAGGCGGATGCTGTCACCTTTCTTGCGGACGACAACTATAGGAGAGATCCATTCAGAGGCGTTAGCCCTTTCAATTACATCATCGGAGAGGAGCCGCTGAAGCTGGTCGCTAACTGGCTTGCGCAGGGAAAGTGGGAGGCGTCTCAGCTTCTGCACCACTGGAGGGACTGACGGCTTCATTTTGACCTGATGCTGGACGCCTTTGGCCAGGCCAAGGCCCGGTGAAAACAAATGTGAAAACTTAGCCCATAACAGAGGTGGCATATCGAACTTCGGCGGGCTTGCAGGAACTGCGCCGCCCGTATGCGCAGATGTTGCTGTTTTCTGACTCATGGTCTCTGAAGCTTCGGCAGCCGTGCACATTCAGCGTAGCTGCGCGCCCACAATGTGCAGTCCTAAAGCTTGCACCGCGTCCAGACCCAGAAGAGAAGTTCCTCCGGGGGTGACATGAATGGCTATCACGGCTGTTTCCCTTTTAAACGAGATGCTTGCTTTAAACTGGCCCGAGTACGGGGATCTTCCGGCGTTGGAAGTCCAACAATGTAAGGGCAGAGCTGGTCAACTGAACCCCTTCAAACATGTTTCGAAATTCTTGTTCCCGTATAATTGACACAGCTGATCCCGTGTCGACCAAAAACTTAGCAACGCGCGGTTCTGAGCTCGAGGCGACTGGCGTGACTACGACATCAATGTAGACGCCCTTGCGCTTGTCTTCGTGAACAGTGAGTAGGCTAATGACATCTGATGCATCTTGTTCAGGAACTACTTCTTGGATGTGAGTCGGGCGTTGTCCTCGTGCTCTGCGTGAGCTACGACACACTCGCATAAAGTGGCCACGGCGGCCGCATGCGAAGCAGGTTCTACCGCGAGCGGGGCATGCCGTCGGTTCACAGTGACATGTGCCGCAATTACCACAAGCCTGCGTATTTTTGCTGTACTGAACATCGGCAGCGTTGGTATCTGAAGATGGCGAGCTCGTTTGACGAGCGTGCGGCAAGCTAGGGCGGCTCTGATAAAGGGGGCGTGCCTCGTCGCTGTACCGGCGACTATCGCGCGTGCTTTGTTCGGAAGCGTCATACTGACGTGGATGTTGGCGTGTGATGCGCTCAACGGAATTAGAATAGGCTTCCGACTGCAGCTGGGCTCGCTCGCTGAGTAGCGCAATTTCAACGGCAAGGTCGAACGTCAACGTGTCACCTTCCAAGAGCAACCGTGATCGCAACTGCGGGGATGCAACTCCGGTAACGAACTGATCGCACATATTATCGTTGGCTTGCTCGGCGAAATCGCAAGAGGCTGCCAGTTCACGAAGCGCGAGGGCGAAGTCGGGGATGGACTCACCATGTAGCTGACGGCGCTCTCGGAAGTGATGTCGTTCTAGGCGCATGTTGCGCGCGCCGGCGAAATGTTCCAGAATCTCGCGGGCCGCGTCGTATACGTCTGGGAGACTCGTCGCTGCTGCTTCTTGCTTGGAGGGCACGCCACGGTCTTTGACTTCACCGGTTGAGGTAGCGGCGGCGGCCAACGGCTCAGTCGTCGGTAGCTGGGGTGCGGTGGGCGTCGGTGGAAGCGCATCGAAAATACGTTGTCCTTCCGGGCCCAGGCAGTGCAACAGCAGGGCTCGACGGCGGGGCGCAGGCAGGTCGGCCGCTCCAGACGCGAGAAGAAAATTCTCGAAGAGGCGTATCCAGCGGGTCCATGGTATGGCTGGAGTGCCCGGGGCGGCGAGAAAGGGGGGCGGCGGCGAAAGCGCGGCGGAAGCCATCGCGGTGTGATCGAAAACCTCGTCGCCAGATTGTAGTGTCGGCAACACGGCGCGACTGAGGACAACGAACACACTCAACCCATGCCACACAAGAACACCTTTATTCCGGTGACAGTCGTATTTATATATGTCAGAGGTGGCGCCATCTCTTGATGACAGTTGAACATAACTAAAGTCACCTAGTGTCGACCTTCGACACTACACTTATGATGGTCAAACTAATTACATTCGAGTTCTCAGAGTACACTTCATCAGTCTTAACCGATTCATTGCATCACTTTAGTGTCCCTTTAAGAACTGAGCAAAGTTTAAGCCCGGCCCGACCCAAGCCCGCCACCTCAAACCCGGGCCCAGCCCTAAGCCCGGCGCTTCAGACCAAAGCCCGACCCGGGCCCGCCGTGAAAACTACTTTACCCGGCCCGGCACGGCCTACGGGCCGGGCCGCGTGTTTGTAATAGCCAGAGCGCTCAACGCATGGCAACAGCAGTGGCGCGCTATTGGCTGCGCGCACACAAGGACGCCGCCGCGGACTTCCGCCTAACAACGGCCGCCACGAGGCCACGACGCGACTAACGCGACGATGCACTCGGGGAGCCTTTCGCGGGAATTTTAAACGGTGAACGCGCCCGCCAGGCCCGTGGAATTTTCGTCGCCGCCTCAGCTCGTGAACTGCTACTGCTCCCGCGTGTCGTTAGACATTCAGGCTGGATGGATGGATGCTATGAGCGTCCCCTTTAAAACGGGGCGGTGACATGTCTGCCACCAGGCTCGAAGAAGAAAAAAAAAAGCTTCCTTGTTTCATTTTGGCCTAATACCTTATCTACATTGATTAAATCTATGTTATTATACCAAAACAATATAAATTCACGGTCCATCTCTCTGCCTCTTAAGGCAGAATGACCTTATTTTTCCCCCATTATTTATTTTTGTTCTTTATCTCTACTTTTCTGCCACCAATACTCTAACCGTCTCTTACTTATTTCTATCGCGGACGTGTGCAGCTTTCCATTGTTGTCCCTAAAACCCAAGGCTTCATGTAGACTCGTGCCCACACGTATACCTGGGCGAATATCGCCACATTCAATCAGTACATGTTCCATCGTTTCCTTAGTTCCCCCCGCAGCATGTACATTGTTCTTCTTCGTTACTGAATCTCGCTTTATAACTACGCGTTCTAAGGCAGCCCGACCTTGCTTCAAACAGTGAAGCGCTTCCCCTTGAATTATCATAAAACCTTTTCCTCCTTATCTCGTTTTTTCCCTTTCGGTAGTTGCTCAGAGCCGGCTTCTTTTCCATCGCTGCCATCCAATAAGTCCTCTCCGCCTCTCTGACCTTCCGCTTAATGCTCCTTGTTGCCATATCGCCCGCACTGCTCTGAATCCCCGAAGACGCCGCCGTCGCCGTAGGGTTCGACTGTGGTTTGTGCATTTTGTTTTGTTATAACGGTGAACACGTTCGCCCATGGACATGTGTGTTGTCGCCACTGTCTTTTGTGCCTTGGCGCTGCCGCAAGACGCGATTGGCGGTTGTGTTCTACTATGCGTTTTTTTTTTTTTTTTAACAGTGAGCACGCTCGCCCTTGAATATCTGTGCTGTCTGCTGTGTCTTTTGAGCCCTCGCGTTTTCGCAAGACATAATCGGTGTTGTGCTGGACTGATTGCTTTCATTTTTTTTTAACGCTGAACACGCTTTCAGGTGAATATGTGTGTTGTCGCCAGCGTTTTTTGTGATCTCGCGTTGTCGCAAGACGCGATCGCCGTGGGTTCGAGTGTGCGTTGTGTTTTTTTTTCTAATGCGAAGCATTTCTTAGCGAACCTTTCGCACTTTGAGCGTTTCTATCTATCTATCTATCTATCTTATATCTATCTATCTATCTATCTAGTCGCCTACGTCTGGGTGCTCTCATGATAGCCTCCTTAACTTGGTGTAGACCAAAATTATCATGGAAGGGTAAGAGGATTTGACGAATATGACTGTCAGGTCATGACATGAATAACGTGAAAATCCTGTCGCGTACGTCGTCAAACCCTCTCCTACAGACACGTGTGGCACATACCCATTTACCACGGGCCGCGGTGTACTAGTATGCGCCACAGGTGATTAACAGTTTATATCTACCCAGGAATGGCGAGAACAGACATTGGTAATTTAAATGAGAGAGCGTCAAAAAAACTGACATCGGCAGCGTTGACCTGACGAATGGAAAGAATAAGAATTAGGATCCTAGCAGAAATCGAACAGAAGCATTTTACGTGGCAATCAGGTATTCTACCACAGAGCCACGCCAGGTCTATAAACTGGTATGGAAAAACTGCCTATGCAAGCGCAATGTTGGTTCAACGTCGCTTGAGGTTGTGGTGCTGGCTATCTACTTTTACAATAAAGCAACAAACATTACATATGTACTGCTACGATACTGAAGATACAGGCGTCATATCAGATTAACGTTCGTGGTTCCAGTGTTGGCTGCGCTTTTATAGCAGTGTAATAAACATTAAATTTGTATTCCTATGATCCAGCAAGCTATATTGAAGCATTGCTCGACCCCAGAGGATAATAATAATAATATCTAGGGCTTAACGTCCCAAAACCACTATATGATTATGAGAGACGCCGTAGTGGAGGGCTCCGGAAATTTCGACCACCTGGGGTTCTTTAACGTGCACCCAAATCTAAGAACACGGACCTCAAACATTTTCGCCTCCATCGAAAATGCAGCCGCCGCGGCCAGGATTCGAACCCGCGACCTTCGGGTCAGCAGTCGAGCGCCATAATCACTAGACCAACGTGGCGGGGCCGACCCCAGAGGAATATATTAAGGAAAGTTACTTATGATATTCACATCATCGCACCCTAAAGTGTACTTAGTCCGCCAGAACGACGCAGTGTCCTCTTCATTTCTTAGCTAGGAGGCTGGGCGATGGCCTCATGCTGCCTGATGATGATGATGACAGATTGACTGGCAGCCGCTTTGTAGAGTAAGCTACGTAGGTCACATACACCCAGGTAGTCTACGAATATGACACGCGATCCACTGATGTTGGTCTACGTAGCACTCTCCAGGCCTACCAGCCTCGACGGCCTATACCTCACCAACGCGAAGGGTGACTTCAGGTTCCGACATGTCGCCGGCTGTATAGACAGACAATTTGTCGACGAAATGACCGAGGCATCCACGCTTTCTAACAGCTGTACTATACCTCATACTTCACTACACATGGACCCCTCGTGACCGCGATCCCGACCGGATTCGATAACAAGTCATGACCAGCTGCTGGTGCTCACTGATCACGGTGATGATGACCTTGTTCAAGAACTGTTAAGAACCTCTTTCACACATGCACACGGGTTCTTGAAACGTGCGTGCGTTCTCCATCATAACGTACAAGTATAAGCACTACATATCAGCTTACCGCTTCTGGTATTGGTAATACCCACGTTGCCGTTGACAGCGTTACCCAACTGTAAACAAGTGGTTTATAGCACATATGCGGCCCTTCAACATATATGTGTGCGTATAAAATTTACACAAATCTTTAGCGTCATTTCGTAACGTTTCGCTCAGTAAAAAATTACGCCACAGTCACCTTCCTGCCGCATGCTTTGCATAACATCGACTCCCACGGTACGTAGGATCTACCGAATTTTTTTTATTATTTTTTTGTTCGCGGCTGTTCTTGCCAACGCATTTCGCAGCCCTGCAACGCCGGTGTTGTACGGCTATGACCACGGAAAACAGTGCATGTAAGACGTCGGCGCGCCTCGCGATCGAATGCGTTAAAGACGATGACAGTTCATCGCCTGACGTTGACGTGTTTCGGGCGAACATCACTGATGAACAAGACGCCTGCAGCTGGGGAGAAGATTACGGCTTGAAGACAAACACATCGTGGGTTGTAGACTTCGTGAAGTCAACAGCAAGGTGTGAAAGGTAATACAAAAATGATGTTTCATAACTACAAAAATAACTTGCGGCATCTTCTGTCACCACAGAATAATCAGCGCACCATCAGCATGGCATGTAAATCATGCCGTACATGGCGCACATGTCATTATTTTCATGTTACCACCAGTAATTTATATTCGTCATGCAGTCGTGTTATGCCATACCAAGTTTGGTGTACATCCCATTAACGAAACGGCCAGGAGGACACATAGTCGTGGGCGGAGATAGATAGATAGATAGATAGATAGATAGATAGATAGATAGATAGATAGATAGATAGATAGATAGATAGATAGATAGATAGATAGATAGATAGATAGATAGATAGATAGATAGATAGATAGATAGATAGATAGATAGATAGATAGATAGATAGATAGATAGATAGATAGATAGATAGATAGATAGATAGATACGTTCAAAGTCGCATAAATTCGCTAAGAAATGCCTCGCATTTAATAAAAACCGATAGCCGAGCGCGTAAATGCCACGCAGTTCGCATTTCTTTATCGAGTTTGTACGCGTGTGTGCGTGTGTAGGCAAGTGAAAACTGTCGCTATTTCTTTCCTCATCAGTTAGAGAACAACGTTATGCTTCATTCGGGGCTGCAGAAGCGCACACAATGCGTAAAACATGCGTTACTCCGCGTAAAATCAACACCGCGCCGCCGCAGCTTCGGCCGCGCTGGACCAAATATGGCGGTGGGCAGGACGGCAGCGGTACTTTTCCCGTTCCAGTGACTTTAACCTTGAAGCCTGAAAAGTGCCGCTTCGCGTACGAGGAGCTCTTATTTTTGGGTCACGTGATCAGCAGGATGGTGTTCGCCCAGACCCGCGTAAAACAGCTGCCATCACTGTCTTCCCGCCACCCACCGACAAGAAGGCCGTACGCCGATTTCTCGGATTGTGCGCCTACTACAGACGCTTCGTGAAGGAATTTTCGCGAATAGCCGAGCCGCTCACGCAGCTCACTAAGACCGACGTGCCATTCAAGTGGCAAAGAGCGCAAATCGAAGCATTTCAAGAACTGAAAGGACGCCTTCAGATGCCTCCGATACTAGCACATTTCGATGAATACGCCGATACTGAAATCCACACCGACGCAAGCAGCGTAGGGCTCGGCGCTGTCCTTGTGCAGAAGACTGACGGGCTGGAAAGGATGATCAGTTATGCTAGCCGGTCGCTATCAAAGGCAGAAAGCAACTATTCCACAACAGAAAAGGAGTGCCTGGCCATCAATTGGGCCACATCGAAGTTTCGCCCCTACCTCTACGGCCGGCCCTTCAAAGTTGTGAGCGACCACCACGCCTTGGCCTGGCACGGTGGACTTCAAGAATTCGACATTACCGTCGTTTACAAGTCTGGAAGAAAACACTCTGACACTGACTGCCTGTCTCGTGCCAACGTGGACCAGCCGCCGCAAGTCGACCGGGATCATGACTGCTTCATGGGAACCATAAGTGGCGACGACTTCGCTGAACAACAGCGATCCGAGTTGGAACTCAGAGGCCTTATCGAATATCTCGAGGGCAAGACCGCCGTCGTTCCGAAAGTGTTCAAGTGAGCACTGGCGTCGTTTTTCTTACGCAGCGGCGTTCTCCAAAAGAACTTCTCACCACTTCGAGGTAAGCACCTTCTCGTGGCGCCTTCTGCATTGCGACCAGAAGTCCTCCAGACCCTGCATGATGGCCCGATGGCTGGACACCTCGGTGTTTCCCGCACGCTCGCAAAAATACAGGGAAAATACTACTGGCCGCGCCTTGTCGCTGGATGTCACTCGCTACGTAAGGACATGTCGAGACTGCCAGCGACGCAAGACACCGCCGAAAAGACCAGCAGGCTTTCTTCATCCGATCGAGGCACCTCGCCGACCGTTCCGGCAAATTGGTATGGACCTACTGGGGCCGTTCCCTCGTCGTGCGGAAATAAATGGATCGCTGTCGCTACCGACTACCTCACCCGCTACGCCGAAACAAGGGCCTTACCTAGAGGCAGTGCCGCCGAGGTAGCGAAGTTCTTCGTTGAAGACATCGTCCTGCGTTATGGCGCCCCACAGGTCCTCATCACTGACAGAGGTACGGCCTTTACTTCGGAGCCCAACTCAGGCGATTTTGAGGTATAGCCGCACAAGCCACCTCCGGACCACCACCTACCACCCTCAGACCAATGGCCTCACCGAGCGTCTAAACAAGGCCATCGCCGACATGCTGGCCATGTACGTCGACGTCTAGCACAAGACGTGGGATGCCATCCTTCCGTACGTGACCTTCGGTTGTACTGGACGGCATCACAAACTCTCAGCGGCGCAGCGCACGACCTGAAGTCGTTCACGTCGTGCGCCTCAAGCCATTTTATGCGCGTTGAGGAACCTGAGGACTCTGCTTTTGATAGTTCCATTGTTGTTCGTTCGAGTTGTACCCCTGTCACACGGGTAAGCTTAACCGTGCAGTTAGCGGACGTAAACACAGTTGCCGTAAACCAGACAGAGGCGCTGTCAAACATTTGCAACGCTTCCAAGCGTTCTTTAGTTGATACATGGCTGCGTTCATGCAACACCGATAAACACCGCCTTGTACAGGGCTTCACGCTCGATTATGGACGCGTCAGCAGCGTGTTCCCGTCCCAGAAGTGAACCAAATCAGAATCTTAGGACTATTCGTTCAAGAGAATGGACATAATGATGGGATAATAAAAAAAAACTGGAGGGATTTGCCACGCAAGCCCCTGGATTATTTAGAAGGGTTGCGCTGAAAGGTCGTGGCCTGAAGGAAAGAAGCTTGCTCAAACTAACCCAAGCATACGTATGAAGCCGTGTGAGCTATGCCACGCCTTTCTTGTGCATCAGGTCTGAGGAGAAGAGGAAACTCGACTCGCTCATTCGACGGTGCATAAAAAGGGCCTTAGGCTTACCAATCAGCACCTCCACAGAGAAGCTTCTCTCTATGGGAGTGCACAATACTTGGGACGAAATAACGGAGACTGTTCGAATTTCACAGCTCGATCGCCTAAGCGGAACGACCACAGGCAGAGCTATCCTCGATATGGTAGGCCTGCAAACCGATAAGGGACCACAAGGCAAATCAAACATCCCGAAAGACTGCCGAGAAAATCTAATTATTTCCCCCTCTCTCGAAACATGCATCCCATATTCCACGCAGAGAGGAGGGAAAAGAGAGCGCAAACTCTAATCAAACGCTTTGGACCAATGGACCACAAGTCGGTTGCGTAGGTGGACGCGGCAAGTGGCAAGTCGAGCGCGGCGGTCGCCTCGGTGGTCGACGGCCAAGGTGCCCCCGTATCGGCCGCCACCATTAGAAGCCGCAACACGGAAACGGCTGAAGAACTTGCAATAGCGTTCGCTTGCGTTGGAACGGAAGCTCATTTTATAATTAGCGATAGCAAAACGGCCATCTGGAATTTTGGAAAAGGTCGGATCTCGCCCGAAGCGGCAAGGGTTCTGTCCGGTAGACGGCTGAACAGAAAAATCAGCCTAATTTGGACCTCAGCACACACGTCCGTTCCTGGCAACGAGGCGGCCCACGAGTTAGCCCGAGCTCTCTACTTCCGGGTGACTGTGGAGCCGCCCGACTGCCAGAACATGGACGAGCGTCTGCAAAGTTACACCGAAATCGTTGAAAATTATCGGGTACTTCGCAGAGTGGTGCCACCACCGGATAAAAACCTGAACAATAGGGAGGCAGTTGCATGGCGGCGCCTGCAAGCTGGCAATTTTGTAAACCCGGTCTGGGCATATCATGTTCAGAAAGATGATAGGCCGAACGATAGGTGCAAGCACTGTGGGGCGAGAGGGACCCTCGACCACATAATCTGGGAGTGTGGTAGCTCCCCAGGGGCTAAATCAAATATCAATTGTAGAGAGGCCTGGGAAGCCCTGCTGCGGAGCGAGGAACACGCTTCACAGCAACAAGCCATCCGCCTGGCGGAAGAAGCCGCGAGGAGTCAAGACCTCTTCGCCTGCTTCTAATCGCGGAGGTGCCGGCCCCCGTCGCCTGGGCCTGTGTGCCGAGGAGAGTAGGAAGCCTCCTTTTCTGGCGAAACAATGAAGTTGTTATCATCATCATCTTGATGCGCGTCTATCAAATAGCGTGAAGCGCTCTGTTCAATGAACGAACGCGGCCATGTATCATCTCGTCAAATGCACACAAAATTTTGCAGCACGGACAAACTTGTACCTCAAAGCAGGTAATTTATCGTCCCAAATGCGTATCAACGCCTCCGTCGTCGCAACGGTCGTGTTGACGCGCTTTTGGCTCGATATTTCGCTGGGAGCCGAGCTGCTCGTCCGACATGGGGGCCGCCATGCTGTCAGCTTACGGCGCTAACAGGGGCTGCCTACCTCCGTTTACGAAAACGGTCGTTAGCAGATTAAGTGCGGTTAGGGTTGTCGTGTGACCAGGTACAACATCCATTAGAATTGACGGTCGTTGTACTTAAATGCGGTTAGACTACCCGTGTAACAAGGGTATTACATGCATATTTTTTTACTTCCATGTTCTGTTTTACGCATCGGGACGATGCTTTTTCAGAGGCAAGCATTGCCACGCCCGCTTCTTGTTTTATTTTGATGTATTCGGGTTTGACCCGCAAGGACGGTTAGCAACGCTCGACGCTGACCGCGCCGCAGTGTCCGAGAAGCTTCGCGATTGTAGTAGATCATTTTGTTAAGATTGCGCACACGACGCGAATAGTCAAGATTATTCCAGAGTAAGCATGATACCTTCTGTGACGTGTACAATTACGATTAAAACTCGTGGCGCTACTGTGATGTAATATTTAGAAATATATACGGCACAAAATCTAAAAAACAAAAAAAATCTACATCTGTTCTTTAAGCCCTTTTCAATTAGTGTTGTTGCTGTTTTTTTTTAGGCGACATCTATTGTAAACATAACAACGGCAAATACTTACCGGCCGTAGCTTTGTGAGCAACATCGCTCCCATGGCCAAGCACTGAACGACAGCTTCCCGATATTTCTCCGGACTCTGACAGAAGGTGGGCGATATAAGATTGTTTAGTGCGCGCTGCTTATAATCTCATTTTAGAGCCTTTTTTTAACAGATGCGAACATAGAAATATTCCAACTTCCTCTTCTATTGCGCGTTTCGGCTGAGGCGTTCAGAAACAAATGCTGCGCGCGTCAAGGATTTTTATGCGGTAATTTCAACCACACTGACAGACATTCGGGCCGTCGAATAATTCGCATTTCCGCGGAAAGTTAACAAATAAAGGTCAGTTATGGCTCCCGTATTTTTGGTATGATATAGGTGCAGCATTGTAATTTACGCCTTGTTTAGATCGGCAAAATACCGAAGCTCTTCTGCATACCTCGTTTTGACATGCTTTTGGCAAATGATCATTAGACAAATCGAAACAGGTAACATCAGAAGCGTAAAAGTGAGCGCCGTTGGGCTAGTTGGTGTTATTTAACAAGTGAAAAACAGCGCCAACGACACGGACCGTGTCAAGCTATGCCCCCCCCCCCCCTCCACTTCTTTCAAATGTGCTTATTTGGACTTGGAACATGTTACTACAAACACTTTCCACGTGTAGATGAGAATGTCCCAGGCCGCAGCATCAATAGAGACGAGCGTTCGCAGTCAGAGTACAGACGTTATATTATACTAATGTGCACTGCCGGATATGACGTGGATGGGTCCAAAAAAATTATTTGGTTTTACGTGACAGAACCATGACACGATTATGAGGCACGCCGTATTTGGACGATTCCGGATTAATTTTGACCAACCATGGGGTTGTTTAACGTGCACCCCAAACTTACGAACTGCATGTGGGTGCTCTTGCATTTCACTCCGATCGAAGTAAAGTTAACGGGTACATAAAGCAGGTAAAACGTTTTTAAAAAAGATAGGCTAAAATTATTCGAGTTTAGACGAAGCTGCATATATGAAATCGCTGCGAACATCTTGTAGGTAAAAGTACTCACGTGGCTCAAGTTACTGTGATAAGCGTAACAGATCCGTGCTCCAATGCAATGCGATTCGGTCATCTACATAAATAAACAAACAAACAAACGAAAACCTCTATACGAGTGCTAGGTCACTACAGTTGCAGCAATTAAGAAAGATATATAGGAAGCACGACGGCACCAAGAAAAAAAAATGGGCCAAGCTTGCACTAAGCTGCGAAAGGCTTGAAACAGCTGAACTGGACGATTCTGAACATAAATCTGGTTGCTTCTAGGTTGTTTCTAGGCCTTAGCTAGGTGATGCAGGTTGTTTCTAGGTTACTTCTAGGTAGTTCCTCGGTTCTAGCTAGGTAATACTACGTTGTTTCTACGTTGATTCTCAGCGCAGCAAGGTTCTAGTTAAACCACAGACAGTCACAGACACGACGCGGATGTCCAGGCTCCAGAAAGAGAAACTCGCACTGAAACTAAACGTTTGCACCTCTCATAGAACTACGGGCACGTCGTCGCTGGCGTAGACCTTCCATTGCTTTGGAGTCTTTTCGCAGCCGCCGTTACCTTTCCTAACATCAGGCGCGTAGACAGGGGGTGGGGGGTTCAAGTTCCCCCGAAATGTATATATATATATATATATATATATATATATATATATATATATATATATATATATATATGCGCTGTGTCCTTGTCCTCTTACTCGTCTGTTGCCTGTTTTTTGCGCTGAACTACGTTATATATATATATATATATATATATATATATATATATATATATATATATATATATATATATATATATATATGAAGGAAAGCTATGATTTTTCAAGGGCTCGTTTATCTTTGTTAGACACAATATTAATGAGAACTAACAGACAATAACGCCAAGGAAAGTACAGGGGGTGTTATCTGTAGTATTTAGAATGTAAATGTGAAGAAAGTAAAGTGGACGAAAAGATGACTTGCCGCCGGCAGGGACCGAACCTGCGACCTTCGAATAACGCGTCCGATGCTCTACCACTGAGCTACGGCGGCGGTCATCCTCCCGTCCACTTTCTGGGGTATATATGTTGATTAAACCTAGGAGTGTTAGTCAGCGCCAATATATATATATATATATATATATATATATATATATATATATATATATATATATATATATATATATATATATATATAGGAAAGTAGATGATTTTTCAAGGGCTCGTTTATCTTTGTTAGACACAATAATAATGAGAACTAACAGACAATAACGCCAAGGAAAGTACAGGGGGTTTTATCTGTAGTATTTAAAATATAAATGTGAAGAAAGTAAAGTGGACGAAAAGATGACTTGCCGCCGGCAGGGACCGAACCTGCGAATAACGCGTCCGATGCTCTACCACTGAGCTACGGCGGCGGTCATCCTCCCGTTTACTTTCTGGGGTATATATGTTCATTTAAACCTAGGAGTGTTAGTCAGCGCCAACCGCAGCCATGGCGGCGAGTGTGGAACACTCTTTTTTTGCCTGTTGGCGTCACGTAGCACGTGATCTTTTTTTACGAGCTGGCAGCTGACCAATAATCCCTCGCATACTACCTGAAGGCATTAAGCCTGCCAGGACGAGACCCTCGCTATGAATGAAGGAAAGTAGATGATTTTTCAAGGGCTCGTTTATCTTTGTTAGACACAATATTAATGAGAACTAACAGACAATAACGCCAAGGAAAGTACAGGGGGTTTTATCTGTAGTATTTAGAATATAAATGTGAAGAAAGTATATATATATATATATATATATATATATATATATATATATATATATATATATATATATATATATATATATATATATATATATATATATATATATATATATATATATATATATATATATATATATATGTATTAAAGTACTCCCAAATTTAACCTGATCATCTGAGCATTGCATCAGCAAGCTTTCCAGTCTTAGTTTGGCGTTGTCGATACGGTGGGTATAAAGCACCTGCTATGACCCTAGTACCTTAAATTCCCACCTATTAAACAAAACACGTGGCTGACAAAGCAAGGTACTTCGCAGAAGTCTTAAAGATAAGCCGAGTGCGAATTTTTTTACAGTATATAAGAGCCCTATAATATCAAGCCTGAAGAAAAATACCAAGTTCAGTTGATAAATTTTTGTGGAAACCACACTAAGCTGGTTGTGTATATAAGATTATAAATGACTACGAATTTAAATACTATGTGCCATTTCTTGCCCTCCTGCTTTTTTCAGCTTGGACGGGGCGTGGAGGGAAAAATGGTTAAGTGGCCCTTTACTCGTCCCCTCCGGCGCCTCCAAGTAAATACACCTACGTAAACTGCGTAAGCTCAAATTTCTTTGAAAAAATGTGGGCGATTACAACGTTAAACTACCCCGCATTTTTTCCTTCCGTATAGGTCGTTAGCTGTTATTGAGTGGTCGAAATTTTCTGGGTACTGTCACGGCAACTGCTCGTAAAACGGCGCAACAAGTGGCGCGTAAGTGATCCACCGTGTAATTACCACTTACGCATGACTGCGTAAAATATTAATAATAATGAACTATTTTCGATACGGCGTATTGTTTCTCATTGGTTCTTCGCTATTCGTCAAAAATTTTCAATGTGTCATAAAATCGCCTCCTTGTTACGCGACGTCACACAAGTCTGCGAAAACTCGCGGCGTTAAAATGAAGTGTGCGCAATAAGCAGCACATTACTGTGCTGAGCAACAACACATTTTTTTTTTTCGGAATAGCCAGACAGTGTCTCTTTCTGAACGTAATTCAAGAAGGCTGCCCGCCAATCACATTGGCAGCGGCTACTTACAGCAGCGGGCGAGATGGATTCATATGTGTATAATAGATACTTTCAGCTGTAGTATAACGATGTTGAGCTGTTTTTGCGCGTGTACAACTCTCTGTGAACTCATCGTTGCTGACAAAGAGGTAGAGAGAGAAATAAACATTATTAGGGACAGACACAATCCTTTGCAGGTAGGCAGCCTTCTTAGTCCAGAAAACAGTGGACGCTGATCATCTCCCTGGTGCGGTAGATCAAGTAACGGGACTAACTAGAAAGCTGGGCTTCTCAATCTTCTCGAGTCCACTGCCTTGTTACAAGGCGCAGCAATCGCAGCAGGCTGCCATATGTTAAGCAAAGTGAAGCAGGCTAATCGGAGACTGTACTGGGAATCTATTTTAGCTGTCCTGCCTAGGTACAACTAAAATACTGGACACTTCTGCACACTCATCAACTCACAGCAGCTTGGATATGGAACAGTGGCGATGCTATTCGTTTTCAAAGAAAGGAACTGAATTTCCTGAAAAAGCAGAGCGCTTGATCGGGCTATAAAACGTTTACTGGTTCCCGCCCATATTTGCGTCACCGATTACTTAAATTTCAGGCCAGGCAGAACAAAATAAAATCATGACAGATTGCTGCAATGTTATAGAGCCCGTGCTGAGCGATAGCCTCCTCTGCAATGCTCGAGCGCAAGATGAACAAGCGTGGAATACGCCCGCACCGCAGGTAGTCTACAGTGCGTGGTCATGTCACACAGAGGACAGTCGTCACAGCAGAATCGTAGGACAAATTTTATTTCATAATTGCGTTATTGCTGCGTTCAAGTAAAACTTTGCCTCAGTGGCTAGTTTCCCAGTCTGCAGCCCATAATGACCACTGTAGAGTGTGTGTGTGTGGGGGGGGGGGTCTCCGCCCCCCTAACATTTCTCAGGTGGTGGGCTAGCGCCCCCCTTGCCCCCCCCCCCCCCCCGGTAGATACACCTATGGCCTCAATGCTCGTAATTCTTTGGAAAAACGAACAACAAATGTAGATAATTGCCGGGCTCACCTGAACAACGGATCGAGATTTGAACTGGTGTTTTAAGATGAGGTCGCTCCCGCACGTTGCTAGAAACTTTGCTCCAAGGGCTGCACTCTTCGACGCAGTTACAATTCCTGTGCGGAAAAAATAGAACGGAATAAAAGTCGTATGCCAACCTATGAGTCGTAGCGTTGACCACTAAAATCCTTTGACATCGTGATGCAGTTCTGTGCTATATACGGGGGCCTGTTGTATGTCTCCCCTCGCTTCGTATAATGTGCGATGCATATATTGCCACGCGTGCTTTCATGTATCCGACCCGTTGCACGTATAACCAATGTCTTGCGCGCGCCGAGCCGGAATGTCGAAAATTCCCGAATTCTTAAGATTGGTCGGATAAGCTTGAGTGCACTACGCGAACAGTAGGGATTATTGCAGTACTAACGCGGTCACCAACGATAAGCCTGGAAGTTTAAGAATAATATCTGGGGTTTTACGTCCCAAAACCACGATGTGATTATGAAAGACGCCGTAGTGGAGGACTCCGGAAATTTCGACCATCTGGCGTTCTTTAACGTGCACTGACATCGCACAGTACACGGGCCCCCATCATTTAGCCTCCATCGAAATGCGACCGCCGCGGCCGGGATCGAACCCGCAACCTTCGGGTCAGCAGCCGAGCAGCACAGCCACTGCTTCAACGCGGCGGACGGCCTGGAATCTTCGATGCCACATGTATAAATGTCGACGCGCCTTACCGCTGATGAAATTATTTATGGCCGACGGCTGTTCTCGTCGCTATCAGTGTGCACCGTAAATCGCTTGTACGCTGATTTTTCATTTATGAAGCGAAGGGTTTGGCTGAGTCCCACCTGGCCGGGGTGACATGGACGAAGAAAACACAGCGCCGACCAAAGTAAACATATATGCACATAAAGACGTTTCGTGTCCCACACGCAGTATTTATAAGGTCGTCTAATCATATGTACGAGGCAACAAGCTTCAAACTGCTCAAACATGTGACGCGCCTCTTTCCCCGGCTTCATCTAGAATATTTGTTTATTCAAACCACTACGCACACGCTAAACAAGAGCTGTGGTAATCTTCCACTTGTGTATGCGCGTTCCCTCAGACATGTGATTACACAACCTTATAAATAAGCGAACTTGCTGCTCATGCTCCAAATTGCGAACAACGCTCCCGTGTGGGAGCCGAAACGTCTTTTTAAGAATATATTTTTACTTTGGTCGGCGCTGTGTTTTCTTCGTTCATGAATTTTCATTTACGGGGCACAAGTTCGCCCAAATAAAGCGTTCTGTATTTCCCAATCTTGCTGCAGCCTCTTTCACCGTCACAACCACGTGACAATATGTTAATGTGCATAACGGGTGAGTGATGTGCATATCTCATTGCCGCACTAGTTGCACGGCACAGGGTTAAATCCACTTAGGCGAGTTCTATTTTATTGCTATAGCAATTATACGGACACCCAAGGCGTATTGTTGTCGTCGCTGTCGCCGTCGCCGTGGGGTTCCGTATAAAGTCCAAATCGATAACATCGCCCCATGCGTCCTATATATGTTCTACGAATGGGTGAAAGCGTGCGTGGGCTTCCAACAATCGCTGCTCGAGCAGAGGTGAAGCGCGCGGGTCGTATCGGTCGCGCGAAAGGCGCACGGCAGGGTACCGGAGGGAGGGGGATGGGGGCTACGTATTTTCGGTAATAGGCAGTTTTAGAATAGCGTACGCTAAGTTAGCATTAGTGTTTGTGGCCCGCTATTTCCGTCACTTAACGGGAGCCCGCAAGCGGTTAGCACACGACGCATGCGCAGTTGCGCGACAAGTCAAGGCAAAGCTTTGAGTACGCTATTCTAAAACTGCCTAATAACTCCGTGCTTTGACGGGCCAGGCGTTTTCGTCCGCGGTCACGCGCTCGTATCTTAAAGGGAATGAGCAGACGGCTCATACCCTCGTGCGTGTTGTGCTCTCATGGCAAAGTTTGAGTTGAAGCCATAGAAAGCACGAATGTCGCTTCGCTTGCGGCAGCGCGGCCGCGTTTACGATAGCCTTACTTCGTATAACATTCCAATTTGTTGCTATCACATTTATTGCTTCGACCCTTCAGCGAAGCTGGGACTTCAACAGCGAAAGCTCTTATCAGATCACAACAACAGTGCCGCAGTTGCCCGTCGCCCGTGTCCGTAATCGCTATCGCACGAAATAAGAAAAAAAAATTACACAATCTCCCACTAAAGGGAAACATGTGGGAATGCGAAGCAGCGCATGGGTCGACTTAAAGTTCTGTTCATCACGGGCACCTTGCCCGATGTTAACGCGTCCTTGCAAGTGGAACACATCATGAATTCACTGTAGTTGCAGTTGCTGTTACTCGTCCCGAACTGTTGTTGGAGCACGCCACGCGGGTTCATCGCGCGTCTGCAGGATCTCGTTCCCCAATGCCATCACGTGATTTCTGAGAGAGTGTAAGGGGGAGAGGCCACAGCGTCTTACCCAGCCCATTACACAGGCCCGAACGCGCTAGCGTTGCCAGCACACATCATTCCCGAGCGGACGGTCGCCAATGGAAGGACGCACACAGCCCCGAGCAAAAGCTGCTTCGCATCTAAAAATCAAATAATAAAAAAAGATGGCTGATCCCTTCGTCATAGGAATCGGTATAACACGAAAGTGAAACGTGGCGTCACAGAAGTAGTTATGGTTTACAGTGCGTTGGTATATGAGAACTTGTACAATGTCTA
Organism: Rhipicephalus sanguineus; assembly: GCF_013339695.2. Lineage (NCBI taxonomy): Eukaryota > Metazoa > Arthropoda > Arachnida > Ixodida > Ixodidae > Rhipicephalus > Rhipicephalus sanguineus. The sequence goes on from NC_051178.1 coordinate 224,206,856, forward strand.
TTGTTCAGAAGAGCTTGGGTGGGGGCTAGCCGGAACTTACTGCAGAAAAATATTTTAGCGCTGCAAAGTTGAGGACTAGAAGAAACATTGACCACACAGACGAAGCGCATCTAACTAATAATAATAATATCTGGGGTTTAACGTCCCAAAGCCAAGATATGATTATGAGAGACGCCGTAGTGGAGGGCTCCGGAAATTTCGACCGCCTGGGGTTCTTTAACGTGCACTTCAATTTAAGTACACGGGCCTCAAGACATTTTTGCCTCCATCGAAAATGCAGCCACCGCGGCCGGGATTCGATCCCGCGACCTTCGGGTTAGCAGCCGAGCGCCATAACCACTAGACCACCGTGGCGGGGCAAGCGCATCTAATTGAATTTATTGAGACAAGAAGATCAAAAAAGGAAACGAGGGAGAGACGTAACATACGAAGGAAAGGGTACTGTAGGCAAACCAAGCGTCGGTGCTATCTATGCAGTAAAACACGTGCATTAATCTAATTCAAGCTTCACGGTGTTTCCGGCATCGTATCTCTATAAAGAAGACACTTGTGCTCCGATTACATTTATATTTATGTCGCTAAACATGCCAGTTGTCTTTCTGTGAGTGCTATAGATGGGGAGCTAACGCATGCGCCAAACTTCCCCGACATCGTACTGTAAGCTTCTATGATAGTTCTGTTTTTGTCCTTACTGTTCGCCACAATAGAAGTGTCCCTGAAATTTGGGTTACATTTACAATCAGAGCAGTGCTGAGCGAGATTCCCTTCGATCGCAACCCTACTACACAAATTCTTGTCTTCCTGAAGCCTTTTGTTCAGGCACCTGCCCGTCTGCCCAATGTAAGATGCCCCGCATGTCAAAGGAATCCTGTATACTACTCCTACCTTGCACTCAGCTAATTTTTTGACGTGTCTGACACCACATTCTGCATCTCGAACGTCGCCTTCACTACTCTGGGAGTTGACTTTCCTACACAAGCCTACCACCTGCTTTTTGGGCGCCGAGAATACCACTTGCACACCATACCGGGAAGTCAATTTTTTTAATCTATGCGCGATGGTGTGCACGTACGGCAACACTACCACCGGATTCTTATTTCTTTCCTTTTTCTTCCCGGGGCTATTAATCTCTTTTAGGCAGCATTCTGCCACTGCCGACAGGACCCCGTTTGGATAACCACTCTTTTTCAAGCGCTCTATTTGCAAGCTCAAGCTTTCACTCGTTCTGTGCTGACATGATTTTTTAGTCGTGTGATTAGAGTAAGTTTCGTGTGATTAGACTCAAATAGCAAGATAGGTTTACCACTGCGTGTCCTGTACATCCCACACGTGTGCTCCGACCCGGCACTGATTTCCAAATCTAGGAACTGCAGCGCTGAAGCCGGTTGTCCACCGTGAACTCGAACGTGACATCAAGGTCATCGTGTGCCGATTTGAAAGCAGAACAAACGTTGTGTATAACAGTATCTGCGCAAGTGTCGAGAGGGATGCACACAAGGTAGTCGTCCACGTAGCGGAAGCATGTCGTCACACCGGCGTCGCCCAAAATGGGCTTAATTTTTCCATCTCCTTTCACCCTATCTTGCCATTCACCATTTTGCCGGAAATGGTGAATCCCGCGCAAAGATGGCATCAACAAGCACATAGTAAACACTGATCACGGCCGTGCACTGATACTCGATATGCACTCCTTCAAGGCATCATGAAACACGAAGAGAAACGCGACGAGCGCCATGTCTTCCCTCTAGCCTGGCCGTTAACACACGGCGAGCGAGGAATGCGGTGGGACAGCCAGGCAAGCGTCGGAGAGCTATTTTTCGATATGTATGGATGTTATGAGCGATCGATGAATGGAGGGTTGAACGCCATCAAATGAACGCCATCAAATGGCAAAGAAAAAGAAACTATAAGAAAAAGTGCAGTTGCAGGAGTCGAACCCATGACCTCGCGGTCCGCGACGACGGCTGGCGGGCGTTTAGCTCACCATGTACCCTGGGGCTCGATGAAGAAATGTACTAAAAAGGGTCAAAAGAATGATGGTACCTGCAGGAATAAAAACATTCTTCTTTCAACTACATTCACATGTACACCTCCAGTCAAACCATGACTGGAGGAAAAGGGTTAGACCTTGTGTTCCTCGACTGCTGGGACGCCGTGTTTTTATGGGACGTACTGCAGCTTACCATCAAAAAAGATTTCCCCTTAGACTTTCCTGGAATTTGGTATCTCTCTGTTGAAAGTGATGACGGGACACCGTTTGATCTATAATAATGTTGATTACACTCCACAGCAAATGGAAGTGCAGGATGGCCATATGGCACGCTGATGTGGACGCTCGTCCGGCGCGTCACTACTTCAAAGAAGGCATAACCCGTTTTGTTGAAGAACAAAAACTTCTTGAAGATGTTCCCCATTGGTTAGATCGTGTAGAGCTTCTTTTACAAATGAAGTGTCCTCATTAGTCCCAGTATGGCCCTTCCCTTTTTTGCCTGTCGATCGCCCTTTTTACGCAACCAGTGTTTGGATTGTAAACAGCGTGACACTAGGTGTCAACGTGAGTGCGTCCACATCAGGCGGTGCTACATCTGCCAAACAAGAGACATTATACATGCTCTGATACACTAATGATGATGATAGATTCTTTTATTAGGCAAAGAGAGGACCGAAGGCCACTGATGAGGAGATTGGGAGAGGGGAAGGGTTGGTAGGCACACACTAAATCACGTGCGCCAAGCCGCTACTAACTCCGAAGTGGGCTAATGTGACAAGCTGGTGACGGTGTTCGAGTATGTCCTTTTGTACTGCTTCCAAATCGGGATGCATAAAAATGGCGCTGTTCCTTCGATGAACTAAAGCAATCCACTACTTCTGTGACGACACGTTTCACTTTCGTGTTATACCGATTCCTATGACAGAGGGATCAACCTTATTTTTTTCCGCCCCCCCCCCCCTTTTTTTTTTAGGTTGGCGTAATGACTTGTCTACTGCTATTAAATCAATCTTATCATTGAGGAAAACAAAACCAAATTCACAGCCCGGTTCTCTGCCCCTTATGGCAGAATGTCCTTACTTTTGCCACTATTTATTTTTGTACTTTCTTTCTAGTTTTCTGCCACCAATACTCTAGCCGTCTCTCACTTATTTCAATCGCGGGCCTATCAGCTTTCCATTGTTGTCCCTAAAACCCAAGGCTTCATGTAGGCTCGTACACAAACGTACACCTAGGTGGATATCTCCACATTCAATCAGAACATGCTCCATAGTTTCCTTAACTTCCCCACAGCATGTGCATTGTTCTTCTTCTTTACTGAATCTCGTTATAAGGCAACCCGGCCTCGCTGGAAACATTAAAATGCTTCCCTCGAATAATAATAAAATGCCTCCTTCCTTATTTCCTTTTTGTCCTTTCGGTAGTTACTCAGAGGCGATTTTTTTTCATCGCTGCCAACCGCTAAATCCTCTCCGCGTCTCTCACTTTTCGTTTAACGCTCTTTGTTGCGATATCGCTGACACTGCCAGCCGTATATTCACTGGTGAGCCTCCTCGTTTTTTTTCTCCACTCTGTGTCAATGATTTTTTATTGCGATAGCAATTATATGGACAGTCTCGGCTGGATTTTGCCGTCGCCGTCATGCACCGTATATGTATAAGTATGTATATATATATATATATATATATATATATATATATATATATAAAAGCCACAAGAAAAATGATTCAGAAAAATGCTTCCGAAGCGCGGAATCGAACCAGGGACCTCTTGCTCCGCAGCGAGTGGCGCTAACCACTACGCCACGGAACGCAGGTCCTCCACGTAGCTAACGGCGAGCGTTATATACACACCCTTTACCGCTGGACGGACTCAAAGACGGCCGGCGCTTATAAGCGTTTCTTCATTACCAGCGAGATGGCGCTAGCAGCGCGACGGGCGCATTTAAAAGCCGTCGGCGAGCTCGCTCGCTTCTTCCTATATCTGCGCAGGGAGAACCTTGGCCTTCCGCTGTCTGCTCGCGCGGTTTTCTCGTGGTGAGGGCAAGAGGGATGTTTCAAGTTTTTACCGTGATGTCCACGCTTATGTTACGGAGCGTACGAAAGTCACTCGAGCTCAAGAGACGCCGCTAAACAGAAGATGAGCGCGAACTATCTAGTGTCACAGCCCGACACTTGAAGCACGCTAGTTTCCTTCGCTGCTTCGGCCGCCTTTGCAACAGGAGCACTGTTCAAACTGAGAGTATCCATTGGTGAGTCTCACTTCGTATAGCATTAGTTTCTTGCTATCGCATTCATTGCTTCGCCCTTGCGGCGAAACTGTGATTTTTTTTTATACAAATACCGGAACACCTCTGCCCATCTATTCTCTTTCATATTCCTTAACCTCTCATCGAACCTCATTTTGCTCTGAGCTACCCTCACCTCAAAACTTTCCCACCCCATATCGCCCTTTACAGCCTCATTTGTCGTCTTCCTGTGAGCGCCCAACGCCAGGCGTCCCGCAGTCATTTAATTCACATCAATTCCTGATTGTACCTCTGACCTCATGCACACCACTGAGTTCCCTAATGTAAGCCCCGGAACCATTACACCTTTCTACAGACCTCGAAGCATCTCGTACCTATTGTATCCCCATAACGCTATGTGCTTCATTATGGAAGCATTCCTCTTCCCTTTGCTGCCCCTACCTCCATGTACCTATCACCGTCATTTACCCCTACTCCGAGGTACCTGTATTCGCTTACCATTGGTATTTCCTGGCCCTGCATTGACACCTCCTAATCATTGGGATCATTGAATACAATCAATCCACATTTTGTTACACTAAATCCTAGTCCTATAGAGCTGCACCTTCCCTTCCGCATATATCCGCCAGCCGCTGTATATCATCTCGACTGTCCGCAAATAAAATATCGTTAGCATAAAATAAACCTGGAAGTTTTTGCTCAACCATCACGCCGCCCTGTTTGTGTGACAGATTAAAACCAATGTTGCTACATTCTATCGCTTTTTCCATCCTTACCATGCAAAGCATGAATAATAGCGGGGACAAATATATATATATATATATATATATATATATATATATATATATATATATATATATATATATATATATATATATATATATATATATATATATATATATATATATATTGTCACGTGGTCGTGACGTCGACGAACACAGCAGTCGGCGTTTGTAGGATGAAACTGTTTATTTGGCCGAACTTGTGGCCGCAAAATGAGAACTAGAACTACAGCAATGCACGCTGTACAATGATAGCGGCGAACAGGGCGTCGTCCGTCGATCAACTGACAAGCGGTGAAGCGCGTCGGCATTTAAACATGTGCCGTGGAATATTCCAGCGTTATCGCTGACTCCCATAGACACTAGCGCCAGAGTTCCCTCTACTAAGCATCGTAGGAAACACTCAGTGGGTTTAACGCCCGCCAGCCATCGTCGCGGACCGAGAGGTCGTGAGTTCGACTCCTGTCACCGGTACTTTTTCTTATAGCTTTTTTTCTTTGCCATCTGATGGCATAAAACACTTTCGTGATAAAAAATCTCCAGAATCGGGTGGGATTTGAACCCGGGCCCTCTGCGTTGCAATCGAGTATTCTACCTACCACAAAGCCACGCTGGTGCGTGGAACTCCTTTGCAAAAAGACCCTATACAGGCGTCATGTCGGGCAAGGGATCGCGTTAACATCTCTAATATAGCGTGGCAGAAGAATAAAATAACAACCAGCCGTCACACAATGGTGGTTGCGCAACGAGTGTGTGGTTTAAAGCTTCCCACCCACTAGGAAATGCTCAGCCATAATTCTTCATCGTCATCAGCCACATGTAGCATCAATAGATGTGTAGCGGGTATACCTCGCTTATCCGCAGAAAGACGAAGAGTGGCATAGTGGGTGCTTACCTATTTAAAAAAATATATATGATTTATGGCGTAGTGGGTACTTTGCATCTGTACTTGTATTAGATGTCCCAAGATGGTTTGTAACGGGTTCTAGAAAGGCCGCTCTTCCATCTTTCGCTGTGACTGTGCTGCGCGCAGGCCTGGCTTTTTTTATGTCCTACTTGTTTATCAAGAGAGAGAGACTGATAATAAAAGAAAGGCAGCCAGGTTAACTAGGACGGAGCCCGGTAGACGACCCTTCACTGGGGAGGGGGAAGAAAAGTTAGGAGAAGAGAAAAGTCACTGTTGCAGCCGACGTAACAGTTCTGCATTTGATATCACAGACAATGAATCAGTCCGGAGACGCAGCGCGTATTACTATCGTAGCAGATATTATGTGCCTCCACATCATGCAGCAACTGTAAATGTTCATGGCACAAAAAGGATATCTGAAACAACCGAAGAAACAAAACAATTGACCTATACAGATCTATCAGTCTCAGTAAACATGTAACACCTTATGTAGTCAAGAGTTGGACGAAAGTTTGTCATGATCAGGTAACATGATGAGGATGAAGACGCGGTCACTGGCCAAGATGAAAACACAGAGACGTTTCGGGACCCGTACGGGTTCCTTGATCACACTCTGATCATCAAACTCGAGTGCGATCGAGGAACCCGTACGGGTCCCGAAGCGTCTCTCTGTTTTCACCTTGATTTGGCCAGTGACCGCACCTTCATCCTCACGAAGCACCTTAATAACAACACTGACCAGGTTTGCCGCCACATGGTTGCAAGGCATCGACAGCGAGGGTGCAGAGCATAGTGAGAACTCTCCCTAATGGGCGCCGAAACCTGCTTGATGAGAGCCGCATTCTTTTGTTGCAGACTTACAGGATACCGTTGGAGCCTTCTCACACCATCGTCGTTCCGCACACACGCAGCAGTCATTGCTGATGTCATTGGATTAATGACTGCGTCCTCGGAGACGGAAAACAAGCGAACACGTCCTCGTTAGAACGCGTATACGTGTTGTTGATTCAGCTAGCGTCACACCGGCGCTGTAACCATAACTCATCCCCTTTCCGTGCCACAGATATGCACTACAAAGAAAGTCTCAAACATTTCTCTCTTGGTAAAATGCTGAGGAAAAAAATGTAAAGCATCTACGCAGTGAAAGCTGTCGAAACAGCGAAGCGCTCTCGTGCCAACTCCCGCTGCCGCTCTTCGACGAGCGGCTCGTTCTTCGAGCGTACGAGAAGCCTTGCCCATTTTCGGAAAGGGTGCGGGGCACATGAACATACCCATAGCTGGAAGCCTCGTCTCCACGGCGAGTCATCGCGCCCAGCAGTGACCGCCTCTCCGGCCAACGCTAGGTCCCTGTATTTTGAAAGATAGAGGGACTTTAGCCAACGCCACTTAGAAATATCACTTCGTGCGCGACCACACCGTGTCCGCGACCTAAAGCTTCTTCGTTTAATCTGGGAGCCGGAGTGTAAGAGCCGCGAACACTCATCTGTCATCGGGCCCAGCCCTCGTGTCACTAGGCTACCACGCAGTCTTCGTTACACGCTTTCGCGTCACACGCAAGGGCTAGGAATGTACACATCCTAGTACAGCGCTGCCTTGTCTCGGGTCGTTTCAAGTGCTGCAAAAACTCGGTGCACACAGCGGCCCGAGGGTATAGTGTACTAGAATATGACCTATAATCTAGTACACTACACCGAGGGTCGCCCATCTCCGTCATATTAATAAACGCTCGCTGCAAGCTGAGGTTACCTGGGCATTTGGTCCGGCTGTCTCGATGGTTTCGATTGCCGATGCCGTTGTCGGTCAGAGCTGAAGTAATTGCGATGTAAAAATTTTTATCACTGTGCTTATTACTCGCCGAGGTTCTACTGAGAGCATGCCAGGGAAGCCAGGCACAATGCGTGTGTAGCGCGTGTAAGCCTGCACATATAGTGGAATAGAAAAAATATTTGCGCCAAAACGGCAAGTTGTGCGAGTTCGATTTAATATGAAGTTACCTTTGCTTTAATGTTCGGTTAGTCCCAGTAGTTCTTTCTCAATACTTTTTTTTAATATTTCAATCCTTGATCAAACCGACACCAATGAGCGATGTGAAATAATACGCTACGCCGCTTAAACTGACTATCCCCAAGAAATTCATATATTTATAACCTTATTTTACAATCACAATTTAAGTTGCCTTTAAACGTTCAAGTGAAGTTGCCTTGTGAAAGTGAGAAGTTTGTGCCTCAATTACAAGCTGCGTATGCCTCTCAGGTGACGCTCGATTAACGGTGTGAGACTATAACCTCAGCTTTGAACTGTGCAGGTCTCGTAGTACATGGCGGTGGACCAAATGTACGGCAAGTTCCCTCAAATGGAGTGTGACCTGCACTGGGACAGCCAGGAGCTGGACATGCCTTACACTGCGGCTGCCATAATTCACAAGATACCCACCTACCGCGGCTCAGCTGTCAACATTGGATGACGATCTACGTTGAACGGCATGGCTTGCCTTCGTATGCTTGTCAGCGGAGCTATATCGAGTGCACTGTCGTCGGACGAGGCACTTTGTACACCCGCCATCCCTTGAATGCTGTTGTACGTCCTACTTGCGGCGTGCGTTATTGGAACTTCGAATGTTCTCAATGAACCCATAGCTACTCAGGCGTAAATTAGTGGGCAAAGGCCGCCGGTGCAAACGTTTTATTCACGCTCATGCCCGTTCTCCGAGCAGTCCATGGTTGCAGCTCTGGTCGCCCTCGCACCTAGATCTCTATCCATATTGTGTCTGAGGAGCCTTGATAGAGCAGCATTCATGCAGTGCTGTATTACCTATCACGCTGTGGCCTACAGTGCTGCCATTTTAATGTGTTCGCTATCCGAATGAACTTGGTTAGAGTGTACAAGAACAGGGGAGTGCTCGGAACGGCCGCAACACCAACGTACAGAAAGTGAAGCCCAAACAGCGTCAATCCACCTGTGGCGCTGCGATCGGTAGTCAGCGATGTGTCGTCGTTTAAGAGTTGCGCGCGGCTCCGCCATAGTGGTGCCAGGGTACAATGCCCGCTTTCCACTCACAAGGCCCGGGTTCGAATCGCAGCTGTAGATGATGGGTTTTAAAGGCGAAGCGTTTCTTAGCGAATTTCTGCGACTTTGAGCGTATTTATCTATCTATCTATCTATCTAGCCGCCTACGACTTTGTGCTCTCCTGGCCGTTTCGTTAATCGGATGTATACCAAAATTGGTGTGTTATAACATGACCTTATTACGAACATAAATGACAGGTCATATCATGAAAATCATGACACGCATGTCATGAACAGCATGATTTATAGTCCACGGCCTTTGGGCTCTTGCGGCCGTTCCGTTAATTTCATATATACCAAAATTGGCACGGCGTGACAAGAGTTCATGACGAACATTATGACAAGTCCTAACATGCAAATCATGACGCGCATGTCATGTGCAGCATGATTTACATGAGAAGGTCTCGGGGCGCTCGCAGTCGTTTAAATGAAGGGATATACACGAAAACTGGTATGACGAGACATTTCTGTACGACGAACATAACTGACACGTGATAACATGAAAATCATGATGTGCATGTCATGTACGACATGATTTACATGCCGCCCTCATGGCGCACTCGCGGCCGTTTCGCTAGATTGATATACACCAAAATTGGTATTGTGCGATGTGACTGTATGAAGAACATGAATAACAGGTGGTAGCATGAAAACTATGATGATGATGATGATGATGATGTTTATTTTTAGTGTCACCTTTTGTAGCTGTATTGGTTTTTCTTTGTTTATTAAAGCTAGCTTCTGTTGCTACGTATTGCTACAAAAAGTAACGTAAAATGTGAAATCTCGTTTCGAGTCTCGTATTCGCGAAAATCTCGGAGGCCATATTTTTCGCTTTTGTTCAATCCCGGGCGGTGGCGCTGCAAATAACTACGCTCACTGTCGAATTTCTTCTATTTTACTTCACATTTTGCGTTACTTTTTGAAGCAGCACGTAGCAACTGAAGCAGGTTTTAAGAAGCAAAGGAAAACCAATACAGCTATAAAATGTGGCACTAAGAATAAAAATCCACCATCTACAGCTGCGATTCAAACCCGGGCCTTTTGAGTGGGAAGCGGGCATTCTCCCCTGCACCACTTCGGCGGAGCCGCGCGCAACTCTTAAACGACGACACATTGCAGACTACCGTTCGCAGCGCTGCAAGCGGATATGACCCTGTTTGGGCTTCACTTTTCGAAGCTCGTTCCGAGCACTCCCCTGTTCTAGTACACTCTACTAAGGTACACCGCCTGATATAACTTGGATGGGTGAAAAAAATTATTGGATTTTTCGTGACAAAACGACGACATGATTATGAGTAGGACTCCGTGTTTTCGGTTTTATCCGAAAAAATCCGATAAACATTCGCCGGTACAATTTTTGACAATTTGGATTTATCCGATAAACTCCAATTTGAAGGGCCAATATGACCTGGTTCCGTTCTTTATCGAAAGGGCAAGGTCTAAGCGCTCATTGATACATCTTCTTGTTTGACCGATTTAAAGTTTACCGCGCGTAGCTGTATTAGGCGACGTAGCAGTATTGGGCTCGGACTCAGCTTCTTACATGCAAAAGCTTCACAAGGATTTGCAACTCTCCAACCTTGAATTCAAGGCGCTTCACTTCACAGATCCGTGCCACCTACTCAACAACGCTCTGGAGGATTGAATCAGGACAAGCTCGTTTAACGTAGTTCACGATTTTGTTGTGCACTTTCCTGCCCTGTTGAAGCCGTCGCGGGAGCTGCGCCGTAAGTTTGGTTTTGTGTGCTTGGCCATGGGCATATCCATCAAGTCGCTGAAAACCGTATGTCCGTCGAGGTGGTTCTCTTTTTATGAAAATCTAGAAGATATTTTGGACTACTGGTGCGCCATACTGTCTTTCTTGAAAAGCGACGAAGTCAAGGGAACGAAGTGTGAGAAGCTCAAGAGTCTTATTTCATCACCTGAAGCTGTGCACGACTTGCTCGTTAAGATGAGGTTTCTGAAGACCAATTCGTGTGTTGTGCTCTCATTCATTAAGGAACTTGAGGCAGAGAGTACCCTGGTACACCAAGTTTATCCGATACTGGGGGTTCGTTTACACGCACTCATCAGTCAATAGCGTTATCCAAGCGAGGTCTTCGCATCAGATGTCACAAGTCTGTTGGACCTCCTGACGAGGCTGACCGCTTAACGGCTGTCGCAGACTTTCACGGATACTACGCTGCTGTCGCCTAAAAATGGAGACAGTCATCTGAGGGCAACCTGTGCGATCAACTCCAGTACGCATCTGTACGCATCTCCAGCACGCATCTGCAACGCAGTGAGCGCCTCCGCGCTATCTAGGGATCTTTCTGAGAACTAGAGGTGGCTACGACAGCGCCATCTAGTGAACACTCCAAGAACTAGAGGTGGCTACTCACGACTACATACTACAGAGGAGGGACAGACCCACACCCTAAGGAGCTTCACCCCTAAAAAAGCAAGGAGAAAGACAAAAAGAAAAAAAATTACAGCATATCCACGGGTGAATGATGAAGAGCTTGGGCGAAGCTCCTGAAGCAATCATGGTTACACCGTGAAATGTTCAGTGGTTTCGCCCAGCAGTAATCAAAGTGATACGCTGCTTTGAATTACTGCTGCGCTCGCTTGGTGGCAGCCTCTCGAGCTCGCACCTCGGGATCCTGCCGACGAGCACGAGACGCAGCGGCCTTCCGCACCCGGCGCTCCTCGTCGTCCATGGTCCGCCAAGCAGCACGATCCGGCAAGCGCACTCCTCCACGTACGGCGACGATCAAGAAGAATGAGAGATAATTGGCGCAGCAGCTAATCTGAGAGCAGCGGCACCTATAACGCCATCTAGCGTGTATTCACCCAACCGCCATATTGCACACGATGGATGGATGAATGCTATGAGCTTTCCCTTTATAACGGGGCGGTGACAAGTGTGCCACCAGGCTCGACAAAAAAAACCCTTTACTCTTCTTTTAGGGGCGAAGCTCCTTAAGCCGTGGGTCGTGCGTCCCCGATGTATGTAGTAGCCACCTCTCGTTTAGTTCGTGGAGTGTCCGCTAGATGGCGGTACTTGTATATGATTAGTCCGCGGAGTGTTCGCTAGATGGCGGTACTTGTATATGATGAAAACACGGCTCAAGGCCGGCTAGATAACTGAGGACGACGAAGTGGGAAGCTCGAGCAGCAACCACGACTTCTCTGAGGAATACGACGCTCGGGTCTTCGGTTCTTCGGACTTCAACGCCTGATGCTCACCACTACTTCACGAAGTGGTTCTGCCAGTCCGATCCCGCAACCCGTTCCTGCAGTGGATACTCCTGTCCACCGCTACAGTCGCCGACTGCGAGGCCTTAGTCCCGATGCCATCCCAACTTCTCCAGCCAAGCCCTACATCAGGAGAAATGGCCACCGCCGGTGCTTCACAGGTGACTGTTGAGCAGCCGATGCGAGAAAGTTTGATGTTTAACATTTCTCACGTGTTTACTAGTGGGGCGAATTACTCGTATTCACGGTTTACCGATGATGCCCTCCGGAGCGAGAAAGTTTGATGTTTAACATTTCTCACGTGTTTACTAGTGGGGCGAATTACTCGTATTCACGGTTTACCGATGATGCCCTCCGGAGCTTCGCCCCACTCATCATCATTCACCCCGTGGATATGCTGTAATTTTTTCTTAGCGTTGGCCTAGTGTCTTTACTTCAATTAAAACTATTTTACTCCAGAAAAAAAAAACAAGTTTTCAGCTCCGTTCTCTGCCCTTTACGGCAGAATGTCCTTTTTTTTTTCAATATTTATTTTACACATCTCTATGGGACAGCGCCATCTAGTATATCGTCACCCAACTGCAGTTTGCATGCATCTCTATGGGACAGCGCCATCTATTGAATGATACGGGAGACGCGACGGCGGGGGAACGTCGGACGGAGCGACGACCGACCAGGTGATGCCATAAGGAGCCTCGCCCCTAAAAAATGGCGAAGCGAGCACTAAGGTGCGAAAGGCTTGAAACAGCGAAACTGCATGATTCTGAACAGAAATCTGGTTGGTTCTAGGTCGTTGCTCGGTTCTAGCTAGGTAATGCAAGGTGTTTTCTACGTTGATTCTCAACGCAGAGAGGTTAGAATTCAACCACATACAGTCACAGACACGACACGGATGTCCAAACTCGGCTGAAACAAATGTTCGCACGTCTCATAGATCTACGGGCACGTCGTCGTTGGCGTAGGCCTTCCATCGCTTTGGGGTCTTCTCGCAGCCGCTGTTGTCTCCCCGCCGTCTCTTGGTAGCCATTTATTGTTGGGCTAACTGTTGGCTTCTTCATTTTTAGTGGACCAGTGGTGAGTAGTGGGACTTACCCAATTTCTGTGGCACATACCCGTTTATGAATCGCGTATATGGCATACAACTTACGGCTATAGCTTAAACAGCTTCGCTGTTAAATGTCCCCGGCTTCTTGGTGCCACCCTGTTCAGTAAGCTTCAATGCTCGTAATTCTTTGGAAAAACTAACAACAAATGTAGATAATTGCCGGACTCACCTGAACAACGGATCGAGATTTGAACTGGTGTTTTAAGATGAGGTCGCTTCCGCACACTGCTAGAAACTTTGCTCCAAGCGCTGCACTCTTCGACGCGGTTACAATTCCTGTGCTGAACAAATAGAACGGAATATAAGTCGTATGCCAACTTATAGAGACGTAGCGTTGACCACTGAAATCATCTGTCAGACGATGTCAACATCGTGTTGCAGTTCTGTGCTATATACGGGGGCCTGTGGTAGGTCTCCCTTCGCTTCGTATAATGGGCGATGCATATATTGCCACGCGCGCTTTCATGTCACCGACCCGTTGCACGTATAGCTGCCTTGCGCGCGCCGGGCCGGAACGTCGAACATTCCTATTTCCGGTAATAACTGCGTGCTTTGACGGGCCAGGCGTCGTCGTCCGCGATCAAGCGCTTGTATCTTTAAATGGAATAAGCAGACGGCTTGTACCCTCGCGCGTACTGTGCACTCATGGCAGAGTTTCAGTTCAAGCCATAGAAAGCGCGAACGTCGCTTCGCTTGCGGCAGCGGCCGAGTTTACACTAGCCTTACTTCGTATACCATTCCAATTTTAACACGAAAGTGTTTTATGCTGGGGTCCACCAAGACTTCAGTGACGTATTTCCGTCACGGAAATGACGTCGAAAAAATTTACACGATCAGATGGCAAAGAAAAGAAGTTCCGTCAACGGGCATCGAACCCACGACCGCTCGGTCCGCAACAACAGACGCCGGGCACGCTAGCCACTGCGCCACAGCCACAGACTCGGGAGTATTTACGAACGCGCCTTTTCTATCTATCTACCACTCTCCCGGTCGGCGGGGTGGTGTTGCCCTCTGATAGCGGTAACGTAAAGTGATTCGTCATTAGGAAGTTTTAGCTTGTAACGTATACTTCTTTACGTTACCGTGTTACCGGATACCGGATGGAATCTGCGCATGAGCGAACGTTTACGGAACGTAAACTACTCGCCGGATAGGCTTTACGTTTACGGCCCTATCTCGCAAATCCACCTTCGTTCGTGGCTACTCGCGATATCCGCTTCGCGGAGACTCCAGCCGCCAAGTCAAAATAAGCCGAAGTGCGAGCGCCACTTACGATCACCTTATTTCAGCCGGATTACCGAGGCTAGAGCGACGTAGAATACCGAATCCGCAAACGTGAGGCCTAAAGACGCTGACAGGCTGGATAGGTGGTACCATCTAGCGGGGTCAAGGTGTACCAGGCAAGCACAAAATTGTTATTGCAGAAACATCGGGCATTCTACTCCCAATGTAAATGCCTTGCAGCGGCATTATTACGAATGAGTTGCCTTTTTAATCATTTTTCCCCTCAAGAACACTAAGCGAAAACAAACGTGTTCATGATTGTGGTTGCGAGAAGCGTCACAAGATGTCGACACCATCGCCCGGTAACCTGGTATTGCTACATCCCTTCGCTTATACCGGGATACTGCACACGCTAAAAACCTCTCTAATGATTTTGCCGCAGCGTAATTCAATATTATCTAAATTAAATGTAGTTTAAATGCTGTTATCACCATTTAGTGGTTTGCGCAAACGTAAAGGTTTACCTACGTACGTAAAGCTTTACGTTTGGGCAGCTAAAAAACTTTACTGAAACTCGACTTCCGGTAAAACGGTAAACGTAATCCGGTAACGGTAACGTAAAGAAGTATACGTTACAAGCTAAAACTCCCTATTACTGTGGCCTCCACGATTAGCACCTGCAATGCGTTACACGTCCGTCCCTTTCGGTGCGTTTTCAATAGAAGTTCAATTTTGTCAATGCCTTAACACACCGCGAGGTGGCGATCGTAGACCAACCGTCGTAAAAGCGTCGGCCTCGCTCACAGCATGACGCTAATCCAAACCAAAAAATTACACCATTTCCCGCTAAAAGGGGACCATGAGGCGACGCGAAGTCGGAGCACTTGCACGACCGCGTTTCGTTGGCGTTCGTTGGGCATGCTACCGACCTCGCGTCGTGGAACGCGAAGAGGAACGCTACGCGCGTCGTGTCTTCCCTCTGGCCTGGCCGTCAATTCTCACAGGGCGAGCGGGGAACGCGGTCGACAGGCGCGCGAGAGGGGGCAGCGTAGGAGAGGAGAGAGAGGGGGAGGAGACGCGCATGCGCTGGCGCTCATCTCAGCGTTGCGTAGGAAAGAATTTCGGCATGTCTAGCCCGCGTTTCAGAGGTAGAGTGGAGAGGGGGAGGGGATGTGGAGAGGGGGAAGTTGAGAGGAGTGGAGAGGGGTAGTGGAGAGGAGGTGTGTGGAGAGCATGCACAGGTATGTGTATGCGCAGTAAGGGTGGTCACGCCGCACACCACCACCACCACCACCACCGGTTCGAACTCCACTATAAGATGCTTCGCATCTAAAATAGCTCTGCGACGCGCGCCTGCCTCTCCTGGCTGTAACATCGCGTTCCCCGCTGACGCTCTCGCCCCGAGAAAAATCGCGGCCGGGCTACCGGGGCGGCACGACGCGCTTTGCGTTTCCCTCTAGACCGGCCGTGGTGTTCAATCAACATGCCGCGTGATGGCGACCAAGTTCTGCGCCCAATATGCGACGCTCTTCTGGCTATCAGACCTCGTTCTGTGATTACGCTTTCACCGTTTACTACAGCTACCACAAGGGTTTGTTTAATCATTTAACATGGATGTTAGTCGTCGGGATGGAGATATACTACCAATCATCAAAGTGGGTGCATCCACGTTAAACGGTGCTATAATAATAATAATAATAATAATAATAATAATAATAATAATAATAATAATAATAATAATAATAATAATAATAATAATAATAATAATATCTAGGGTTTAAGGTCCCAAAACTACGATGTGATTATGAGGGACGCCGTAGTGGAGGGCTCCGGAAATTTCGACCACCTGGGGTTCTTTAATGTGACCTAAAGTAAGTACGCTGTAAACGGTGCTATAGCTGCCAGACATCAATATACATTGTGCAAACTCTCTTGTATCAATACAGTTACTTCTGTAAACAGTCAGTTACTTCTATAAGGGCACGCTTTACTTTCGTGTTATTACGATTCCTATGACGGAGGGATCACCCATCCTTTTTAACGCGATAGCGTTAGAGAGCTCGTGTCGCAGAAATTCCGTCGTCGGTGTAGGGCCCGCGGGGACCGTTGGTTGTGAGCGAAAAATCATCCGTGAGCGAAAAATCGAGAAAGGAAATGGACAACTATGTCCATCTAGCGGAAAACATATCAAGCCAATGCCGCCTTTTCCAGAGGAAGCGTTGATCAAGCAAACAGCGAACGCTAGATAATGTGCTGCCATCTGTGAGGCATTGTGAGACTCTTCATGGCCTCCGAGATGCCAAGCGCGCGGCGTACATCTTGGAGGCCATGCGACTCTTGCTTTAGATCAAAAACCTGTATGTACCATTCTCGCGCGCGTGTGTGTGTGTGTCTGTGTGCATGTGTGTGTAACAATACACATTAATAAGTATGCACTTAGTGGTTGAAGTGCGCACCAGGGGCCGGATTTCGCTATCGCGTTCAACTCTGAAAGGCGAAGCTTAAGGGTCCCCCAATTTTTTTGCTATCACATTCATTTCCTCGCCCCTACAGCAAAACTGGAACTTTTACAGCGAAAGCTCTGATGAGATCACAACAACAGTGCCGTAGTTGTCCGCCGCCGGTGTCCGTAACCGCTATCGCGCGAAATAATAAAAAATGAAATAAGAAAATATCCAAGATCGGATGCGATTTGAACCCGGGCCCTGTGCGTGTTCATGCTCGTAGTGCGCTGCCAGTGGACACGGACCAGAAAAAACTAGGAAAACAACACAGGGTGACCACTGGCGGCGCACTACAAGCATGAAGACGTACCAACTAGCCCCTGTTGCCTCCCTCTGCGTGGCAGTCGAGTATTCTACCACAGAGCCAAGCTGTTGCTTGAAACTCATTTCCAAAAATACCCTATACAGGCGTCATGTCGGGCAAGTAATCGCGTTAACATATTGTAAGGGAAACGCGCGAGTGTGCGGAACGCAGAGGAAGAGGAAGAGTAGTGGAGCCGGCGCTTGGATTGGGCTGTTGTGTGGTTTGGCGAACCGGACTGGTCTTGACCCGCAGTTACGCTCATTCTGCTTTTAATCATTTCACCTCATTTGTAAATAAATCCATACCTTCGTAAAAATATGTAATATAGCGTGGCAGAATAGTAAAATAACTTCCAGGTGTCACACAATGGTAGTTGCGCAACGAGTGTGTGGTTTAAAGCTTCCCACCCACTACAAAGCGCTCAGCTATAATTATTCATCATCATCAGCCACATGGATCATCGAAAAAGGGCACATTATGCCTCACACATGTGTAGCGCGTATATTTCGCTTATCCGCAGAAAGACAAGAGTGGCATAGTGGGTGCTTTCCTACTTCACAAAACCTATGATTTATGGCGTAGTGGATATTTTGCATCTCTATTTGTATTAGATATCCCAAGAGAGTTTGGAAAGGGTTCTAGAAAGGCCGCTCTTCGAGCTTTCGCTGTGACTGTGGCCTGGCGTTTTAGAGCGCAGCTCTTGGGCGCCTGTTCCTGCGTTGAGGGGCGTCGCCGTTGGCGTCGGCGTAACCGATAGAGCGAACGAGGACGAAAGAGAGCCAACGCGTAGCACTTAAGCGCTGGCAATTTCTGTGGCAATGTGTAACGAATGTTACAGTGATACTATTGCGGAAAGCGAAAACTTCTAACACTGTTGGCGTTGCCCCAACACGAGGCTGCGCCCAGAATTCGCATTAAGGCCTGAACACACGTACGCGTTGCAGCGTGTCAGGTGGTGGTGGTGAAAAACTTTATTTTTGAGAAGGCCAAAAGGTAAAAAAAAATACATTTAAAAAATTAAAAAGCAGCGTTGTGGGCGGCCTTCAGGCTGCCGGTTGTGGCGTCCAGGCCGTGCCTAGCCGCGACGTCCTCCGCCCAAGTCACCAGCCGAAGTTGGAGATCCGGCCTGGTGCTGGACAAAGCAGCCTCCCACTGCTGCGGACTTCTTAAGTGCCAAGAGGCAGGGGGCAAGTGTGCCGGACATGAGAAAAAGATATGATCATAATTGGCGTTGGAGCTGCCACATAAGCGGCAGGCCGGCGAGTACGTCCCGGGGTGGAAGAGGGCAAGACGTGCGGGAGTAAGGAAGGTGTGGGCCTGCAGTTGGCGCCACAGGTGTTGGTGATGCTGGGAAAGGGATTTGTGCGGTGGGGGCAAAGTGAGGCGAGAGAGGCGGTAGTGCAGCGTTATGTCGTGGTACGTGAGGAGCGCGTCGCGCGTGTCCATTCCCGGCGGGGGCGGGCTTGCTCGGTCAGTCGAATCGCGAGCGATGGAATTGGCCGCCTCGTTGCCAGGATGACCCGCGTGAGCAGGTACCCAGATGATATAAATGGGGCGAGAGGGAGTGGTGCCAGAACGCAAGATACCGGCGGCCGGGGGTGCCACCCGTCCAACTGCGTAGTTGTATACCGCAGGCTTACAGTCACAGAAAATGTATTCCGCGGAGGTTTGTGTGATGGCAAGGGCGATAGCTGCCTCTTCGGCCTCGACAGAGGTGGAAGTGCAGACGGAGGCCGTAATAGTGGGTCGGAGGGAGTTGTCGGTGACTGCAAGAGCGTGGGCTGTGTAGTGGCGGTACGGGGCGGCATCCACATAAGCCACGGCAGGTTGCCGTCCGAACCTACGCCAGAGCGCGGAGGCTCGCGCGGCTCTACGGGAAGGGTGGTGCTCAGGATGCATATTCTTAGGGAGGGGATCAACGATCAGGAGGGAGGAGATATGGGAAGGGATGGGCAGGGAGGTGGGAAGAGGCATAAGAGGGGAGAGTTTAAGGGTGGAAAGAAGTGCGCAACCAGGCCGGGTGCGGGAGAGACGAAGGAGCTGGGCCGTGCGATGGGCCTCCGTCAGCTCCGTGAGGGAGTTGTGGACGCCCATCGACAGTAGCCGAGCCGTTGAGGTAGATGTGGGAAGGGACAGGGCCGACTTATACGCCTGGCGAATAAGGCTGTTAACTTTGTCTTCCTCGGTGCGAGAAAGAAAGAGATATGGAAGAGAATAGACGAAGCGGCTGAGAACAAAGGCCTGGACCAAGCGGCGGAGGTCGTGCTCGCGCATGCCGTGGTGACGGTTGGCAATGCGGCGTATGAGGCGCCTGGTCTGGTGTACCGTGTTGCTGAGTTGAATGATGAGGGTAGTGTGCTTGCCATTGGACTGAAGAAAGAGGCCGAGGATCCGTAGGGTAGAGACGAGAGGAAGGGGTGTGCCGTCAACGGAGACGGTGAGTGGAAAAGGCGACAGGGGGGCCATCCCCCGAGGCAGAAGGACCAAAATCCCCGATTTGGTCGGGGAGCAGCTCAACCCGATAGCTCGGGCGTGAGTCGTCACCGCGTCCACACCCGCCTGGAGGGTGGCCTCTATGTCGCCAATATTGCCGGTGGTCACCCAAAGGGTGATGTCATCGGCATAGAAAGCATGTGACAGAGCTGGAATAGTGCTTAGGGCACGTGCGAGTGGGAAGAGGGTAATGTTGAAAAGAATAGGTGACAGGACAGAGCCTTGGGGAGCGTCGCCAGGGTATTCCCGCGGCTACACAGAGGGACCTCCTTTTCCCTGCAAAGCACCACACCCAGGTTTTCAAGGCGGTTCTTCGCTTCCTTGAGGACACTGGACTTGCCAACCGGCTATAGCAGCCGCCCGCCGCGTCCTCGGTCATGGACAGCATTCCTCCTCTCCTTCTCCTCCCTCTTCTCATCTTTATCTCCCTTTCCCCCTTTCCCCTACAGGCGCTGAGCCGTGCTCCCAATTAGGGTTGCAGAAGTTGCGCCTTTTCCTTTCCTCAACCTCTCCTCCTCCTCCTCCTCCTTGGGGAGTACCCTTGTTGCCAAGGGAGAAGGAAGGAGAAGAAAGTGGGCCGTATGAGATTTCGGCTGTGCGGTGGGCGAGGAAAGCGGTGATGTAAGCATGTACACGGGGTCCGACGTCAAGGGAAGAGAGAGCGTCCACAATGGCACTGTGGTGTACATTGTCGAATGCTTTGGTGAGGTCCAGCGCCAGGATAGCTCGAGTGCGTTTGTGGTGGGAGGGGTGTAGGACGTCCTCGGAGAGCTGGAGCATGACGTCCTGGGTCGACAACTGCGGACGAAAGCCGAACATGGAGTCCGGATATAGGTCATGGTCATCCAAATAGGTTTGGAGGCGGGCCAGGATTACGTGCTCGAACAGCTTGCCGAGGCAAGAGGTGAGGGAGATGGGACGGAGGTGCTCGAGGGAAATAGGTTTGCCAGGTTTGGGGATGAAAGAGACACGTGCATGGGTCCAGGACGAGGGAAGAGTACCAGCCTGCCAATGTGTGTTGAGAAGGTCAGTAAGGGCTTCAAGGGAAGGGGTATCCAGGTTGCGGAGTGCCTTGTTGGTGATGCGGTCCGCCCCGGGGGCCGAGGTCGTGCGGAGCGTGAATAGCGCAGCACGAACCTCTCCCAAGGAGATGTCCGCATCAAGGTCGGGGTTGGGGGAGCCAGTGTAAGCGGGAAGAGGAATAGGGGGGTCGGTACAGAGGTAGAGGTCCCGGAGAGCCGCCAGGAACTCAGTATCGGTGAATGGGGAAGAGTGAAGGAGATGGGAGATATCCTTGCGCTGGGAAGCTTTGGTGTGTGTGGAGTCTAACAGCACCCTGAGAAGCGACCACGTGTCGCGGAGGCCCAGGTTGCCGGCCATACGGTCACAGGTCTGACCCCACTGTTGTCGTAGAAGAGAGGAGCAGTGCTCCTCCATTTCCGACGCGAGCCGAGCCAAACGGAGGCGCAGACGGCGATTGTGCTTCTGGGTCTGCCACCGGCGGTGGACAGCGTGATAGGCCTCCCAGAGGTGCAGCAGACGGCTGTCTGCCGTAGAGGAGTGGGGTGCTGCAGGGATTGTGGATGTGGCAGTGCGGACGTCCGCCAAAAGGGTCTCAGTCCAGGCAGAGAGGTCGGTGATAGCAGAAGAGGAATTAGTGAGACGAATGGAGCGGAAGCGGTCCCAGTCCACTATCTGGGTAAGACGAGTAGAGGTGCGAGCAAGGGAGGGGAGTGGGAAAGTGGTGCAGAGAACGTAGTGGTCGCTACCGAGGGAGACACCCGTATTAGTCCAGAATGGATCGGCTACATTTTTGGCGAGGGCAAGGTCCGGATTGGTGTCTCGCTGGACACTAGATCCGATTCTGGTAGGGCGAGCGAAGTCATTAAGGACTGAAATACACTCGTTTTGGATGAAATTCCAGAGTGAGTGGCCTTTGCGGGTGTTCTGGGGGTAGCCCCAGCTGGTATGGGATGCGTTGAAGTCGCCTAGAATGACTAGGGCGTTGCGGCCAGCGCAGGAAAGCGCTTTGCGTAGGACGAGGAGTAGAGGGGCTGAAGCGGCTTTTGGAGGGCTGTACACATTGAGAACAAAGAGGCTTGCCTCAGTGCGACGGCGGGGAAGGATTTCGAGGAGCAGATGGGCACAGTCCGAAACGTTCAGCTGGTGCAGCACGGCAGTAAGGTTGCGGTGCACCAACGTCGCAACGTTTGGGTGGGCCTCAGAAGACGGATGAAAGGAGGTGTAATCGCGCAGTTTTACGGGAGCTAGGGGTTCCTGGAGTGCTAGGATAGAGGGAATAGTGTCGGGGGGGGGGGATATTCTGGAGGTGGAGCTGCAGGGTGCTCCGCTTGCCGCGGAACCCCCGACAGTTCCACTGCCAGAGATTAAGGTTCGGGTAGTGCCTGGCCATGATGAATGGCAGGGACACCGGGCGGAGTTGGAGTAGGTGCCGGGGTGAGTGGGGCGGGGAGCGAAAGGTGCGCGAGGGTGGCCTCAGTCGCGCTCTGGCGGGCTTCTAAGGCAGCAACTCTGGTGTCTAAGCCGCTAAGGTGGGATTCGATGGCGGCCACGCGCGTGTCGATAGCGACGACGCGCTCCTCAAGTCGTGCGAAGCGGGCCATGAAGCGCTGTTCGAACGCCTCCAAGAAGGAGGCTGTTTCGCGAACGACGTCACGCTCGTGTGGCGCGATGGCGTCGGAGGAGGGTGATCGGCGTTTGTGCGGTGGACGACGGGTGGGGGAGGACGCGCGCGAGGACGCAGCCGAGGGTGCCGTGTTCATGGACTCCTCAGCTGGCGCCGGCGGAGATGGCGTTCGTGTAGGTGCGGCGGCTGGGGAAGGAGGAGGAGGAGCGGGAGAGGACAGACGCGCCAGCGCGGCCTGCAGCTGGAGCGACAGCTCTTGAATTTGGAGCTGCTGGGCAGCAATAGTGGCCTCGAGAGCCGCGATTTTGGAGTCCGACGTGTGAGGCTGCGTTATCGAGCTTACCGGTGGTTTGGCTGTGGTGTTGGTAGCGATAGTGGGGGTGGTGGACGCCTCCGGCCTGGGCAGGGGCGGGAAAGAGACAGAGCGGTGGCGGCTGGTAGAACGGGCACCACGGGATGTAGATCGGCGGCGGGGGCGGGAAGGCCGGGAGCTCTTGAGGATGGGCCCGGTGGGTGGCGCTGGTGGGGGAGGCTGGGGCTTAGAGTGGGTCGAGGGTGACGGGCCGGTCCGGTCGAACCGGAGCTTGCACGGGCGCGAGCCAGTGAGGTGGGCTTCCTTGCAAAGGATGCAGCATGGGACGCAGGTCGGGGGCTCAACTGTATTGTGGGCTTGGCCGCAGCGGCAGCAGAGGGCGGACTTGGGCTTGGTGCAGACGTCCGCGCGGTGGCCAGGAGTCCAGCAGTTCGTGCAGGCCTCGGCTTTCGGGCGGAACGGGTGGCAGCGGTAGACTCCGCAATTGAAGACGATCGAGGAGGGGAGGGTGGTAGTGCCAACGAAGGTGATGAGGATGGATTTGGAGCGCCCCATCTGGCGCGCATCGGCGATGGCGTAGGGGGTGTTGACATTCATGGACTGGAGATCTTGGATGATCTCTTCCTGGGTTTGGGAGTCCACGGAGTTGTAGATGATGCCGCGGAGGGCGTTGTCTGGTGCCGCCATGTAGGCACGTAGGGGGTAAGAGATGGAACCCAGGCGGAGTTCCGATACACGGAGGTAGAGGCGTGCGTGTGACTCAGATGGGGTGCTGACAGTAAGTGAGTTGTTGTACGGATTGATTCGTACACGGTCAGCGGCTCGGGCGGTGGCGTAGTCGATGGTGGCAAGAGTGCAGAGTGTTTGGAGCAGGGCACCGTTAGTTGTAGTGCGGAGGTCAAGCCCCCTTCCCGGTCTGAAGACGATCTTGAAGTCCTCCGCTGGGAGTCGAGGGAGAGGAGCGTGACGACGAAGCGTGGTAGTAGTGGGGGTGGTGTTCGGCGGTAGAGCAGGCGTGTTCGATAGGGTCGAGGCAGGCGGCGTCGAGGTGATGGGCTGGTGGGCCGCGGCTGCACGGTGTGCTTTCACGGCACGGATCCAGCGTGAGTCATCTTCAAACTCAGCAGGGGTGATGAATTCGCCTTCGACTTGGTACGCCATGTCGGCGGCTTGGAGAATTGCGAGCAGTTTCGGCGGAGGCGACGAAACGCGAGCGGCGTCAGCCGCCGGTGTGGCTTGGAACGCAGCTGCGCGTTGCGCAGGGGCGCGTAGTCGAGCGTCGCACGATAGCCTCAGCGCATCGGCGGCGTGGCAGAGCACAAAAACGGTTCAAAGTGGTCGAAAATGGACGTAATTGGGCTCCGAAGGTGTCAAACGGATCGGCTCACCTTCACGGATGCGCTGGAGAAGCTTCGCGAAGAAAGGGCGAAGAGTTGCGGTGAAACGGGCGAAAAAGTACGGAGCCCATGTGAGGCGCGTCCGTACAGCGTTCCACGACGCGAGGTCTCGCAGCGCGTCAGCGCGTGACTTTTTGACGCGGCGTCGCGCCCTCTCCTCCCATAGGAAGAGGGAGCGACGCCGCGTCAGAAAGTCACGCGCTGACGCGCTGCAACGCGTACGTGTGTTCAGGCCTTTAGGCAGTATCGTGATCGTCGGTGAATTTTTTGTCCTACTTTATTCTCAAGACAGAGAGAGAATAAGAGTAAAAGAAAGGCAGGGAAGTTAACCAGGGCCGAGCCCGGTAGGCAACCCTTCTCTGGGGAGGGGGGAAGGGGAAGAAAAGTTAGAGAGGAGGAGAGAAAAGTCATTGTTGCAGCCGACGTAACAGTCCTGCGTTTGATATCACAGACATTGAATCAGTCCGGGAAACCAGCGCATATACCTACCGTAGTGATGCCAAAGTACCGTAATAAAACCTATCACATCGCGCTACTGGCACGTTTATTCCCGAAAGCGCTTGAAAAGGGCATAAGGTATGAGGCGCGATGAATATAACGGGCACTCATATATGAAAGTGCCTTATAGACTCATACAGCTATTTTTTTTTTGCTTAACAGGCAGATCGCGTCAATCTGTCGTAGCAGTTATCATCTGACTCCACATCGTGCAGCATCTGTAAATGTTCATGGCACAAAAGGATTTCTAAAACACCCGAACAAACAAAACCTTATGTAGTCAAGAGTTAGACGAAAGTTTATCTGGTCAGGTAACGTGATGAGGATGAAGATGCGGTCACTGGTCAAGTCAAGGTGAAAACACAGAGACGTTTCGCAACCCGTACGGGTTCCTTCATCGCACTCTCATCATCACACTCGAGTGTGATCAAGGGACCCGTGTACGGGTCCCGAAGCGTCTCTCTGTTTCCACCTTGATTTGGCCAGTGACCGCACCTTCATCCTCACGTAGCACCTTAATAACAACACTGACCAGGTTTGCCGCCACATGGTTCCAAGGCATCGACAGCGAGGATGCAGATCATGGTGAGAACTCTCCCTAATGGGCACCGAAACCTGCTTGATGAGAGCCGCATTTTTTGTGGTAGACTTGCAGGATACAGCCGCAGCCTCCTTACGCCATCGTCGTTCCGCGCACACGCAACAGCCATTGCTGCGTCCTCGGAGACGGAAAACAAGTGACCACGCGTCCTCCTTAGAACGCGTGTACATGTTGATTCAGCCAGCGTCACATCGGCGCTGTGACCATAACTCATCCCCCTTCCGTGCCACAGATATGCACTACAAAGGAAATATCAAACATTTCCCCTCTTAGTAGAAGGCTCGGGAAAAAATATAAAGCATCTACGCAGTGAAAGCTGTCGAAACAGCGAAGCGCTCTCGTGCCAACTCCCGCTGCGGCTCGCGACAAGCGGCTTGTTCCTCGGGCGTACGTGAAGCCTTGCATATCTTCGGAAAGGGTGCAGGGCACATGAACATGCCCATAGCCGGACGCCTCGTCTCCACCGCGCCTCTCCTCCTCGCGCCCAGCACGGCCTCGCATTGGTGACCACCTCTCCGGCCAACGCCACTTAGAAATACCACTTCGTCTGCGACCACACCGTGTCCACGAACTAAAGTCCCTTGGTTTAATCCGGGATCCGGAGTGTGAGAGCCGCGAACACTCATCTGTCACCGGGCGTAGCCCTTATGTCACCATGGCTACCACGCAGTCTTCGTTACACACTTTCACTGTCAGCTGGGCTTCACAAGGGCTAGGAATGTACACATCTTCCTATAGCGGCGTTGGCTTGTCTCGGGTCGGTTCAAGGGCTGCAAAAACTCGGTGCACACAGCGACCCGAGGGTCGCCAATCTCCGCCATATTGAATAAACGCTGGCTGCAAGCTAAGATTAACTTGGCATTTGGTCCGGCTCTCTCGATGGCTTCGATTGTCGATACGGTTGTCGGTCAGAGCTGAAAAAATTGCGATGTAAAAATTTTGATCGCTGTCCTGACTACGCGCTGAGGTTCTACTGATGGCATGCCAGGGAAGCCAGGCAAAACGCGTGTGGAGCGCGTGTAGGCCTGCACGTTAGTGAAATAGGAAAAATACGCGAAGAAAATGACAAGAGACGCCTATGCCCGTGCCAAAGCAACAATATGAACTGGCGTCAAAACGACATGTTGGGCGAGTTCGATTGAATAGGAAGTTACCTTTGCTTTAATGTTCGGTTACTCCCTGTAATTTTTTGTCAATACTTTTGTGTCAATATTTAAATTCTAGATCAAACCGACACCAATGAGCGATGTGAAATAATATGCTGCGCCGCTCAAACCGACTATCCCAACAAAATACATATTTATAACCTTATTATTAGAATCACAATATAAGTTGCCTTTAAATATTCAAGTGAAAGTTGCATTTCACTTGAACATTTAAAGCACGTCGTTGTACTTGGTTCAGTAAATGTTCCACTTATACTTTTATTTGAATATTTCGTTTAGTTTACTTACTATCAAAATGAAAGTTTAAATATTACCAACGCAGTTCGTGGGCTACGACCAATCGTGGTTTCGTGCATAAAAGTAGCAGTCAATCGATCAATGAATCAATCAATTTATATTCTTTATTTCCAATATAATAGCTGGGTCCTATGCGAAAAGAGGCAACGTGCAGCTTGGAGGTGCCTGGGATACAAACAATAGTCATCATCACAATCATCATCCCCGTTATCATCATAATTTTAGGGCCATGCGTAAAGTCCACGTTTCGTTTCAATGTACTCCGATTTTGTTCAGGCGGATGCTTGACCAATAATGCCTCGGCGTTGAATGTGCCACTCTTGCAAAAAAAAATATTACGCTAATCGCTGCACACTTGCAATATTCGAAGCACTGCGCCGGTAATAACTGGTCAAGGGAGCGCGGGTCACGTGGACTCGGCGACACGAATGTCCCGACTATTTCCGATGGCATTCAAATGAAAGCGTAGTTCAATATACACAAATTTCACAAGGAGGCTGCCATTTTTAAAGCACTCCACCGCCGCAGCGCCGTCTATCGTCTGCGACGTTTCGCCGCCCTTCCGGTGTGTGGGGTTCCGCGGCGGTGTATGCAGCGTATGCGCTCGGTTCACAAGGTATTGCTGTTCTTCGCGGTACACGGGCAAAACAGGGCAACGCTTTTCGAGTGTAAAGGCGCTGATAAATACTCACTAAGCTGTCAGCTTCAAAATGGCTGAAACAGCAAGCAGCGGCGGCCCACGAGACGTTCCCGCAGCAGCGCCGACGATGAGAATAATGCCAATGCAGTTCTTAAGCAGCATGTGTAAATTGGTAATTGCTTTGTATGTTTTGTTATAGCTGGCCGGGTGAGGTTCTTGGAATAATCACTATAAAAGAGCGTTAACACTTAGGACAACTGTCGAAGTATAATCGGAGAAACGTAAATGGAGACGAGCGAACACGTAGGCCATTGTCTGGCTGCGCGCTAGGTGCGCGGATTAGTGTTTAAGATGGCTCCCGGGTTTCCGTGCCGTGATTATTCAAGTTCAACGTAACTCTAATCCCTAACAGACCATTTTGGTTCCGCTTGGCACGTTGCAATACAATGTTCACGGAACGACAGGAGCACAAACACCGATGCCTGTGTTTATTCGTGTCGCCGTCGTAGCTTGTGGCCTCTGATCGTTGCACAGGATAAGGAACAGAAGTACGACGGGTGAGCTCAAAGTTCGGCGTAGAAACAACGCCGATGATAAAATAAAAATAAGCCTGTTGCACATCTGGAAGCGTGGCATGGCGTGAGTTCGCTTCGGCGTGAGCCGCCGCCACTAGCGATACGCCGAAAGGGCGCTCGTTTTTGGTAACATTACTGTCAATTTGTTTTCTGGCGAGTATTTCAGAAGGATTACGACAAGCGCACGTGTCCAGGTAACGACCTGGCTTTAACGAACGTGGGCCGATTATACACGACACCCAGACTGCCGCGCGAAAAAAAAAGTGCGGTTGTCATAACGTTACCCCAGTTATTGTCACAAAATTGACAAGTCGAGAAAGAATGTGCTCTCGACGAAACGTTAGAAACGCGTACCTACGCCAAAGAACACATGTCATGCAGGCCTTTCTGTCATGTAGATTGAAAAGTGCCCATTCAATAATCTCGAAATTGCACGCACTAAGATGGAACATTTTCTAGCCGCAGCCATTGTAAATCATGTGCTGTAGCATAGAAATCGGAGAGGTTCATGAGAACAACTCTTGGCCAAACATTTTGTGTATTAATCGTCAGCCTTGACATTGGTTCTCTTTGATGCAGATGATAAAGTGTACCAGCACCCAAGCACAATCACAAGCTGGTGTGGTGACTTGGAGAAATGGCCATAAGTGCAGACACCCCATATAATAATATACTATTTGTCGGAGAAGGCGTGCGACCTGGAGAAGCGAAGTCATTTAAAAACATAGTGCACTTCGCATGCCTTGGCTGCCAGTCTTTCAGGCTTCCGTAGCTGTTGCCGCAGCCAAACACAGCGCAGTGGTAGCTTGTCGACCTGTTCTCGTCCGACATTTCGATTTGCGGCAGCACAATTGTTTCAGCGCGTCGAAAAATGGAAACACGCTGACCTCTCACGCACCACGCAGTGCAAAACTCGGGAATCCGCACACACCAGCGGCAGCGGTCCGCCGAGGTGGAGAGAGAGAAAGCGGTGAAAATACACCGGTTCGAGGCTACGCTCCTCCTCTCCGTGAAAACGGTCTATACTATGTGCGTTCCTTTACTGTCAGCGCTACTCCTTTTACGCTATGCCGATCACATGCAAACGAAGATAGTCTATAATTTGACCGATAATCTATCGGTCATGCGCGCAAAGGCTGTGCATTACCGCGAAAATGCACTCAGGATTTCCCTTCTCCTTACGGGAACCCCCTTGACTTTCGTTCGATGGCTGGCGCGTTTCCTCCCCGCTTGAGCAGCGATCGTCAGCTGCCTTCGCACGCTTTCACTCGCATGTTTTCACTCGCACATAAAACATAAATCGCGCGGAGCGACGTTATCGCCCTTGGACTTTATACGGAACCTCGTGGTGACGTCGACGACAGAAATGCATCTGAAGTGTACGTATAATTGATATCGCAATAAAACAAGGGAAGAGTTCTGGGTAGACAGGCAACGGCGCCGGTCTCATCGTCTCTCAACAAACACGCTCAACGTTATGAGAGCGTACATGCGCTTTATTCAAGATTCTTGCCCTTTCCGGAAGCTGGCTTCGGCTGTACGTTGAGGCTGTCATCGACCCCACTTCTGGACTACGACCGTGCGTATGTAGCGTATTGCGGCCAAGGCGACGTTGACGTCCGCTGGAAGCAGGTTCTCCAAGCATGACTGCGTTGTTTACAGAACAAAAATTATGGTGACGATTCTGCATGTATAACACGCATTTGAAGCGATGCATTCTTCGATCTCTGCTGTCCAAAGAATTCCGGGCTACACAGCGAGGTGAACACTAGCTATTGGGCGTACGTGTCACGTCATAAGATGAAAATCACGTCACGCATGTCACGTACGGCGCGATATACATTACACGGCCTTGACGCTCTCGTGGCCGTTTCGTTAATTTTACGAACACGAAAACTGGCATGGCATGACGTGAGTCTACGACGAACCTAAATGTCAGGTTCTAAGAAAGGGCGACGGAGGGAAGGGCAACGGCGAGAGGATGCAGTAAACGTCAGCGCAGGCGCAGGATGTCTTTGAGGGAAAGGGCAACGGCGGTGCTGGGAGGAGGAGGAGAACTAGGGTAAACATTAAAGAAGCAGCCCTACAGCACTTTTCCAAGTCATCATCGTATGACTTATTCATTAGAGTGGTTTATTGCGTCGTCCTGCGTGTGGCACACCCTTTCAGGCCGAGGCGAGGCGCGCCCGCGATAGCACCGTCACTCCTGGCCCTTCAACGACATCGTGGGCTCTCCGGACAGCCCGCAGCAGGCCTTAAGGCCATGAGCTCCTCATGATTTTCTTCCAGTAAAGCCAGGGTTGGTGAGAGTCACCTCAGGGTTGGTGAGAGTCACAGGGCATCCCGCCAGCATATGTCTGATCCCAATGCTGCCACTGCACGCATTAGTCTTTCCTGACCTCCCTTGCTAGATAGATTTTGTCAGTGAGATAAAGCGTGGGGTGCCGCAAAAAAACTTTAAGATTCGTCAAGTACGAGCGGATTTACAGGGATTTGTAAAGGAGCGGGATTCCCTCTCTTTTCGTACCAGCGAGCGCGCTGAAAGCTATGCAGGAGGGAATGATAAGGGGGCAAGAAGCGACGTATGTTCGTCAGCGCCTGTCATGACCTTCACCACTTTCCTTTGTTATTCTTTTTTGTTTTGTTTTCTTGTTGTTGTTTTTTGAACGCGCGGCTTACTTTAGTGTGATCGCGAGCGCGCTGGTGTAATTCTGTTCTGTGTATTTTTTCTAACATTACAGAGTGCAGCGTAGGCACGTCGAGGCGTCCCTCGACGGCTAACGTATGGTCCCTACATGCAGCTCACGAAGCTCAAATCGGTCAATGGCCGTGGACTTTGTGTTTATGACGCGGTCATTTTGGATTATGACATCATTTGTCAAGAAAATAAAGAGAAATTTTTAGCTAACTTCGAAAATTGATTGTAAATTCCAGGCCGCGTGCTGCGCTATGATGTTGTCTCACATGTTCTCATGAGCCTCGACTACCGATCGGCAACATTTTCTGACCATGTTAGAAAAGTTTTTCATGGATTCTTTAAGTATAGTACTAGCTCTAAACACGGGTGCGATAGCAAAATAATCTACTCTACATAGCGGCATCACAGACTTTAATTTTCGCATATAGCTGGGCTGCTGTTGTGCCGCAAAAGAAGTTCTCTAGTCGACGTACATGTCTTCGGGCTAAGTGGTTAGAACCAGTTATACGGACCACAGCGCTGAGCAGAGGCGGATGAGAATAGCGATGAGTACGTCCGCAACTGACATCACACTTTGCTTTTACAGCAGGGCTGTTATGGTCGAGGTTTGCCGTGCGTCGCAGAGAGAAAATTATCGTCATCATGAACCGGCACGCGCTCAATGACAGCCCAAGCATTTTGTACAGATGGCTAACAAGAGAATCAATCAATCAATCAATCAATCAATCAATCAATCAATCAATCAATCAATCAATTGATCAATCAATCAATTGATCCATTTTATTTCCTTTGGATAGGAGAAGCTGAAACGTGCCCACCAGCTCTGCCACGACCCAGTCTTGCGCGACATAGTGCAAGCTGCACAATTTTTTTTAATGTGGAACAAGTTCCCAGAACTTTGTATAGCTTGAACACAAACGCACGGACAGATACCCAAGTTCGCGCGCGCGCCTTCTGTTGCAGTTGTTAAACAAATTGAACAATTTGTCGTTGTGCGGTCAGGAGCCGTCTCTTCACGCGGGACAGAATTAGTCCGACCACGCGAATGTGTGCCCTCGCATTTTAATCATAATGTGTTTGGAATAACAGATAAATGGACTGGAGTGCAATGCACTACTATGGGTGAACTGTATGGAGTTGTCCCTGAAGATGACAATTCGAGAGTGCTGTACACAACGAGGACGAGAAATCGTATGTCATGGCAGCTCACCTTCCACTCTTCAATTACCGGTTCCAATGAAATGGAGCCTTCGTAAGAGTCCTAGAAAATGGATGACACCGGGTGGAGAATGAAAAACTGGTTCACAGTTAGGAACCGCGCGAGTGGTGTCGGAACGTGTATGTATGTATGTATGTATGTATGTATGTATGTATGTATGTATGTATGTATGTATGTATGTATGTATGTATGTATGTATGTATGTATGTATGTACGTACGTACGTACGTATGTATGTATGTATGTATGTATGTATGTATGTATGTATGTATGTATGTATGTATGTATGTATGTATGTATGTATGTATGTATGTATGTATGTATGTATTAGGCGGCCTATTATGCACACACATGGGTGATTCACCGGCAGTGCCAAAGTGCAGGATTCTTCTTGAAGGGCTAGCCATTCAATTTGCAGTTGAGCCGCGTCAACGTGAAAATTGAGCTTTGTGGTGTAAGCAACTAAATGCATACATAAAGTACATAAATTGGAGCAAAAGTAGCGTAAATGCAATCGATTACTTTTTAATAATTCATCAATTACTTTCTTGATGCAGTATATGGCACCTGTGGTTAAATACATTCATGACAGAAAATAATTCTAATTATAATCGGCTACAGTTTCCTCTAGCGGGTACAATTTTGATTAAAACTCATGATGCTGCGCTGACGAGCGGTTTAGAAGAAGCTTCGGCATGATATTTGAAAAACCTATGTGTGGTCTTCATATCCTTTTTCATGTATTCGATCTCTTTGCAGTAAAGTGAGAATAGCATAACCCTGAACGAAGGCTGCGTCGAAACTAATTTATATGTACTGTTGCTGCCCATTGTAAAAATGACAGCGGTGAATACTTACTGGTCGTATCTTTGTGAGCAACAGCCCTCCGATGGCCAAGCAATCAGCGACAGCTTCTCGAAATTTCCCTGGGCTCTGATAAAACCAGAGATAAAGAGATAAACGAAATTTCTCTGGACTCTAATAAACCATGACCTCTAGCTCTCCGGGACGCTGTGTGCGGTGCCTCTTGGGTAGAATTGGGCCCCCGACGCACTGGCGTAACCGGGGGGCGGGGGGGGGGGGCACATCATCACGGTGATACGGAGTCAATTGATGCGATTGACTGACAATGTGATTTCGGAGCTGGTCTTTTAGTTATCTTGCGGGCAAAAACAAACGTGAATGCATGAACGAGAGGTCATTGCACTATATTCCACAACAACCAGGGAGCCTTGTGTTTACTCAAGTTGATTCTCTCCCTCACCAGCTTTCTCCTTTTCTTCTATTTTTTTTTTTTTGCCTGTTTCGGCAGAGGCATTAAAAAAACATGGTTGATCTCTCTGTCATAGGAATCGGTATAACACGAAAGTGAAACGTGTCTTCACAGACGTAGTTGAGCGTTTGTTGTGCATTCTTTCGCCCCAAGCACGAATGAATGAATGCTACAGCAAAAAATTGTAATGTCACGCATAGGCGTGCGCACAGGGGGGGCAGGGGGGGGGGCGGCCGCCCCCCTAATCATCTAGGAAAGGGGCGCAAAATCTGCCCCGTACATTGACCCTTCTAGTCACCTAAGAGGGGGGGGGGCGCAAAATCTGCCCCATACATGGACTTAGTAGGGTGGGGGGGAGGCGCTGCGATGAACCTTCTCTCCCCCTAATGAGGAACCTTGCGCACGCCTATGATGTCACGCGAAGAACGGCAAGCAGCTCAAAACTTGCAACGCGCTGCTCAAGCAGAATGACGCACAGAACGAACATACACAGAATGAGCATGAACTGTCACAGTTGTAAATTATTTTTGTGTCAGCGCTCTTGCGCAGCCCAGAACTCCATGACCAAACCCTGGCCGTCCAGAGTGCCTGCGAACGGGCCGCCAAGCTCGGCTTGGCGGTCCCTGCGTGGGACTAGCCGGGTGGCGCGGGGTCTCCCCTGCGTCTTCTCTGGACCCCAATAAAGTTTGCATCATCATCATCATCATTTTTGTGTGAGCAGCGCGTTCCTTTCGCAAAAGCGGCCGCTGCAGTGAGCGAAGTGACTTTCGTGCTCTCAACGCAAACTTGTAGTGAGAGCACAAGACGTACAAACCACCGCCATCCCTAGATAAGCGCGCGCACGAGCGACCATGCCCTGTAGAGGCGCGCGCTCATCCGCGGTGGGCGACGACCTTTAAAGTGCGCTCTTCTAAAGTACCTCTTCGAGCCCTTCGCGCCATCTCGTTAGTGATAACGAAAAGAGGCTAATGTACCACAGATCTCTGAGTACCGCCACCGGCAAATAGTGTGTATAAATAGCTCGCCGTTAGCATGGGAAAGAACGTGCCGTCTGTGGCCAAATCGTTTCGCGCCGCGCGCTGCGGAGCGAGGGGTCGTAAGACCGACTCCCGGGGACGGATCTTTTTCTTCTAAGTTTTCTTTTTCCATTGCCATCTGTTAGTCTTTATATTTTACAACGTCATATCCGTGACGTAAATACCAGGCCCGTACCCAGGAGAAGGGGCCCGGGGCGCCAGCCCCCCCCCCCGAAATTATAGTGAAGTATGTGTTTTTACCAAAAATAAATAATAAAAATAGGTGTTTTTTCTCAAAAAGTCAAGGTTTTCAGCAAGTGGGCCCCCAACCCCCCGAAAAAAATTCCTGGCTACGGGCCTGGTAAATACGTCAGTGGAGCGGTGGTGGACCCTGGCATAAAACACTTTCGTGTTAAAAAAAGAACGGGACGTGCGTAAATGATTGTTATGCGGTAAGTTTAGCGCAGCCACACTGACGGACATACAAACGCCTTCCAGAGTAGAACTCGATAGCGTAATCGGGCCCAATTCTCATCGTCTTCTCATTCGCTTGCCACGCTTCATTTCCTGGAGGATATCTCAACCGTGCCGCGACCAAAGTGTCGTCTGTGCGCGTAAAATTGCCCTTTTAACACGAAAGTGTTTTATGCCGGGGTCCACCACGGCTCCACTGACGTATTTCCGTCACGGATATGGCGTTCTAAAATGTTCACTAACAGATGGCAAAGAAAAAACTAGAAGAAAAAGCTCCGCTGCCGGGAGTCGAACCTACGACCCCTCGCTCCGCAGCGCGAAACCACTCGGCCACAGAGCGTACGTTCTGCAACTTACTAACGGCGAGCTATTTATATACACCATTCACCGTTGGCTGTACTCGGAGCTCGGTGGCTTCAGCGTGTTCTTGTTATCTAGCGAGATGGTGCGATAGGCGCGGAGGGCGCGCGTTAAAGGTCGTCGACCCACGCGTTGCGATGCGAGTGCGCCTCTACAGGGGGTGTCTCTCGTGTGCGCGCGCTTATCTCGTGATGGGGTCGGTTTGTACGTCTTGTGCTTTAACCGCAGGTTTCCGTTGACGCTACCGAACACGAAGGTCACTTCGCTCGCTGCAGCGGCTGCGTTTCCGAAAGGAGCGGGCTGCTCACACACAAGAAGTAACAATTGTGACAGTTGTTAGTTCGCACTCGTCCTGTGTATGTTCTTTTCGAGCGTCCTTTCTCCTTTAGAGCGCGCTGCAAGTTTCGAGCTGTTTGCCCTTCTTCGCGTGACACTGAAATTTGTTGCTATAGCGTTCCTTGCTTTGCCCTTGTTGCGAAACAATGCACAATAAACGCTCAACTACCTCTGTGAAGACACGTTTCTCTTTCGTGTTATACCGATTCCTATAAAAGGGGGATCAGCCATATTTTTCCAACTTTCCTTGGACGCCTGCTTACATTGCACTTACAAATACAAGCACTGCATTCACAACTGCGTGGTCCGCTCCTCTAATCGCGCAAAAGAAAGTTGAATGGGTACATACAGCAAATAGAAAGTTTTTGAAAAAGTGGGAAAGCATTCGAGTTTATACAAAGTTGCATATCTGAAGTTAACACGAACACCTCGTATATAAAAGTACTCACGTGACTCTTGTTACTGTGATAAGCGTAACAGATCCGTGCCCCAATGCAATGTGTTTCTAATATCTAAACCGGTTGGCAAAAAAAGTATAAATATAACATGTGTATATGAGTGCCACCACAGTGGGAACGATTAACAAAGATAAAGCAAGCACGACGGCTGTAAGAACAAAGTCGCCGGAATCTTGGTGCCACCCTAATCGCGATTCCAACTGAGCCCTCGGCGCCTGGCGGGTGCGCCTGGAAGCAGCACATCCAGGTTCAACTTTGTAGTGAAACAACTTCTCACATTGTGGCGCACTGAGAAACTGCTACATACTTCTTAAACTGTTGTCATGCCGCAGCATGCAAGCCCGAAAAAGAAAAAAAAAACGATGTTCAAAGATAATCACGACGATTCCTTTCTTCTCAGTAAGTAGACCATTAATTGTGTGTGCCTGTTGATCTTGATACGTATCGTTAAACCCCAATAATATCTGGGGTTTAACGTCCCAAAACCACAATATGATTGAGGGACGCCGTGGTGGAGGGCGCCGGAAATTTCGACCACCTGGGTTTTTTTAGCGTGCACCTAAATCTAAGTACACGGGCCTCAAACATTTTCGCCTCCATCGAAAATGCAGCCGCCGCGGCAGGGATTCGATCCCGCGACCTTCGGGTCAACAGCCGAGCGCCATAACCGCAGACCACCGTGGCGGGGCTTACAACATTAAGGACGTAAGCGAAATTCGGCCATGTTTGTCTTTCTGCAGCGCGCTTACTTATACTCAAATTCAGCGGCAGTAGTCTCGCGGACGTACTTTTGTCAGCATGCATTGCAGCAGTGAACCGTGGTGTCGATTTACGACGCGCACACGCACGCACGTTATGTCTGCTTTTGCTGTGTAAGTGCCATTCTAGGGTGTGTGCGGGCCATGATGTGTCTTCATTATGCGCGGCGCTTTCGCAGTTAATCTGCTCGCAAGAAATTTAGAAGCAACTGCAAGGGGCGCTTGTTCTAGCTTTTGGAGCATTCGATCTGCGCTCCGCACCGCTCGGTCGCTTTCCAGCACTGTCTATGCAATTGAATTCAGTTGCAGCAGATTCCTTTCCAAGGGATGCAATAATTTATACTTTTACAAAAGAAGTTGTTCAGGATAAGCCATCCCGAATATCTGGAAACCTAACACGGTTAATTTAAAAAACGCAATTTCTTACAGTTAGTACTTAATGATCATTTCATGACAGACGCAAGCCTGGTCATTAAATGTACATCTCATGCGTATATAAGTGGCGCGCTCTCAATATTTGTCCTTTTAAATGCGAAGCATTTCTTAGCGAACTTCTGCGACTTTGAGCGTATCTATCTATCTATCTATCTATCTATCTATCTATCTATCTATCTATCTATCTATCTATCTATCTATCTATCTATCTATCTATCTATCTATCTATCTATCTATCTATCTATCTATCTATGTATGTATCTATCTATCTATCTATCTATCTATCTATCTATCTATCTATCTATCTATCTATCTATCTATCTATCTATCTATCTGTCTATCTATCTATCTATCTATCTATCTATCTAGCCGCCTACGACTTTGTGCTCTCCTGGTCGCTTGGTTCATCGAATGTGCACCAAAATTGGCATGGCGTAACATGACTGTATGACGAACATAAATGACAAGTCATAACATGAAATTCATGACACGCATGTCATGTACAGCATGATTTACATGCTACGCTCATGGTACGCTGGCGGCCGTTTCGCTAGTTTGATATACACCAAGATTGGTATCTTGCGACGTGACTGTGTGACGAACATAAATAACACGAGTTAACATGAAAATCATGACACGCATGTCATGCACAGCATGACTTACGTGCCACGCTCATGGGGCGCTGGCGGCAGTTTCGCTAGCTTGATCTACCCCGAAATTGGTATTGCGCGACGTGACTGTATGACGAACATAAATAACACGAGTTAACATGAAAATCATGACACGCATGTCATGTACAGCATGACTTACGTGCCACGCTCATGGGGCGCTGGCGGCGGTTTCGCTAGATTTATATACACCAGAATTGGTATCTTGTGACGTGACTGTGTAACGAACATAAATAACACGAGTTAACATGAAAATCATGACACGCATGTCATGTACAGCATGACTTACGTGCCACGCTCATGGGGCGCTGGCGGCGGTTTCGCTAGATTTATATACACCAAAATTGGTATTGCGTGACGTGGCTGTGTAACGAACACAAATAACACGAGTTAACATGAAAATCATGACACGCATGTCATGCACAGCATGACTTACGTGCCACGCTCATGGGGCGCTGGCGGCGGTTTCGCTAGATTTATATACACCAAAATTGGTATCTTGTGACGTGACTGTGTGACGAACATAAAAACACGAGTTAACATGAGAATCATGACTCGCATGTCATGCACAGCATGACTTACGTGCCACGCTCATGGGGCGCTGGCGGGCGTTTCGCTAGCTTGATCTACCCCGAAATTGGTATTGCGCGACGTGACTATGTGACGAACATAATAACACGAGTTAACATGAAAATCATGACACGCATGTCATGTACAGCATGACTTACGTGCCACGCTCATGGGGTGCTGGCGGCCGTTTCGCTAGCTTGATATACACCAAAATTGGTATCTTGCGACGTGACCGTGTGAGGAACATAAATAACACGAGTTAACATGAAAGTCATGACATGTATGTCATGTACAGCATGACTTGCGTGCCACGCTCATGGGGCGCTGGCGGCCGTTTCTCTAGCTTGATCGACCCCGAAGTTGGTATTGCGTGACGTTACTGTGTGACGAACATAAATAATAGGAGTTAACATGAAAACCATGACACGCATTTTCCTCAATGACATACAAGACGATGTATGCAGCTCTTTGCTGGCTGCTTCGCATTACATTGATTCCCACAATGCGTGGGATCTGCCGGCTTTTTTTGTATAAAACGGAAACCTCTCACATAGATGCCTGGTACGCACGAACACTTGCCTTCTTTAAAAGGCAAGTGTTGTTTATAAAGGCTCTTTATATTTAAAGAAATTAGAAGCGATCTGAAGCGGCTTGCCCAACAGGCTGGTCGTTTGCCCACACAGCACAACCATTTCCGCTGTTTCGTCACTGAAATCCTTCAGGCTAATTAAATTAAGGTGATCGGCAGCAAGCACCCTCTATAGCCGTCGACGAAATACCGCGGTTCAACGCCACGATCCAGAAACTTCGGCGCAGCGCTAAGCGAAGGTGCCGCGGTGACCTTGGATATCGCAGCCACCTTTGTTTACTTGACCAGGGTTGCCAGCACAAGTAGCATTTTCTGGGGTTCTGAATTGGCTAAGCCTCACTGACTGCAATTCTTCGGAAAAACGAACAACAAATGCAAAAGAATTGCCGGACTCACATGAACAATGGATAGCGGTTTTAAGTTGTGTTTTAGTAAGCTATCGCTTCCGCATGTTGCTAGGAACCTTGCCCCAAGCGCTGCACTCTTCGATGCAGTCACAATTCCTGTGCAGAACAAATAGATCGGAACTATGTATACAAACTTACAGAGGCGTAGCGCTGACCACTGTAATCCTTAAACATTGTGTTGCAGAACTACATCGAGAGGGCTTGCCGAAACTGCCTGATAAAACATAATCTACGCGTAATGTATGAAAATGCCTTAAACTCACATAGTTATTTTGCTCAACAAGCGAATTGCGTTAAAGAGACACTAAAGAGAGAAACGATTTTTTTGCGTATTAGGAAACTGCAATTTCACGATACCAAAGTCACCAGTCTTACCGCGAGAATACGCTTGGCAAGCGAGAAAACGCACGGAAACAAAATGCGGGTGGCGACGCCACCTTGAAATTCCAGCACCAAACACCGTGACGTCATCGATTTTGACGGCGTCTGCTAGGTCATACGTAGTTCCTAAGCGGTAAGAATAAAGTACATTGCCTTCTAAGGGGGCCATCTATACTTAACATACCAAGTTTCAGGAAGTTTCGTTGAACCAATCTCGCCAAAATACGAAAACATTTCTTTGAAATTTGTGACGAGGATAACCTACTTCTAAAAGACGCCTAGCCTGTGCGTTAAAGCAGGCACTCATTTTGTGCTCACACGACTTGGTGAGGGAGTACTTAAGGCATGACATGGCTATACCATTTTTTACAACTTTAAATGCTTCGATGACAGGTTTAACAGCGGTTGTGAAGATCTAGGAGAATACTACCAGCATACGTGGTTCTTCTGAAACGTTAAATGTCTAGAAATTGCACTCCATTATTCTGAGACCATTCCTTGGTAGTCGTCGGTATATTTTTTAGTCGGCGTTTGTGGTGTCTTGACTTCTTTCTTGTGTCCGTGTTAGCACGCCCTGTCTTTTAGAATGAATACTTACCAACTAGCTCAGCTTTCTTATTTAAAAAAAAAACGTAGCGCTACATTAGACAAGGACAAGAAGAAAGGAACACGTTACATTAGACAAGGACAAGCAGAAAGGAACACGGCAGGACGGGCGCTGTCGCCGTCACTGTCGCCGTCCTGTCGTACGACAGGACGGCGACAGCGCCCGTCCTGTCGTGTTCCTTTCTTCTTGTTCTTGTCTAATGTAGCGCTACAATTTTTAAATAAGAGTGTATCACCAACTAGCCCCGCAACGTGTTTTGTTAAGTGAACTAGCTCAGCTCTCTGTTATTCTTGGTTTTTTTGCCGCGTGAGGCGCCAAAAGTGATTTTAGTGAAGAAGTACGAAAAATAAATCTGCGTCTGATGAGAAAAACAGGGCTCGTTTTAGTCAATACGATATACAATCTTTCCATTGGTAGGTTATCTAAATTCGAGTTCTGAACGGTTGTCTGTCCCTTTAAGGCGAAAGCCTTAGATGCACCATCAAACGCGAAAATTAACCGTCGGCGGCATCAACACGAGTGATGCAAAACATCATCATCACATGATGGCCTCACCATTCGTCATCATGACGTCACAGATCGACAAAATGTGTGACCTCAACGTGATGTCACATGATGACGTCATCACATGATATCGCCGCTTAATTGGTCAAAGGTGTGCCGATCACGGAGGCAGTGCAAAACCAGGCGAAGTGCAGAATGCTTGCAATGCGTCCGCTCCTGGAGGCAGTGTGCACACATCCTGATAACTCTGGCACACCGATGGACAACAAGGGACAACAACGGGGCAACGCATTAGGAGTCTACAGTGAGTTTCTTTTTCTTTCTTTTCTTTCTCAGAGATGGGCAGACAAAACCGGTAAAAGCAGGAATGGCTTAGAGTCGAGCTTCCTAGATTATTATGCATCACATTAAAACAGCGCTGACCAGGTTTTCCGCCACATGGTTGAAAGGCATCGGCAACGAGGGCGCAGAATAGAAACCTCAGGAGCCAGCACCAGCTTGAGAACAGCCGCATTACTCGCGGTAAACGTGGTGGATACAGTTGTAGCCTTCTCACAGCGTCGTCACACTCAAAAGCAGCAGCCATTCCTGGCGTCATTAGATTAATAACAGCATAGTGGGAGGGGGAAAACAAACGAAACAACCGTCCTCTAGCGAACGTCTCTAGAAGTTGTTGATTCGGCTAACGTCACATCAGCGCGGTAACGATGCGCGCACTCATTGCTGTTCTGTGCCACGGTTGAGTTCCAGCAGAAGGAAATTTCAAACCCTTTCTGTCCAAGGAAAAAAAAATAGTTTAGGAGGAAAGAGGGTTCCATCCATAAACGACGCCCTCTCTAATAATAACCTTCTTTTCACCTGTGGAAGCTCAACACTGGATTCTGTAGTTACGAGTGTTCTTTATTTTTTAAATGCGAAGCATTTCTTAGCGAACTTCTGCGACTTTGAGCGTATCTATCTATCTATCTGTCTATCTATCTATCTAGCCGCATACGACTTTGTGCTATCCTGGCCGTTTCGTTGATGGGAGGTATAGGAAAATTGGTATGACACAACATGACCGTATTACGAACATAAATGACAAGTCATAACATGAAAATCATGACATGCATGTCATAAACAGCATGATTTACATGCCACGGTCTTGGGGCTCTTGCGGCCGTCTCGTTAATTTGATATATACCAAAATTGGTATGGCGTGACAAGAGTGTATGACAAACATAATGACAGGTCCTAAAGTGCAAATTATGACACGCGTGTCATGTACAGCATGATTTACATTGCATGTTCCCGGGGCGCTCGCCGCCGTTTAAATTAATGGATACATACCAACACTGGTAAGACGAGACATTTCTGTGTGACAAACATAACTTACACATGGTAACATGAAAATCATGACATTCATGTCATGTGCGACATGATTTACATGCCACGCTCATGGTGCCCTCGCGGCCATTTGGCTCGCTTGATATACACCAAAATTGGTATTGTGTGACGATGCTGTGTGATGAACGTAAATCAGTGGTGATAACGGGAAAATCATGACATGCAAGTCATGTGCGACATGATTTACATGCCACGCTCATGGTGCCCTCACGGCCATTTGGATCGTTTGATATGCATCAAAAATTGGTATTGCGCAACGAGACTGTAAGATGAACGTAAATGAGAGGTGGCAACGTGAAAATCATGCCATGCAAGTCATGTACGACATGATTTACATGCCACGCTCATTGTCCGATCGCTGCCGTTTCGCTCGCTTGATAAACACCAAATTTGGTATTGGGCGACGATACCGTGTGATGAACATAAATCAGTGGTGGTAACGGGAAAATCATGATATGCAAGCCATGTACGACATGATTTACATGCCACGCTCATGGCGTACTCGTGGCCGTTTAACTTGCTTGAAATACGCCAAAACTGGTACTGCGCGACGATACTGTATGATGAACGTAAATCAGTGGTGATAACTTGAAAATCATGATATGCATAGAATTTACAGCATGATATACATGCCATGCTCATTGTCCGATCGCCGCCGTTTCGCTCACTTGATATACACCAAAATAGGTATTGCGCGAGACGACTGCATGACGAAGGTAAATGAGAAGTGGTAACATGAAAATAATGACATGCAAGTCATGTACGACATGATTTACATGCCACGTTCATGGCGTACTCGCGGCTGTTTAGCTCGCTTGATATACACCAAAATTGGTATTGCGCGACGTGACTGTATGGCAAATATAAATGACAGGCGTTAACTTGAAAATCATGATATGCATATAATTTACGGCATGATTTACATGCCACGTTCATTGTCAAATCGCTGCTGTTTCGCTCACTTGATGTACACCAAAATTGGTACTGCGCGACGCGGCTGTATGACAAACGTAAATGAAAGGTGGCAACATGGAAACCATGACACGCATGTCATGTACCACATGATATACACTCAAACCTCATTATAGCAAAGTTACATCTGTCACGAAAATTAAAAACTTAGTTATATCCGGATATTCGTTATAAACGTTTATTTGTAATACTGTATATATGAAAACACTATTGTTCATTTACTTCGTTATAACCGATAATTC
The DNA here is from genome assembly GCF_013339695.2 of Rhipicephalus sanguineus. Taxonomy (NCBI): domain Eukaryota; kingdom Metazoa; phylum Arthropoda; class Arachnida; order Ixodida; family Ixodidae; genus Rhipicephalus; species Rhipicephalus sanguineus. Next base: position 224,250,205 of record NC_051178.1, read on the forward strand.
GTTATAGCCGCGTTCGTTATATCGAGGTTTGAGTGTATATGCCACGGTCATAGTGCGCTTCCGGCCGTTTTGTTAACTGGATATATACCAAAATTGGTATGGCATGACACGACTGCGTGATGAACATAAATGACAGGTCATGCATCGTATATTCCAGAATACACGTTTCATTAGAACGGTATATACCGGATTGGACATGCACGCATGCATGGCAAATATGCGATATATAGTGAACTAGATGCCATGACATGAATGTCTTCATTCGCCTCTAAGACGAACAAGGCCATGTAGCAGCTCTTTGCGGTTACTTCACATTACATCGATTCCCACAGTGCGTGGGATCTGCCGAATTTTTTTTTTTTTTGTAATGCAAGTTGTCGCAATGTGCTCTTATTCATATATATTTCCAATGAAAATTGGTTGCATTGTTGCTGACAATCCTGCTTCTCCATCCTTCTTTTCTTTATTATTTTGTTGATATTTATTTACCCTGTTCATTGCTGTGCAAATCTCCTTTCGACTTTTATTATGTGCACCACAGTTTGCTGCAAGCTCGCCAAAGTGTACTTTTGGAGGGTCGGAGCTATACTCGTGGACAACTTTTCTTGGCAATGAAGGGAAGGCTAGAGAGCCGAACTACGCGTGTGCTACCGCTGAAGATTATAGTCCCACAATTGCGTCCGTGTTTTCTGCGTGAGAATAAAAAAAAAAACCATTACTTTATTTTCAACGGGGCGCTGCTTGAAAAGAGGGTCAGCGCGCACCAAGGATATATTTATTTTTGTTTTGCTTTATGCAGTGTCATACCGCGTTTTTGCACCTGTGAAAACGTCGCACCTTTTACGTGCGTCTTCGTCTTCAGGTGAGCGCTAGTCACCCTCCAGCTTTTCCGACGACTCGCCGAGGGAGCTTGTGACGGCCGCTCGAATAATCAATGGCTGTCAGAGGAGGTACGGAAGGTTCACAAACCAAAACTAAATTCGAAACGCGCGCCGAACCGGACTACTTCGCGGAGCAGTACATGTGCAGTAGCTCCGCCCCCGTAGCCTTTCCTTCATTGCTAAGAAAAGTTGTCAGCTGCTTCTCAGCTTTTTCTTCCAGCCTCCCTCATCTTCGTGATGAGAAGTAAAGGAACTATTGTTATTACTACCGTAAAATCCCGAGCAAGCCCCCCCCCCCCTTCGGGGGAAAGATAATCGGACAAGATTTGGATGGGAAACAAATAGCGCGAAAAAACTTGGGACTAGTAGAAGAAAGCAACAGGACAACAGTCTATATCTAACAGGACAACAGCCCAACAGTCTCTCCTTCTGATTAGAGTCACTGTATAATGCAGTAACTCTACTTCTGATTTGGATGTGGGGCCCTCGCTCGGTCGCAGACCAAAATTCAAGATGGTGGCGGAATAGCCCCTAAGAAGAATGCACACCTGTGCTTCTAATAAAATATTTTATTGAATGTATACTCATGCATTTACTGCTTTTGACCGGAGGGAACCCTCGAGTGACATTTCATGTGTTACGACAAGAGGGAGAGAAGTTCTTCAAATGTTCCGACAATTTGTGACAACTGTACTACCCGTACCCCAGAGCAGTGGGAAGGCATCCCTCGCGACGGCGCCCCCGAGGTCTGTCGGGCGCTCGTCCAGTGGGCCTGGGCTGTCGAGTCCCGGAATAGGGACCCTCCCCGTTTTCTTTGCACTTTAATAAAGGAATGTTTTCATCATCAGAATGCAACCCCGAGGCGCCACACTCAGGGGCGTAGTCAGGGGGGGGGGCACACCGGGCCCATGTCCCCCCCCCTCTTTTTTTTTTTTGCTATGGCATACAGAGCCCAAAATGACACTTGACCACATCTGCCTGCCCGGCCCCACTTCAAATCAAGGAGGTGCCCCCCCCCGAAAACAATTTCTGCCTACGCCCCTGACCACACCGAAGAAGTACTAAGAAATCATGTACTCATCTAAATACTCTCAGAACTTGGGTTCCTAGGAACCTCTGCTGCAGGATTCTGCAGAAGAGAACAGGTTGAAAAAAAGATGGCGGTAGGGGAGGCGCTTGCTCGGTCATTGACGCATATTTCAAATCTCCCGAAAAAGGGCCACGGGACGCTTGCTCGGCTGGGGTTTTACGTGAAAAAATGACGATATGATTGAGGCACGCCGTAGTGGAGGGCTCCGTAAATTTCGGCCACCTGGGGTTCTTTAATGTAAGCCCACGGGCCTCTAGCATTTTCGCCTCATTGAAAAAATTTGCAGTGGCTTAGCTCGGCTATGCCTGGATATACGTAGCGTTAGCCAAAGGTTCAGCTGATTATTCTTAGCGTTCCAGATTGTCTAGGATTACTAGCCTTCTTCTGTTCATTCTTCGTACGCTGAACCTCTAATTGCCAGGCAACTACTTCGGGATTCCGATGAGATAAGCTTCTCGGCTCTTCTGCGCCGTCGAGCAGCATTTGCGCTCTCTTTCTCCATGGCGTTACCCACCTGCAAACGCCAGTCAGAGGCGCTATCAAGCGGCCCAGCGCAGTGTCAGACGGCGACTGCACAGCGAAGGCGAATAGATGCGCGCGCGCTGGCGCCACTGTGTCTACGACGTCACTCCTCTCGAATTCGGCGCAGACCAGCCGCGGCGAGCAGCGCGCGGCGGTGTCGGAAAGCGCGTGAGATGCCAGCTCCGGTGACCCAGCTGTGTGACATCACTGATCCTCGCGCATGTGCAGCACGGCCGGCTCATGACGCTCCACGCGAAATCGGCTCCGGCTAAGCAAGTGTACGATTTTCCATGCGATGCGACGTCCGACACGGCGGTGGGGAAACCGGAATGGTGACCTTTCATAGCATCGGACAGCCACCATTCCCTCTTCCCCACTGCCGTGTCGGACGTCGCATTGCATGGAAAATCTACCGTCTACAAAGGCGCCCGCCGCGGCCGAAATCGAACTTGCGACCTCCTGGTCAGCAGCCCAGTACCGCAACCGCTGTACCACCGCGGCGGACACGACTGTAATATCTTACGAGGCACACCGTATATTAGACTCCGCATTTATTTTGACTACACGGGGTTCTTTCACCTGCGCAATATCTCAACACGAACCGCGACCTATAAAGTCCAGCAGCGGAACACCACAGCCACAGGGCTGCCGCAGTATTTTCGATAATCCAAAACGCGAGCGCTTTCGACAGTTCGTAATGATTGCTTTGTGCGGCATGTGCTGCTCACTTTCTTGGGCTTTACAACAAAATCCATCCTTCGTGTCGCCGGATGAGAGTCGCCTGCTGCGTAAACTTGAGAACAAATGTGCGAGGTGCATCCGCCATATGCATATAAGTGTTTAAAGGGATGCCAAACCACGGCCGGTCTGGAGGCGCGCGCTCGCTCCTTAGCGAACGCGCGCCTCTAGACCGGCCGTGGCCAAACAAATAGGTGAAGAAATTAGGGAAGCATTGAAATTCGACTCGGCAGGCGTGACTGTCCTGATCCTGGTTCCCCTTCAAGGGGTCGAAGGTTCGTCGCAGTAGAGTTCCTATATATAGGTAGCAGATACAGTAACTCTACGTCGCAGCGCTCTCCCTCCCAATTATGTCAATGTATGGCGCTGACATTGCACCCCCCCCCCCGAGTCGCAGGCCCCTCCCTCCCTATTATCTCAATGTGTGGGTCTGACTTTGCGCCGCCCCTCTCTTAGGTGAATCACGGCCGTGGGTGAATCACGGCCGGACTGGAGGGGCGGCACGCGCGCGTGCCGCTCCTCTAGTTTGGCCGTGGGTGAATAGGGCCCCCCCACCCCCGTGCGCACGCCTATGCTGAAACACAGCTTGTTTGACATATATTTCAACAGATGGCTGTGTCTTGGGGTGATTGTGAGCGCGCGGCGTCGCGCGCCTACGGCCGTGACGTCATGTGCGCCGGCGGCGACAGCAGCGGCGCGGCGTCACCGTTCTCCCGTGATTCTATTGGCTGGGAGCTGCAGTACGACGGTGCTAAAGTCCCTAGATTTTTCCCAAGCGAAAAATCTAGGGACTTTAGACGGTGCGAGCGCCTTACGAGCACCGTACGTGCGGCGTCATCGTTGTCCCATGACTCCATTGGCTGGGAGCCGCAGTACGCCGGTGCGAGCGCCGTACGTGCGGCGTCATCGTTCTCCCATGACTCGATTGGCTGGGAGCCGCAGTACGACGGTGCGAGCGCCGTACGTGCGGCGTCATCGTTCTCCCATGACTCCATTGGCTGGGAGCCGCAGTACGCCGGTGCGAGCGCCGTACGTGCGGCGTCATCGTTCTCCCATGACCTCCATTGGCTGGGGAGCCGCAGTACGACGGTGCGAGCGCCGTACGGCGGCGTCATCGTTCTCCCATGACTCCATTGGCTGGGAGCCGCAGTACGCCGGTGCGAGCGCCGTCGTGCGGCGTCATCGTTCTCCCATGACTCCATTGGCTGGGAGCCGCAGTACGACGGTGCGAGCGCACGTACGTGCGGCGTCATCGTTCTCCCATGACTCGATTGGCTGGGAGCCCGCAGTACGCCGGTGCGAGCGCCGTACGTGCGGCGTCATCGTTCTCCCATGACTCCATTGGCTGGGAGCCGCAGTACGCCGGTGCGAGCGCCGTACGTGCCGGCGTCATCGTTCTCCCATGACTCCATTGGCTGGGAGCCGCAGTACGCCGGTGCGAGCGCCGTACGTGCGGCGTCATCGTTCTCCCATGACTCCATTGGCTGGGAGCCGCAGTACGACGGTGCGAGCGCCGTACGTGCGGCGTCATCGTTCTCCCATGACTCCATTGGCTGGGAGCCGCAGTACGCCGGTGCGAGCGCCGTACGTGCGGCGTCATCGTCTCCCATGACTCGATTGGCTGGGAGCCGCAGTACGCCGGTGCGAGCGCCGTACGTGCGGCGTCATCGTCTCCCATGACTCCATTGGCTGGGAGCCGCAGTACGACGGTGCGAGCGCCGTACGTGCGGCGTCATCGTTCTCCCATGACTCCATTGGCTGGGAGCCGCAGTACGCCGGTGCGAGCGCCGTACGTGCGGCGTCATCGTTCTCCCATGACTCCATTGGCTGGGAGCCGCAGTACGCCGGTGCGAGCGCCGTACGTGCGGCGTCATCGTTCTCCCATGACTCCATTGGCTGGGAGCCGCAGTACGACGGTGCGAGCGCCGTACGTGCGGCGCCATCGTTCTCCCATGACTCCATTGGCTGGGAGCCGCAGTACGCCGGTGCGAGCGCCGTACGTGCGGCGTCATCGTCTCCCATGACTCCATTGGCTGGGAGCCGCAGTACGACGGTGCGAGCGCCGTACGTGCGGCGTCATCGTTCTCCCATGACTCCATTGGCTGGGAGCCGCAGTACGCCGGTGCGAGCGCCGTACGTGCGGCGTCATCGTTCTCCCATGACTCCATTGGCTGGGAGCCGCAGTACGCCGGTGCGAGCGCCGTACGTGCGGCGTCATCGTTCTCCCATGACTCGATTGGCTGGGAGCCGCAGTACGCCGGTGCGAGCGCCGTACGTGCGGCGTCATCGTTCTCCCATGACTCCATTGGCTGGGAGCCGCAGTACGCCGGTGCGAGCGCCGTACGTGCGGCGTCATCGTTCTCCCATGACTCCATTGGCTGGGAGCCGCAGTACGCCGGTGCGAGCGCCGTACGTGCGGCGTCATCGTTCTCCCATGACTCCATTGGCTGGAGCCGCAGTACGCCGGTGCGAGCGCCGTACGTGGCGGCGTCATCGTTCTCCCATGACTCGATTGGCTGGGAGCCGCAGTACGCCGGTGCGAGCGCCGTACGTGCGGCGTCATCGTTCTCCCATGACTCCATTGGCTGGGAGCCGCAGTACGCCGGTGCGAGCGCCGTACGTGCGGCGTCATCGTTCTCCCATGACTCCATTGGCTGGGAGCCGCAGTACGCCGGTGCGAGCGCCGTACGTGCGGCGTCATCGTTCTCCCATGACTCGATTGGCTGGGAGCCGCAGTACGCCGGTGCGAGCGCCGTACGTGCGGCGTCATCGTTCTCCCATGACTCCATTGGCTGGGAGCCGCAGTACGCCGGTGCGAGCGCCGTACGTGCGGCGTCATCGTTCTCCCATGACTCCATTGGCTGGGAGCCGCAGTACGCCGGTGCGAGCGCCGTACGTGCGGCGCCATCGTTCTCCCATGACTCCATTGGCTGGGAGCCGCAGTACGCCGGTGCGAGCGCCCGTACGTGCGGCGTCATCGTTCTCCCATGACTCGATTGGCTGGGAGCCGCAGTACGCCGGTGCGAGCGCCGTACGTGCGGCGTCATCGTTCTCCCATGACTCCATTGGCTGGGAGCCGCAGTACGCCGGTGCGAGCGCCGTACGTGCGGCGTCATCGTTCTCCCATGACTCCATTGGCTGGGAGCCGCAGTACGACGGTGCGAGCGCCGGACGTGCCTCGGCAGCCGGGAGCACGGTCGGCACGCCGTTTTCCGTTGATTGATTGATTGACCGGAAAACTTTAATGGATTAGATACAACGCGCTCTCGTGTGTTGGGCCGGTTTCCGGTGAAGACAATGCCACTTCTAGTCCATGGCGCGGTAATTTGTAAAAAATGCGTTATATTCATTATTATCACCTACTAGTTTTCTTTCCTGGTCAAACACACTACCACATTGGCCGTGAGAGATGCGACTCTCCGAACAGGCACTGTGAAGACAGGCAACCTCGGACCAGGCTCAGCGAGCCACCAGTGGAGCCCACACCCCTTAGATCCAAGAAACATTTCATTTCATTAAATAAATGTTTATTCTCTCTCTCTTTCCATATCAAGTGTGCAATTTCTACGGTGTGCATCCCGAAAACCTCCCAATTAGTTCTGTCACATTGTAGTGATGTTGCCAAGGCCAATCGCTGAGACACCATCCGTTCTGATCAATGCAGTTAGTCCCACAAGTCAAAGGCAGATTGTAAACAATTGCTTCCACACGTTAAAAAAAAACTCGGAATGACGTCCCTTTAGGTGTGCAAGCTTCTTGGGGTAACAGAGCCGGCTCAACCTGCACAATGACCGCAACTTATCGGGTGCGGAAAAAAAGACTGACATTGGCCCGCTAACCGACCTTTTTCAGGTGATGGAATAGGCCATGAATGTGCAGAATAACCCCAACAGGGTTATTTCTTGCAGAAGACAGATAAGCATTAGTAGTTATTTACGGCAATTTTCGCTTCAAAAGGTGCCCAGTAACATCAACAAGGACATGCATGAGGTACCCTGCGAGGATGACACGAGGAATCTAATAACTAAAGCTGCTGATCATCAGCTCTGTGCTAGACTTGCATAAAGAATTACACAGACGTAACCTTCTGTCACCTTCGAGAGTGGCCACTCATAAGGGAGTGGTGGCTTACTGGCACGCAGCTCGTACTTCCAGCAAATGCCTTTGTCATAGAATAAAAACCTTACGTTTATATTTCTTTTCTTGAGATAACTGATATTTATTCTCCAACCAAAGTTACGAAGACACGTAAAAACCCGACGTTTCGGAACCAGCTCGGTTCCTTCCTCAGGGGGGACTGCGGCGGCTTGGCAGCGGCCTCTTTAAGGCACTCTCGCGGCGGTTAACGACCCCACGCATTACCGAGGAGCGTAGCCCATGCGCATACACCGGGGGGAGAGTTCCGAGTGAACGGTTGATATTTTGAGTGGTCCTCTGTATATGCCACGACTCCAGTAGTAACCTCCTCCTCCACTTGGTTTCACTTTCGAGGATGGCGGTTCCGTTGAAGTCTATTCTGTGGTCAAACGTCTCTGCGTGCTCGGCGACGGCGCTGCGTTCTTTGTTGAGTTTACGGACGTCGTTGACGTGTTGCCTAATCCGTTCGGGGAAGTTTTTGGTCTCGCCGATGTATGACGAGGGGCAGTCGGCACACGGTATTTTGTAAACGACGCCGGGCGCCCTGTCTTTTGTTGGTCGGTCTTTCGGGCGGGGAAGGAAGCGGCCCAGCGTGCATGAAGGCACGTGCGCGATGTGCACGTGCCTTCATGTGCACGTGGAGTCATGTGCACGTGGAGTCGTGGCATATACAGAGGACCACTCAAAATATCAACCGTTCACTCGGAACTCTCCCCCCCGGTGTATGCGCATGGGCTACGCTCCTCGGTAATGCGTGGGGTCGTTAACCGCCGCGAGAGTGCCTTAAAGAGGCCGCTGCCAAGCCGCCACAGTCCCCCCTGAGGAAGGAACCGAGCTGGTTCCGAAACGTCGGGTTTTTACGTGTCTTCGTAACTTTGGTTGGAGAATAAATATCAGTTATCTCAGTTTACTTACCCAACCAGACAGACTTCTGTCTAATGTTTACCTTCAGTTTATATTTCTTGATTTCAGGTCATTGTTCCATGACAAACCCATCTGCTGGAAGAACGAGCCATTAAGCCACCCCTCTGCTACGAGTTTGTGCAGTTGAAACTGGAAAAAAAAGCGGCAATCAGTGTTACAGATGTTTATTCTGCTGTGTGCAGAAAGACCACTAGAAGAAATGTTAAAATTTGAGATGATGGTAGCAGCAGTCAGGTACAATCAACACTGGTATAGCTACAGGATTGCAAAATGACAAGAAATGCAATACAAGTAGGAAAAGTGCTTTCAACGAGCAATTTTCTTATGGCACAGATGTACCGTAATCGCTGCTTGATAGCCAGGTGCGGACTCTTTTGATCTTTTGAGTGGCATGAATTTGCGCACCACAAAGCCCAGGCGTTGAGGCCAATATAGCCGTTAGTATTTGTCATCATCGCCAAATTTTAACATTTTGTCAAGTGGTCCTTTTAGCATTGTGCAAGCCAGTCGCTGTCAAAGTGGGAAGAATAGTTTTGCTGGTACTTACAACAAAAGAAAACATAAAAATTGAATATGTGAAAAGTATATTATAACAGCAGTACCGTTTGTTTAAAAGACCAAACTATTCAAACGAACACCTTAACTATCTTCTCATGGCAAAGGAACATGTTCAAAAAAACGTAGTTGCAGAGGAAGTGACATAATGAACATCCAAAAATTTGCACACGTAGAAAGGTGCTCTATATGAAGTGTTGCCTGCTTCACTGCGCAAACTAATCTTTGGGCATTGTGTAACAGGCAGTGTTACAAGAGCACATGAGTCATCAAGTGCACCGAAAAGTACGGTTAAGCACCTATACTTGCAGCAGAAAATTAAAGAAAACTACAGTACCTCACTACGGTGCCAAATATTACTTGGCACTAGCACAAACAACTGCAGTTTTATCACAGGATGTCATTCCTGAAGGCAGTCAAAAGCTCCAAGCAATGCAACAGTCTTTTCATCACGACATTGGCATTCACTCAGCATATTATTCACTGTCCTCACACACAACTGACACAATGTTCGATGCTGTGGTTGCTGCACAGGGTTCTGCAAGTTCTTCTGGATGCCGTTCAATCGCCTCTTCAGCATCAGCCTGCTCCTCTCTGGTAGAAGGAGACGATGTGATGTCCACCATTGTTGTGCCATGTTCTTCAGACTCCTCAGGGTGATGACATTGGACGTCCTCCTGCACAGCAACTTCCTGCTCACCCTTTGTGGATACAGAGGCGGCCGACATTAAGTCTGCCGCCTCCGTATCCATATCTCTCGACAACTGTTCCTGCTGTGCTAGCCGCAAACGTCGGCGCTCCAGTGCTTGCTGCCGACTCCTCTCCATGCGTTCACGCAACACCTCGCTTATGTCCTGCAGCAGAAAGGTGCCAATCTATGAATCCAAGATGGCAATGAAAACACCACAAGAAAGTGTGAATGTACGTTTTATGAAGGGAGTATTCAATGACCATAGTTGTGGTGTTTGGCCTACTACGAATGGATGGCACGTGACGCCTCGAACATAGCATTAGCAGGGGTGCAACAGCCGAAATAGAATTTGGAGCAATTTTTGGAGCAGCAAAATGTTGCTTTTGGAGCACAAAAATCCAAATATGGAGCAGGTTACGAAAAAAAACCTGAATTTTTTAGCACGAAATCCCAAATTTGGAGCAGTATAACAAAGAAGGCTTACTTTTAGAAAAGAAAACAAAAATACGTACAAACTATTCAACATCAGCTAACTCGTGCACAGTGCACGTAAACACTGCTATTTCAATAAAAGCAGTGTGTTGAGCCACCCCACAGTGCGAACAATGACTAAGTCCACATTAGCATTTGCAGGGCCTGTCAAATAATTCGACAGGCACTGAAAATGCTAATGTGGACCTGCAAACCTGGCAACCTCAAAATTCGGGAGATTCGTAAAGCAGGAGCAAGTGAAGGTGGCGGAAAAAGAAAACTGGCATACGTTTTTGTCTATTTGTTTCTCAAGGCCGCAGAAACACCATACACAGCAGCTGCAAATGATTGCCAATAATTTTTCAGACGTCAGCGATCATACTAGTACTTGTAATTACACAGCGCGTGCACGAATTAGTAATTAAGGAACAAAATGCGCTGTGTCCCTGACAGCTAGTACTAATAGCCCCTTTAGCAGATTCGAGGCGAGGGCCAGTTGGTGATGAAGCATACTTGGTGAAAATTAAGCGCAATAAACGGGACAAAAGAAGGAGCGCTTCGTCCTGTGTGCTCCTTCTTTTGTCTCGTCCATAGCGCTTAATTTTCACCCAATAGCCCCTTCTAAATCTCAGTACGCTTTTCCGCAGGACACCGGTGTACTGCGGCAAAAGCGCCTTAAAAAGCGTTCTGCACGCAATAAAACAAGCATCACGAAATTTGAGAACCACTGTCCTTTTTACTGCGATAGCAATTATATGGACCCTCTCGACAGGTTTTTGCCGTCATGTCCCGTATAAAGTCCAAATTGATAACATCCCCCCGCGCATGTTCTACCACGGGTAAAAGCGCGCGAGTGCGGGTGACGAACGCGGCTGAAGCAGAGATCAAATGAACCAGCCCATCTCTGTTGCTCGGAGGGCGCACGCGATAGCACCACTCTGCCCGGGAGGCCTGTCGTCGAAGCAAAGAGGAAACGCCCCGCCCGTTTTGAACAAGCATGAGAAGACGCGAGGGGGGGGCTGTAGCTCGATCAGCAACTTTGAACTTTGGTTCAAAGGGCGCGGTCGTGATCGCTGGCGCGCGCGCTATTTCGGCAGCCATCAGCCGGCGGCTCGTATATCCTGCTACGTGCTGCGCTCTCAATGCGACGACGCTGTGCAGAAAGAGCATCTTTCCCTGGAGCGGCCGTATTCTCTCACACCAACGTTTCGTAGAGTTACGTGAGATTGGATGCAAAAATAGTTTGCTGCCAGCCTCACTTTGTATAACATTACAAATTATTGCTATTGCATTCATTGTTTCGTCCTTAGGTGAAACTGTTACTTTTTTGTTTTCTTTCGCGGGGGGTTAGGGTTAGGGTCTGCGCGTCTGTATCGGATGATGGTGCCCACACTGAAGATGACACACGCGGCCTCCATTTCTCGATAAAATTTGCGCAACTGAGAAACTTTTGAAACTGGTCGGGCATTTTGGCGCAGCGTGGCGCAATTTCAACAAATTTCACGGTTTTGGCTCACCTTGGCGCAAAAATAAGGAATTGTATCAAATTGGCGCAGCTGTTGCATCCCTGCATTAGTGAACTGGTCAGTCTCCAGCCTTTCGCTGGAAACTGACCACAAAGAAGCAGATCATAGTACCGTACAGTTCCTTACAATCTTACTAGTTCACCAGTAAAGCAGCCACAGCATCGGAATAGTCCTAGGAGTGGTCACAACCAGCAGAAAACTAAAACTACCTTTTCGTCCACATCTATCCTCACAATTGCTACAATACACTTAAAACAGTACAATTAATGTCCCCAATACCTTACTTGGTTTCATTATCTGCTGATTTTCATTAGGGTGTGTCAAACGAAGAAACGAGCCCTCAAAAATCCCTTCCTTCATTCATTTATAGTGAGGGTCTCGTCCCGGCAGACTTGATGCCTTCAGGTAGTATGTGAAGGCTTATTGGTCATTTGTCTGCTCGTTAAAGGGTCACGTGCCACATGACGCCATCTAGCAAAAGGAGTGTTCCACACTCACCGTCATGGCTACGAGTGGCACTGTAACACTCTCTGGTTGCATGCACATAAATACCCGATAATGCGGGTACCGTCGCCGTAGCTCAATTGGTAAGAGCATCGAGCGCGTAATCCAAAGGTTGCAGGTTTGGTCCCTGCCAGGGGCAAATTGTCTTTTCGTCCACTTTACTTTCTTCACATCTATATCACAATTACTATAATACACTTAAAACAGTACAATTAACGTCCCCTATACCTTCCATGGCTTCGTTATCTGCTGGTTTTCATTATTCATAAGCTACCTAAGTGATGTCCATATAAGTTGCACAGAAGTCCCACCTGACTCAACAGAGAAAACAACTGATCAAGAGTCCACGGTGCAGACAATGGGCTCATAATATGAGACACTCTAAGAGAAAGGGCTGCCATTTCAGCAAATTTCTCTTTTTTTAACGTGCATATCAAATTTGCTTGAATAGACCTAGACTTTGCTTGAACAGACAGAAACAGCCATGAGACTGCAGCAGTGGCACCACTTTCAAAATATTGAAACCATAATTACGTCACACTATAAATGGCTACCAGGGGTGCAATCGCGGAACGATGCTATTTCCGATTCCAATGCCTTTCTTGCTTTTCGCGCTTGGCCAGTGGTCAGAACGACGGTCCGTCCATGTTATCAACGCGATCAGCCAGCCGCGAGTGGTGGATGATAAGAATAGAATAGAATATGGCATTGAAATCGGAAATAGCGTCGTTCCACGATTGCACCCGAGCTAGTATTAGTGCTATTTTCCAAAAGTGCTGAAATGTGGCGGCGTAACAAAGAGAGAGGATGAATTTTGTTCCGAGAAAATGGAAGCCTTAAAGTGCACTCAGGCAATTTACCTGTGGTTGCTGAGACGACGACGGTGCTTCCGGGAGTGCTTGTTGGCTGGTTGACTGCGGAGTGTCCGTAAGCAGCGACGAAAAAGGGTCTTCAAATGGGGGCTGTTCTTCTTCTTCTTTCTCTTCCACTATTCCATCATCCAGGTCTTCACCAAATTGAAGCTGTTCACCGACGTCACCCTCCAAGCCCATCCGTAACTTGCGCATGTATGTCTGCCACAAAAATGCACACGCTCGGTCACACCGCCAGCATTAATGGTATGTTGACCAGCACCAAGCTCAAGCTGCTGTAGATAGATATTTCGACAGAAAAAACTACAAGAAATGTAGCACCCTTATCAAGGCACACATAAGCAAAGCTAGGTGAGTGCTATAACAATATACAGATGTATGGCTGGCCGTATGGCAAGCATTTGACCTGGAAGAGCAGACTAAGGTGTGTATCTGTGAATCACTGCACTCGCTGTACTGCTGACACAACATCGTAACAGGGTTAAAATTTTCTTAGAGATGATTGCGCATGTTTGCTAAGCGAAAACCTTTTTCACAAACAACTAGTCCTATCTGTAATGTGTGAAAAGTAATGTGTGCTATAATGTGTGCATGAGTGAAAAGAAAAAAAAAACATAATACAGACCTAATCAAAATTTTAGTAGGCATACTACATGCAAATAGTTTCACAACAAAAAAAGAAGCATTGGCACTAAACACCGCGGGGCCTCTGGTGACTGAAACAGTATATAAACACCAATGAGATCCATTTATTGCCAGTCCTTTAGGCTCCTTTTGACATTTTCCCACGACTGCTCAACCATCTCGAGCATGGGCAGCCTTTTCTTTTACCTTTCACTTTGACTATGTTAATCTTCACTTCACTTGACTGGTAGCTTGCAAGACACGACCAAAATAAAGTTTCAACGTCCCTACCCTTGCTTTGAAAAAACATTCAAGATAAGTCCCCCTTCTGACCAAGATATCTGTTCATTTGGCACTCCATGGGATACTCAAAATTCTTGGCGAGCACCGTAGCTAAAAAGAATTCAGCTTTTTTTTCTTCATATCTACGCAAAATCTGCTGCATGAACCCATGGATTACCACAATATATTTGTTTTTTCTTTCCTGTCAAGGAAGTGAATAGTTTTAAGAAAGATACAAAAGCATCTCCTTTCATGTAAATTTCATTAATGGCTGAATGTAATGCAAAAGCACACACCTGAATTTCTCGCTTCATGCCTAATCGTTCCAAATTACTGAAAAAGTTATTGGAATCCATCTGAGGGAAAAGGCGGTGGCTCCAGTGCTCCAGTAGCGACAACGTCGTGTCCAAGTCATGGAGCTGGAATGATTGAGCAGAGTTAATTAAATGTGTCATATTAGCAACTGCCAAAACGATTCACACCACTCTACTGTCAAATCACCTCGTGGCCTTTCCCCCGCCAGTGAACATTCTTGGACATTCGCAAGAGTTCAGGAATCCCTTTGGCACCAGCAAGCCTGTGATAGAATGTTAAGTTTGCCACATACACTGCACAGCAACAGGATAAGTAAGAGGCTAGGCACATAAAACAATCCCAAGGAATCGTCGTGAGATACTGTACATGCTCTGATGAGCATTTCATCATGCTGTTCCTAACAACCATGCTTGTAAGAGTATTAAAGAATGTTCGACAGAACACACTTCTAATGGCTGTCAATCTTTTTTTCTTTCTTTTTTTTTTAAATACACCATACTGTCTCGGCGATCAGCCTAGTTACTTTGCTACGACAGTCAGTGCAGGATCAGCATGTTGGGTGATCCTGAAGATAGTGCAATGCTGAACTGTACTTTAGTGGCGAGACTGACCAAGCAAGGTTTTTTAATTATCTTTTTTAAAGATAAGGCTGAGACACAATAATTTCGCACTCAGTGGGTGAAGCGCAAACACGGCACACAAGACGACGAGCTTTCAGCACTAGTTTCACAAAAGTGGCGTTTGACATAAGCAGATACTTACCTATCTTTGTTTAGTTTAGGCCGAGGATTTTGAACGACGCGTTTCTTCGTGGGAGGTTTAACTTTTTCCCCTGCTTCATCCTGCTCTGAAGCGTTGCCTTCAGCTTCTGCGGATTCCTGAAAGAAAGGTACGAAGCTGTCGTTACGACGTATGCGACTTATTAGTAGCAGGCTGACCTCCGGAGCTCCAACGTCTCCGTTCTCAACATCGTCTAAAGGATAGTCTTCCATTATGTCCTCCATAGCTTTTTTTTTTGCTTTCGGTACCTAGGCCAAGCGATCACAATAGAAAATTCGTCGATCCAATGTACACAGCACGAACACAACGGCGAAAAAAGGCCACCAAGACAACACGGGCACACGGGTTTCCAATAACATCGGTTTCCCGCGTTTTGTTGGCAGTTGGCAGTAACGTCACGTGACATGAGAGTGTCGATTTGTGAATCCAAAGCCTCATCCACGGCTTTTTGTCTGGATAACAAAACGAATCTCGAAGGCTATACTGTAGCTACGCGAAGGCGCGGAACCTAAAACTTTTGCACAATGCCCACCAAGCTGGTCGTGTTGGTTCATCTTGACAGTTTACTAGAAACAGCGTCGATAAACAAGGATGATGCGAGGAACACACGCAACAAGGCAGGATGAACAAGTCACCTGCATTTTTGTATCACTTGTGTGTCCAGCGCGTGCACTCTGTTTCACTGTAATTCTGCTTCCCGTTCTCGTTTTTGCGGTGCCGTTTCCAGTATATTGTCAAAAAGCGAAAGCCATACTTTCGTTGTATCCTTTCGTATTTTATCAGCAGTGCCGAAATCGCCCATTGCAGCGAAGTGTAGCCTTCAAGATTTGAGCTTTATTGGTTGAGTATTTAGTAGATTTGTGCCTTTCCTTTCACAATGTGTGCTTGCCAGAATAAACATTCCCTGCGATTACTATGAGTGTAAAAATGCTTCCTTCGTAACTGCGAACCGCCGCGGGCTAAGTTCGATTCAACATTTGAATTAGGATGTGTGTAGAGATTAACAAATTTGGGAACGATAATAAGTTATTAAAATATTTTAAATCAAGAATATTTACATTAGTCAATTGTTTGTAAAGTGCTATAATATGTTATGTATTAAGTAATATTTAGCTTTGCTGTTTAGTAGCGCCACATAGCGATTGAAAATAACATGTGAAGTTTGGTCAACGTGCAGATCCTTTCTTACTGTCGATTCTTCGTATCGGTTGTCCGCAATGGCAGCGAACAACTACTTCGGGTTCGCCGCAGGAAATGCACAGTATGGGTAAGCAGGACTGGATTTCTACAAAATCTTGCATGTTACTGTGCCTTGTTCAGCGCCGAAGCGTTTGGGAACAGTACTGGCTTCTCGCAGTGACAAAATTATCGAGAAAAACCTAGTTGCCGGCAGTGTTCCAGTGCGCTTCTAAAGATGGCGTCGCTTTTGCACATTGTGTTCCGAACTTTCTGTTTCACGTTAATACGATTGGCTAGCATGTTTATTCGAGTTCTGCCGGGGACCATATGCGTTCGAAAATTGTGTTGTAGTGGCGTTTAATCGCAAGCTTGACGCGTGCGATGTTGATTGAACAGTACGCTCCTGGCAGCTAAGCCTACTTGTGGCTAAACCCCTTAGCGGCGAGGTTTATTCATTCGATGGTGCGGAGTTTACGGTACGAAAAAGCGATAAAATTGCCTCTCTTCGCAGCCTGTCAAGCATTTGCAGGTGCTGCTTCTCTGTTCGCGCTTACTCGTTTCCTTTACGAGCTCGCTGCGCCGCAGTTCAGAACGCGGCTATTTTGTCATCGCGTTAAACACGTTGATTGGCATTGAGGCGTTATGAGCTGCTCAGCGGCCTTTGTTGGCCATGTTTATTAGCCCTTTGGTTTAGTGCCTTAGTAAGTAATTCGACTATTGTTACTTTGGGACGCCCTTGTGACTTAGCGTTTCTTCGGTGCCTGTCGCAAAACCGCGCCCGGTTGCCCTGGAATACGCGGCGGTTGTTGCGAAGAGACAGTCCAAATAGGCGGTAGGGGCCTCTGCTTTTGACTTCGCTAATCTTCTTATTTGTTTTATGTTAGCATTTGTTCGCTGGACCGAACGCGTTTCCCGCACTAAAATTGATATCGGTGTAAGGCATCATTAGGCCCTATTTCGCGCACCTCGGCATACAGCGCATTTTTGCAATTCATGCGGAACGGGCCGCTATTGTTTTTTTTTTTTTGTGGTTGCGCAGAAAGTTAATTTACAAAGTTCTGGCCGTTTTATTTTCCCGACCACCATAGCTATTTTTCCAACTGCGGCCCTCTGTTCTAAGCGCGTGCGCCGCGTGGGTTCATGGCCTTTTGAGATTTTCTAACGCTTTTGCACGTTTGTGCTTATTTGTTAGGTTTGCTGTAGTTTATCGACCAAATAGAGCGTCTGTAGTGAGCTGGAAAGTTTCGAGGCTTTCATCAGAAAATGTACTTTTTCAACTTTTTTACTTTTATTAAAGCTTGCCAGCTTCTTGAATCAAACGAAGTGCACTACTCTTTTGAGAGAAGCACACAGTGCCTTTTGATTTTACATTGGAAGCTTCATGTAAACCTTCGTGCGGTTGTCCACACTTTATTGCACAGTGACCTGTCATGTTTCGTTGTAGTGCACCAACATGGAGCCGAGTGTCTGGACTTCCAGCACATTTAGCTGCATATGGCTTAAATGCTGTGGAAGCTGTGAAAACTAAGCAGCTGCAGATTCTAAAGGCTCACCATTGCAATGCATATCTGAAGAATACATTACGCCCTCACCTGATACGAAGAGCATTTCCTCCAGCACTTCGCAGAATAGCCAGTTTTTGCATATTTTGTTTGGTTAGAAGTGCAGTGTTTAACTGAGCATTGGTAATCGCATGCATAGGAGCCACCTACTTTTCATTTGAAGCGTTGTAGCTGCAGCATTATCGCTTTTCATTTCTGCAGCAGTTCCTCAGAGCACCCATATAGAAAAATTCAGACA
Organism: Rhipicephalus sanguineus; assembly: GCF_013339695.2. NCBI lineage: Eukaryota > Metazoa > Arthropoda > Arachnida > Ixodida > Ixodidae > Rhipicephalus > Rhipicephalus sanguineus. The sequence continues at coordinate 224,268,096 of NC_051178.1, forward strand.
TGTACACAGTGGCACTTCCATGGGATGTTTTGTTCTTGATTCCAAGCATATTCTGCATGACCATGAAACATTCCAAAATGGCGGGGTCTTTCTTGCAAAGAGGGGAAGATTTTTATTGCTAACATTTCTTAATTGCGACAGTGTACATGCCAGGGGCTGTGATACATATTTGTGATGGTTCCATTGTCAAGCATTCGCGTTATTTGAATTAGAAAGCAGCATGAAGTCTTGTTCCAATTGCACCACTGTCAGGTATGCCCACAGGACAGGGAATGTTTACAGCATCAACTATGACAACTGGGAATGTATTTTCGCACTACATCTCACAAAGTTGTATGTACTGGTTGGAAAGTTTTTCAGGCGTAAGGTGCAGTGGAACACCTCTAATACATTTTCCACAGGCCATGAAAAAAAGAAACAGAATAGCTGGGAAACATATATCATGGACATGGGGTTAAAATCGGGAGATAATGCTGCTGAATATTATAACAGACTTATTGCACACAGCTCTACCTCAGAAGCATGCATTCATTAGTTTATGGCTTAAAAGAAGTCCTTGATGGTAGTCTGCTGTTTTCCGCACCTCTGCCAGAATTGAGCCCTTTTTGAGCGCTTAAATGGCATCGTAGCAGTCTACAGCGCCAAAGTCATTGATGTACTTCCTTGGCACACCTAGCGCAGGTATAATTCGCAACTTGCCAGCCAGGAGCATTATGGGAACAATGTGTAAAAGGGAGATTCTAATACATAGGTTGCCGGTAAATTCTCTGCTGTGACCATGTGGAAGAAATATTATACATGAGAAAATGTGTGAGGAATGTACAAGTGTGGCTCTTTATGTGGAAATAAAGCCTAACAGCTTCGCTGTTAAAGGGCATGGCCGTGCAACTTGTAGTCAGAATGGTTACAACTTATTGGCCCTGTGTACTAGTGTGTGAATACTTGCAGGCGACATGGTCCAACATTGCCACAGGTCGTTTTCTTGATGTGCTATTTGTCGCTCTGTCTGCATATGGCTCCCAAAAGCCAGGCACCAATAGTAACCATCGCACTTGGCTACACAGTCGAAAAAGTTGCGGCATTGCACTCATTCGGGAAATTTTCTACTGCGTAACCAGATAAATTACGTGCATCTACTTGAAAAAGTAGCTGACTGGGCTAGTTGGTTGTGCATACTTGAAATAAACAGCGCAAAAAACAGACTGCCACGGAAAGGAAACACACAGGACAGCGCTTGTCCTGTGCGTTTCCTTTCCGTGGCCGTCAGGTTTTTTTGCGCTTTTATTTCAAGCATCTACTTGAGCTTCCAAACTACAACGCAAGATGTGCAAAGTAATGTTTTAAACTTTGGCACTGTTGTCCAGATGCATAACATTGTTTCCATCTTTATGTACTGACACTCAAATTCCAGTTGCACATTTTGTCTTCAAACAGTATCAATGGGCATGTCTGACTGCCCATTCAATGCTGCAAACACGTGTGGTCGTCTAACTTGCTCCATATCTGCTGCTTTTGGCTGGGCAGTTAACTGACCGAACTACTGATTAGCATGGAATCCCAGGTACACTTCCTCGTTGCAGAGTGCACACTGCAAGGCGGAATGCAAAACACTCGCATAGATTAGTTGGATACAGGTGGGGGTGCCTGACGTCGGCACTACATTTATTGGGGCACTATCAACATTAAAATTCTGGCGGCCAAGTTGCGGCCTTGAATTGTAAAGCCGCCTTATTTACCTTCCTTCCACATTCCTGTTCGGGGTAGAATGTTTTCACAATGCCGTTCTGCTGCTAACACACCCCTCACCTTGATAGTAGTGCTTAACGTGGTGGTAGCGATGAAATAGCTGTTGTTTTAGGAAGCAGTCGGCAAGGGAATTTGCCTTCTGCAAGCAAGTTGCACATATAGGCTTACATGTGTTTGCTGCAGCCTTAGTAAAGTGCTTCTGAGTGACATTCAGTGCTGTCTTGCAGTGCTGCCGGCACCTACCCAGCAGCCGCCAGCCAGACGGGCTACACCATGCAGCACGCTGCTGCTGCTGCAGCCACTCCCCAGCAGTTTGGTGCTCGTGCAGCTCCCACGTACAGTGCCTATGACACCCACAACGCGGCTGCAGCAGCAGCTGCAACTGCAGCCGCCGCTGCCTTTCACTATGCCCCAAGGCAGCAGGTTGGTGCATGCTCCCTATGAAGCTTGTGTGTTTTTTGGCGCTGTGTTAATGCTGCCTGAAACCCATATTTGATAAAAGGCACAGCTATACTAGAGGGAAATGTGGGGGTGTTCCAAGAAACTTGTTTTAGGAGGGTCAGGGGGTGGTTCAAACTCGCATGTGCTTCTCCATTCCAAAGCCGTCTTCATTGCTGTGCCAGTCACTGTGCGCGGACAACGGTGCCAGGCTACCTTCTAGTATTCCATGAAACTTTAGTAGAATGCTGTCAGTTGCCCTTGTGCTCTCGTGCGTTTTGGTTTCGATGTATGGGGAGGCATAACTTCTAGCGTTACTACGGCGCTCTTCTTGGGAAAGTGTCGCCGCTGCTCTTCGCTCTGCATTTCTCATGCACATGTGTAACCATTTATTGCCTGATTTCCTTTAACATGGCCCTGCAACGCCTTCTGAAGCATAGTAACAAAACATTGCCCATCTAAGTCAAGGCTCTCAGGAACGTGTGAGCTGAATATTGTTGCACTGGGTGAAGGTAACTACAATTTCGTGTCAAAGCCGTAAAAATTGCAAACTGCATGCCAGGTGGGACTCAAGTGGACATTGACTGATTTCACGATAGGGAAAGCGTCATCATTTATACATCTGGTTGTTCCAAGATTGATATACAAAAAATATATATTTGTATCTATCTTCTAAACTCTGAAAATAGTATCTTTGCACTTCCTGTTCTTGATCGAAGTTTTCGTTCCTATATGCTCGTGGAGTGGCACATGACATACTGCATGCATGCTGTTTCAGACGTTGCGTGCCAGAGTAAACTGCTAGTCTCCTGCGAAGCTAGTTATGATGGTGCGAGCTCTTACCGAAGTCCTCATAACCACCAGCATGCTTGCCAGTTCACGCTGGCTTTCTCCTTGCCTCGTGAGCTAGATGCATTGGCAGACATCACTTAGTGTTTAGCTAACTGAAACCAGAAGTGGCTGGCTGCGTATTTAAAGGGACACTAAAGAGAAACAATGAATTGGTTTAGATTGATAGTGTCCTCGGAGAACTCTTGTGTAATTTATTTCACCACCATAGGTTTATTATTAGAGGAGGAAACCAAGTTCAAAGTTTCATTTTTAAATTTCGTGCCAAACTTTGTAATTCGTGACGTAAAAGACCTCGAGCATTTAACGTATTTTGGCACCACTGGCTCGACGAAATTTCGACAAACTCATTGTGTCAAGTCTCAGGCCCTCTCAGAGGACAATGTGCCGATTAGGAACTACGTAGGCCCAAGCAGACGCCGTCAAAAATATGCGACGTCACGGCAATGGTGCAGGAATTCCAAGGTGGCGTCGCCACCTGTACTTTCTTTTTGCGCGTTTTCTCGCTTATTAAGAGTCTTCTCGCAGCAAGCGTGGTGTTTTTGGTATCGTGGAAGACTACTTTACTAATGCGAGAAAAATCGTTTTGCTCTTTAGTGTCCCTTTAAAGAAGGAAAAAGGGTTCCCCCCCCCCCCCCCCCCAGGTAAATTCTAGTGCACTCATTAGGACAAAACAGGAGGAAAAGTGCACAGGAGTCTGCGATAACTACCAGTCATTCAATTAATGGCCGCAAATGTTTTGTGGCAGGAGAATTGCAACTCCGAAAGGGGGGTCATCCTAAGATAAGCTGAAAAGGTATTGCAGGGCCCCTTAAACGTGTGGTTTCCGGCTTAGCCTTCGGATGTTTTTTGCATTCACTTTGAGGTTTGTTCTTTGCTGAATATGCATGCACACAGTCTGGCGCGGATTGTGGAAACCTGCAACCATTTACTTCCTAGTTTCCAGATGTTATTTGAGCTGGGCAAAACAAGAAATTGACTTTGATGTAGCATGGCTATGGCACTACCATGCTTGATATTCAAATGCTTGTTGTGTCTATCTCGTGTACTGAACAGCAGTGACCAATCACATGTAATGTTTTTTGTTCCATATCCCCTGACGTGATCTCTTCCCTGCTTGCAGGCATCATATGAGAAGAGCAGCCAGGGGGGCTACTACGGCCAGGGCCAAGTGAGCACGGCGTACGGAAACGCGGCTGCCAACACCGGTGCAGCCGAGAGCGTGAGCTCTAGCTACGCGGCCCAACCAACAGCCAAGAGCAGCTTTGCCTCGGCCTACAGGACACCTCCTTCGGGGCCCAAGAGCAACACGGGCCAATCGCAGCAACAGCAGCAGCAAGGCAGTGGGGGCGGCGCATCTGCTGCCTCGTACGTTTACTCTGGCTACTCGAGTTCCTACGGAGGTGTGCAAAACTCAGGGTACCACGGAAACCAGAACAGCAGTGGGGGTGGTGGTGGAGCCAAGATGTCGTGGAACAGTGGCAGCGTTGGCGCTGGTGGTGGGGCCAGCAGTGGGGGTGGTGGTGCCATGGGCTCTGGCGGCCCTGGGCCCTTCAAGCGGCCCGGTCCCTTCCAGAACAAGATCAACAAGCCCAAGCCACCACCAAAGCCCCCACAGTTGCACTACTGCGACGTATGCAAGATATCTTGTGCGGGCCCACAGACCTACAAGGAACACTTGGAAGGCCAGAAGCACAAGAAGAAAGAGGCCGCTCTCAAGAGCAACGGAACATCGGGAACGCCACCGCTTCCTCGGGGAGGCACGGCTCTGCGCTGCGAGCTTTGCGATGTGACGTGCACGGGCTCGGACGCCTATGCCGCTCACATTCGGGGTGCCAAGCACCAAAAGGTGGGACATGTGTTTGTGTCGTGTGATTATTTCTGGCAAGGGCTGGGGTAATGGGTTAGATTCTGTATACAGTCGACGTCCGATTTCCCGGACCCTCAAGGGACCGCGAAAACGTCCGGAAAATCGGGCAGTCCGGAAAAACGAATGCACGTGAAAACGCACCTTTTTGGTAGGTATTTTTCGCTGACGGAGAGGGTCACAGCCGGAATACAAGATTCCCATAGCAATTCAGCCAATGCATCGTTTAGGTGGCTCTGAAGAGAGCCGTTTATATTAAAAAAAAAAAAAAATATGACGTGGCCGGCACTACCTCATAGGTCAGCACTTGGGCACAAAGAAGTCGCTTATTTTCTTTTGCACGGTCCGCTTGCCGCGATTATGTCTGCCTCAATTTCAGTCAACGTCATGTTGCCGCTGTACACCAATGACAGTGTCATCAGTGCTCGCGTCAACTCCGAGCTCGTTGGCTGTGTAGGAGCTGGCTCTTCGTTCTCGGTGTCGGAGTCGTCGGAATCCTCCGTAACTTGATGAATGATTTCGTCATCGGTCAACTCCGCACATAGCTCGAGGTCTTTGTCAGCGTCGGCGAAGCCCTCAAGGGTTATCTCGGCTGGAATCAACACGCCGCCAGCGCGCAAATCGTCGAAGGCAACGTCCGCGGATGGCAGTTCGTCATCGTGAGCCTACGAGGTGGCTTTGTGCGCTTCGAAGGCGCGGACGAAGACGAAGGAGCAGTCGGTGCCACTGCTGTAAACGGCGAATCCGCTCGACGAAAAGCGCAGCACGAAATAGCTAGGAACTCGGTGGATGCTGAAGGTCGGGAAACGTGATCACTGAAGGTAGCGCGCAGCAGCAAACGATCAACCGCAGACACGACCGCAGAGCTGGCACAGCTGACAAAACAACACGTGAACGAACACAGTGAGGTTTGGCTTGGCTAAGCTACGGCTGGCAACGGATTGACACGTGCGGTTTCGAGGTTACAGCAGCCGCGGCGCGGTGCGGCGGTGCTGCTGGCGAAACTCTATGCTGCTGGCCACACCTGCGATGCGAGTACGGTGGTGTTGGTACGGTGGGCATAGAGTTTGGGTTCAACTTCAAGTGGGTGCAAGGGTTCAAGGATATGAAAATGAAAACAACCAAAATGGCGGCGTCGGTGGTGACTTTGGGTCGGCGGTTAACAGTAAAAAGTCCGGGAAATCGGATGGCGAAGGCTATAAGCGTCCGGAATTTCGGACTTTTTAATACATTGACTCTACGGGGAACTTGACGGTGCCACAGATGAGTCCGGGAAATCAGGCATGTCCGGAATTTCGGGCGTCCGGGAAATCGGACGTCGACTGTATTTGCTTGGAAAAGTGTTAGTATTTGTACCTTGCAACATTTAAGTTCCTTGCTTTGGAATTTTCTTTTTTCTGCTGGATCTTTGTCTTAAACTATGTTCTTGACTTGAATCAAAAGCCAAATGATTGGATTACTCAGTATATTTTTTCTGGATTATTAAAATTGTTCTGGGATATTTTGGTACTAAACCATTTTAATTTGTATTAAAAGGGCATCTCTTGTCTGAACAATGTGTATGGCCATTCTAAGTGCTGCTTTTGTAGTTAGTGTTTTTGCACATTCATTTGTCTTGCATATTCTGCGTTAGATATACAGTTCAGGGATTAGTGAAAAATATAAAGCATTCTGTATACTAGCAGCGAAATTGAACCAGGCAGGGGAATCAGTTGTACTACATGGTGGTGCAAAGGCAATATTAATGAAGCCTGAGGATGGGAAAGGTGGATAAAAAGTGGCCTCAATCTATTGCCAGCTCTAATGCAATGATTGTGTTGTGGGGTTCAATGCGAGTGTTTGAAGAGCACTTTCATAATTTCATGCACCCTCATTTCGATACCAGTAATAACGTCGCTTGCAAGAGTGGTGTTGATTGTTCACTGGCAGAGGTGGGAAATTTTTTTTAGCACATCCACTTCTCGCAAGCATTTATTAGTTGAATGGCAATGTCTGCAAGATGGCTGTTGAAGTTTGTGGTAGTTCAATTGTACCATCTATTGCTCTGACATTATACTGTGACTTGTGCCTTCTTTCTCTGGCTCCTCAGGATTACTGTAAAGTCTTCATAAACTCAAGTTTCAGTTTTAGAAGGAAAATGGCAGAGTTTACCAATAAAAGAAACAAACAAGGGTTTACTTCATTAACATGCATTAATTAACGCAGCTGGAAGACAAATGCTTCCTACGTATCAGCAGGGCTTACAGGAAGCTGTTATGTGATTCGAAGAACAGCGTTGCAGCGCATGTCTCGGTTTTTCATTGAAGTGGCTGCAAACTGATGCATAGCAGTAGTGAATGCCACTTCCTGATTTTGTCAGCAGCCCATACTGTCCAGTAGCATGCTATGCAGAAAATTCGCGAAGCATTTCTGTACCAGGCTGAGATTCATCCATTCTACGTCAGTGGCATTTTTCATGCTTCGCCTAAAGGTTTGTCCCCGGACGTTGTCGTGACCTAGTGCCATTTGGCGGACATTTGCAGGTGGTGAAACTGCACACAAAGCTGGGCAAGCCAATTCCTTCAACAGAGCCTGTTGTGATAGCTGCGACAGGCACCACCACTACGACCAAACCATCTATGACGGCCACCACCACAACCACCGCTTCATCACAGGGTGCTGCAGACAGTGCTGCAAAGGCAGCTGCGGACTCTGAAAGTGCTGTGGCCGAGGATGGCACTGTTGACCCTCTCAAGGACGACAAAGGCGCTGAGGTGGGCCCCACAATATATGCTAGTCTTGAGTCGGCAGGCGTGCGTTCCCCTAACAGCCGTTGTGCATGTTGATGCTGCGTGGCCTAGATCCTTCGTAAAGTCTGTCCACTTCTTTGATCCTCGTCCACCTTTCATGGATGTCAGATTTCGAGACATGATTTGTTACGATTCGGCAAGCGGATGTAAACACAGAACATAGCCTCAAGCGCAGCAGCATGCGCAGTTGTTTGCAAAGGGGGAAAGAAGAAAACACTCTGTCAGTGCCATCTGTAATCTAAAAGAGAAGGCACATGGAAGTTGATTAGGGCCTCCAAGATTTGCGCACACACTCTCGGAGGTCATGACGCGCAGATGGCCATGCTGACAACCAGCCAAACTGGTAGCGCTACGTGCATGCTTGTGCTAGACTTCCTTGTGGCTTGGCGTGATAACTGGCTTGTGCAGCCACGCCGACAGCACCTGTTCATATTGCGGGGCAGCGGTATATTCGTATCAAACTTTGTGGGTGAAAATGCTAAATGCTAAAGGATCTTAGCCTGAACCGCAGAAAATCTCCCTCTATCGCCACGCAATTTGGGAGCCGTGATTGTATTATCGAGATTCTGCTGTATTTTGCACCAGAAACCAATTGTAGCCAGTCTTCTCAATGCCATAGTGAGTGGCTATAAAGACAAATGTCTCAGCTGTAGTGATTTGAGTGACAAGAAAATTACCGGTGGTACCAGCAGTGCCACGTCATCATTGTCGCATACTGCCATATGCGGTGGCTGTACAGTGGTGTAGTCGCTGGACCAGGCAGATGACGATTCTCTGCCAAGCTTGGCACACGCCAGTCATCCAATCCAGCAACATGGTGCGATGAAATGTCACCATTACGGCTGCTGTACCAGAACATCGAACGTTTGTACAGTATAGACCGCTTATAACCTAAGTCCCCGGAGTCGCGAATATCCGTACTATAAGCGGTACCGTACTATAACCAAAACAACCTTCTTCTAAGGCTGCACTTGTGAAAACGTGTTGAGCATGTAGCCTCGCGTGTCCGATAATCGACATATGCGATTTGGGGCGCTTACAACCACTTCAATCTCCGAATGTTCAGAAATTAACCGCCAAAGACTCGCATTGCCAACGAAATGAACACGGGGGAAAAAAGCGAACAAAACAAAGCGCCATCGCGGAAATTCGCCGACTACGTTTCAGGCCACCTCGAGGTATGCTCATTATACAGAAACCATGTCGAATCGCGACTGAAATTTCACATGCTGAGCGGTACCGATCGTTCGATTTCACGGGCGCGCAAGCGATGTCCAAGACATTGCAGTCGAATCCGGAACCACCATTCGAGAGTTGCATGTGCCAACCACGCCCTCGTTTTCATTAACGATACGATTCCCTTCCCCTCAAGTGCAGCCATCGCAAAAAGTTTCTTGATTCCACACCAAACCGCAACTTTTATCGCCCGCGACCGCTACCGAAAAGCAACCAACGCTGATTAGGCCTAGCATGCGGTTCAGCATGTTGTCGCGGGCAGTTTGTCCAAGACAGCATGAAGATCGGACGTCGAAAAGATCGCACTCAAGCACTAACCCAAGAACAGCGCGTGTGATACGAAGTTTGTGTTCGCGGCCAGGAGATCAACGGCGACAAAAGCCCGCCAAGCTCGTTTAAGGGGGGACGCGGCAATGGGAATGATGAATTTGGTCAAAATTTTCGATTTTTTGATTTATTTTTTTTCGCGATCCTCCGACCTTTCTTCACCTCGTAGTGAAATATTATCATGATATACGCTGTAGTAATCGAGAAAACAGCACTTTATCAGCATGTAGTCATCGAAAACCGCGAGAAAATCGGGCTTCGGATGGTGCCGCCGCGCCGCGAATTACGCGGCTCCCGCTCGGCGGAGCGCCGCCATCTTGGTATCATCGTAGAGAGGAGTGATGGGAGCTGAAGATAGCCGCAGTGCCGTATTTCTCCAACGAAAAATAAAACCAGGAGAAGCGAGCGAAAAAAGGCAAAAGTGGCATCGCGATTGGTTGCAATAGTCACGTGGGGGCACATGGTGCGCTCCTATTGGTTGTTCATGATTTGAATGGCTTTCGCGCGCATTTGCGCAGCAGCGAGCTGCGCGCTTTGTTCATTCTTGCGTTGATCGCCGCAGCCCGACGCGCGTGTGTTTTGCGATGAGCCTCAGAGGAGCAAAGTACCGAACGGTCCACGCGTACGGAAAACGGCGAAAGCCATGGAATAAGGGGAGAAAACGCGACACAGGAGCGAACTCCGCTGACCCCGCCGAGCAGGAAGAGCCGGTGCCCGCGGGAGATCGGGAAAGCTCCGCCGTGTGTGATTGCGACAGTGTGTCCGTTTGCGCTGGTCACGGCCTGGCCGCGGGCCATGTTGACGGCGCGTGTGGCGTTGAAGACGTGTCCCTGTGCAGTGCCGACGAGTCCGCGTGTGGTGTTGATGTGTTCACGTGCCGGGTTAACGGGTCCGCGTGCGGTGTTGACGCGCCCACGTGCAGCGGTGACCGCGCTTCTGCGAGCAACGGCATGGCATTTACAACCGCAGATGTTCGCGCTTCGAGTATTCAACAGAGGATTTCGGCTCCAACTCTCACTGATGAAGAGATTGCGCGGCGGGAAGAGGCGCGAGCGGACACTTTGAACGCGTTATCGGCAACCCCGGCAACAAAGAGGAAATTTCAGCTACTGAACGATGAGGAAAGTGACAATGATGTTGTTCCCGAGGCATCATTTTTTGTTGTAAACAAGGTGATGATGAATAAGCTGCTGTAGGAGTTTTGCTGCCACCGGTGCGGTAGGGCCCCAGTTCGTTTTGAAACTGGACTTAGTCTTGGGCTCGCAACAAAAATGGAAGTTATATGTGACCACTGTGGTACAATAAGTAAAGAGTGGTCGTCCCCAAGGTGTGCTGGCCCTCAGCAAATCAACCCCTTTGAAATCAATGTTCGTGCCGTGAGAGTTGTGCAGTCTGTGGGCAAAAATCAAGCTGCACTGAATGATATTTTTTCCCACATGGACATTTCACATAGGGGTTTACACCACAAGTCATTCAGGAGGCTGCACTGCAAGCGTAGTCACCCTGCCACTGCATCTGCAGCCACAGCAATAGAGGCTGCAAGTGCCGAGAAAGTGCGCCAGATATATCAGGACCTTGGATGTGCCCCCGGGAACATTGACGTCATTTATGATGGCACATGGATGACGAGGGGCCACACAAGCCATGTCGGTGTTGGCTGTGTCATTGAGTTATACTCTGGCCTTGTCCTGGACCACTGTGTTCTCTCCAACTACTGGCAGGGCTGTACTGTTGGACCAAAGCCTCAAGACAGTGAATACTTGGAGTGGTATGGAAAACACAAACCGCATTGCCAAAAAAACACAGAGGCGAATGCAGGGCAAATGGAAATTATTGCAGCAAAGACTATGTTTCAGCGGTCACTTCAAAAACATCAGCTCCGCTATACAAGCATCCTTTGTGATGGTGATAGCCGCACGTTTACCGCCCTCAGTGAGGATAAGGTGTATGGCTTCATACCCATTCACAAGCAAGAATGTGTAAATCACATTAAGAAAAGAATGGGCACAGCTTTGCGCAACCTCGTGGAAAAAAACAAGAGCAAGGACCGAGAGCTCAGCATGAGTGGAAGAGGCCGCCTCACACAAGGCCTAATTAAAAAACTCACGGACTATTATGGATGGGCCATCAAAAGTAACTCAAATGATGTGCCTGCCATGGAAAAGGCTATCATGGCTACTTTTCACCACATCACATCGACTGATGATGAGCCTCACCATGAGCATTGTCCAACTGGAGTCAGCTCATGGTGCAAGTTTAATGCTGCGGCAGCCTCGGGGGAACCAGCACCTGCACACAAGCTGCAGCTTCCTGCACATGTTCGGGCAGCACTCCTGCCTATATACAAGCGCCTTTCTGCAAGGGAACTTCTGGAAAGATGCCAGCAAGGCAGAACTCAGAATGCCATCGAGTCGCTCAACAATGTGATTTGGTCGCTCCAGTCCAAAACACAGTTTGCCTCTCTTCTAAGTGTTGAGAGCGCTGTGGCAGATGCAGTTTGCCGTTTTAATGCTGGCTGTGGCAAAGCACTTCAAGAAATTACCCCACAACTTGGCTACACTCCAGGATCATGCTCCCTGCGGCGGGCTGCTGAAAAGGATGCACGGCGCATCAAGAAGTCAACCAAAGTGCACGACACTGCTCCAAAGAAGCGCAAAACTGACTTGAAATCAAAAGAAGATGTGTCCTCAAAGGCAAAGGACTACATCCCAGGCGGGTTTTAGGTGCTCATAGCTAATATGAAACTGCTTTTGTGTAACAAAACTTTGAGCTCCGTTTTCTCAGCTTCCATTTTTTGTGAAGTTGCTGTCGGTCATACCAGTGCTACTTCATAACTATTGAAGCTAAAATCATTCTGTTTTTTAAACTTAGCTCCTGAAACACTGGTGAGCGCCCTAACGCTATTCATTTTTGCCTGCAAGTCGTAAAAAATTTTATAATTTTGTTTTTGCAAAAGTTGTCGGTAAGAAAACATGGTATAAGACATTTCAGAAATTTTTACTGTGCTCATTTTGACATAAAAAAAATAAACGAATAGCATTACGGCATACAGTAGGCCTTGCTGAATATGTGTAAACAAATATGTTACCAAAATTATGTTTAATTAACCAATTATTAGCGTATGATTGTAAAGGTCTATCAAATGTTGTAACTCGGAAACTATATTAGATATCTTAAAATTGATTTCATTTATGATATCAGCATAGCAAATCGCATCAGTGTACCAAATTTCATCAATATATCCACATAAATAATGAAGATAATTTTCATTGCCACGTCCCCCCTTAAGGGGGGACGCGGCCTTCGAAAACCGAAAAAAATGTCAAAAAAGTCCATTTTTAGAAAACTGTATATTTGGTCAGTATAATCTATAAACTACCTCCTCTGTAAATATCAGCGCCGAATTCGCGCTAGAAGTACGTCAAATAAAATATTTGGCTAGCCGAGGCAGCACCTGAGGAGCGCGTGATCGTCAAAAATACCCGAACTTCGCGCGCACGCCGTTTCTCACCCGCTCAACCAAGCGCCGCCATCTTGGTCACGTTTTGTTCGTGACCAAGACCATGCTCTTTTTTTTTCGCCGCCATCAGCGGTGACAACAACGGCGTGGTTGAGGCCTAACTGGCTTGCGATTGGGTAGCTCGCGGGGTATTAGAGTTTCCCGTTTTTCAAACGCGGAGCTACAAATGGACGGAGCGCGCGCTCCTTCGGGACGAGGGGAAACAAGTGGTCGCTATTGGCTGGTGCGCGTGCTCACGTGCTCACCCCACGTGCTCATCTCCCACGCACGGGGCGCCTGCCGCGCGGCTTGTTGTCTGCTCAGACTCCTTCGTTGCAAACGTTCTCTGTGTGCTTCTTCGTCTTTTGCGATCGGCCTCGGCACTGTCGTGCAAACCGTCTTCACGAGACGATAGTTCTGCGCAGCCCCCGATCGTCGAGTTCTCCCGTGCCTTGTGCTTGAACAGTCGCAAGTTGCCGGACGCACAACCGACGCAGCTCTTTGTGCCGAGGAGGCTCTTCGAAAGTTTTGCACGTGGTTTGTGGCGATGGATCGCGCGTTTCGCAGGAAACGCGCGACTGCGCTCGCTTTCGGAAAACGAAAGCGCCGACCGCCTATTCCACGGCATTCGCGGAAACCCCCAAGTCGGCAGTCAGTCGGCGATAACGAAGTCACCCTGGATCCTCAGCCGTCAACAAGCTATCGCAACCCAGCGGACAACGCAGAGGTGGTGCGACGCAGGTGCGTGTCAGAGTCATCAACAGAAAGCATGCTTATCGATGTTAACGTGCATCAACGTGAGGCTGCACGCTCGCCTAACCGAGATCGGGCTGTTCAACATGACGGTGAAATGATCGATGCGGAAATGACAGGCGCGTCGGCAGACGCCGGCAATCAACGGAGTGATAACGAGACTTTGCTCGGCTGAGCGTCGTACCATTCAAGGGCATATTCAGCCAAGCTTTTTGTCCGCGCAAACGGCAGAGGCGCAGTCGGCAACAGTTCGCGAGTCGCTCGGCGCGATGTCGGCAACTGAGCGGAAATTCACACTGACCGCGTCTCAGGAACGCGAAACGATGACTGCGCCAGAAGATGAAGAATACGTGCTTTTCCAGATCGCCGCTCTGAACGTGATGATTGGGAAAACGCTCTGCCCAATTTGCCATGAGCAAGACCTCGCTGTGGACCGGGACACAAGGCTAGGACTTGCCGTGAAAATGGTGCTCAGATGTCGTTCTTGCGGCACGGCCAGCTCTCACTGGTCGTCTTCGAGAAAAGAAGGTGCGAGAGTCTTCGATGTAAATTTCAGATCAGTGCAGGCAATCAGGAGCATTGGAAAAGGACCTACTGCTATAAATGACTTCTGGGCAGTGATGAATGTGTCGCACAGAGGACTGCACCAAAAGACTTATCAACGCCACTTGAGGAACGTGATAAAGCCAGCTGCTGAAGTGGCTGCACAAACTGTTTTGACAGATGCTGTACAGGCTGTCAAGAACACATATGAAGAAATGGAAGTGAACTTCACGAAAAACATTACAGTGGTGTATGATGGCACATGGCTAACTCGTGGGCACAGCTCGCACATTGGTGTAGGCTGTGTAATTGAGTTTTACACGGGTTTGGTGATTGACTGCACAGTCTTATCCAATTTCTGCCTTGGGTGTACGCTAGGGCCACCTGAAAGCCACCCTACATATGAAGAATGGAGGAAGGCACACGAGTGCCAAAAAAACATCGATGTAGGCGCAGGGCGCATGGAAGTTGAAGCTGCCCTGCAGCTTTTTGGGCGCTCCATCAGCAAGAATGACCTCAGGTACACAAACGTAATTTGTGATGGAGACAGCCGCACCTACGTAGCCCTGTGCAATGATAAGACATATGGATTCATACCACTCACTAAGGAGGACTGTGTGAATCATGTGCAGAAAAGGATGGGCAGTGCACTCCGCTCTCTTGTGAGCAAAGCAAAAAAGGGAGAGGCACTTGGTGGAAGAGGTGGCCTTACGCAAGATCTTATAAAGAGGCTCACCAGTTATTATGGCTTAGCCCTGCGAAGCAACACAGATGTGCAAGATATGCAAAGGGCGGTGATGGCAACATTCCACCACATTTCCTCCACCGATGCCGAGCCCCATCATCAGCTGTGTCCTCCTGGTGCCCTCAGCTGGTGCAGGCACCGTTCAGCAGAAGCAGAAGGAAAGTCACCACCTCCACACAAGTACAACCTTCCCAGCAAGGTTATAGAAGCACTGCGGCCCATCTACCAGCGCCTTTCCGACCCTCAACTGCTGGCTCGATGTAGCGGCAACAAGACTCAAAATGCTGCTGAGAGCCTCCACTCAGTGATTTGGTCATTGATATCCAAGCAACAGCATGCCTCCCTCTTCACTGTGGAAGCAGCAGTGCACGAAGCAGTTGCAAAGTACAATGCGGGCAGCTTGCGAGCTTACACCGAGATTTGCACTGCACTAGGTGTAAAACCTGGGGCTGTTGCCCTCCAGAGGGCTGCAGAAAAGGACAGCCAGCGTGCTAAAAAATCATCAAACATGCACCAGATGAAGAAGCAGAGGACCAAAAGGCCACCTGCAGGCATGGACACCAAAGACTACTGTTCTGGTGCATTTTGATGAAGGTGAAGTGCTATAAAAACTTTGAAAGCCATTTTCTCTGAAGTGTGTTTTGGGCACTTAGTGTTGCTTGTGAAAAGCATAGCGTGGCAGTGACTGGACCGATTTTGATGCTGTTTATTTTTTTTTAATCCTTGAAGTCCTGTTGACAGGATGACATTATTCTTTACCTTGCTTAGGGCCTAGTTTTTTTTGTATGTGATAATTAGTGCATGAGAAGTTCTGATGCAATACATGAAGCTGATGGGGATGTTATTTGTAAAAAAACTAAAAGGAATAGACAATTTTTGGTAATGTCATCCTGTGTAGTGTTCTTTTGAGTAAAGATTAAAACCACTTGGACCTTCCTGGCATGCTTTGTTACAATGCTAGGCTTTTCACTAGCAGACTATGTCATCAGATTATGTAACATAGTGTAATTTGAAAACTACTAGAGATATCGCAATGAAACTTCATATGTAGCTATTCGAGACACTCTTCAGTATGCCTGCCAAATTTCATTACTCTAGGTCAACAAACAAAAAAGTTTTTTTCGATCGCCACCTCCCCCCTTAAGTCCGCGCGCTGGCAGAAAAGGCGGAAGCTCTCATCATGAAGCCGCAAAACTTTTCAATTTGCGGACGAGGTAGCAAACGCGATAACTGTAGCAAGTGTGACAACGACGGCGCTTCTCCCGACAGGAAACTTACTTTAAAGTGCACTTGATGAGGACGCGATCGTACGTTCCATGCGGAACGCGCTGCCGGCAAGCGGCCGCGGAGCCTCGCCGCCGCCGGTCATGGAAGCGCATGACAAAGGAAGGCTTATTTTGCACAGTGAATATAGCTGCGTCGTGTCTTTTTCGTCGCCGATTTCGCCCGGGAAATGGTTTAAAACTTATTTTTAAGACGCCACGGGAGCCGCAAAATGCATCTCAACAGGCAAAATTTGTTCAAACTTCCCGCGCGCGCCGCGGGCGCAGCAGCTGGCTGATCGCCGCCATCTTTGGCTTGTTTTGAAGCTGTTTTCTTTGTGTACATTTTGCGGCGTTTCAAAATGGCGTCGCTGCAACAGAACTACAGTGTACTAGAAGGGGAAGTGTGTCGTGCGGCGCCGGAAAGAGGGTCCTTCTTGCGATGACCGCTCCGCGCGCCACCAGAGGGCGCTACTGGCCACAGGAGCGCTACGCTCGCCGCGGTGATACCTCTGCGAGTGGTTTGCGTGGCTGTTTTTTGTATCGTTCAGAGTTGTCGCCGCGCAAGTGCGGCTGTTTATGCGATTAATAACCACTGCAAAGCCACCTCATCAGGAAATCTAGCCCTTCCACACAGGCGGCAGCAGTTTTCTCGCTAAAACGAGCGTGTACAAAAAGCACCCGATTACAATTTGTTCTCGCCAGTCGAGCCTGTCTTTTTTTTTTTAATTCAGGAATACTATCAAGTAGTGACATACCTTCAAGTGGTATTGGATGAATTTTAACGCATTAACTCATAGAGCTTAAACATCCCTATTTAATGCATATGACTGTGTTCGGTAATGCATGTTTTATATCTTTTATATTGCTTTGCATGCTAAACAGTTGGGAAGCTTCATGCGGATGCATCTGCGTGTTGCTTCTACTTTTGCGACTGGTCGCGCGCAAGGAAAGACACCGACAAACATAATTCTGAACTTTATTTCTAATTCAAAAATTTTTTCAGCCCAGCTGTTCCTTTCGATTAAACCAAAATATCTTCACGAGACACAAACTTATCGAAAGAATAATATCGTGGTTTCCCACGTAGAAACCCAGAAATTATCAGTTACTACTAACCCCACCTGTCAAGAAAGCAGCTCAATTACATCGCCTCAGCTTCAGGTGTTTCGCCTGTTGTCTCTTAGAGCTGCGCTCCTTGTTCAATAACTTAGCATAGAATCGAAAACGAAGAAGTACATAAAATTTCGCTATACTTAGTGTCAGCTCTTTGTGATGTGTGTCACACCCTGGCTTTGGCAGGTCAACACTTTGGAGGAACATGGCAAAGTCTTGCATGCTTTCTGCGTTCATTTTCTTTGAACTGAAGAAAACGGTAAACGACTCTTCTAAAGCGCTCACAAGACCGGAAAGCCCAGAAGATGAGTATAGCAGACCGCCATAATCACAATGTGTAATGAAGTCATTATTGGTATTTGAATGGCCCTGCTCTTTGCTCACTGTCAAGAGCCCATTACATGTACTACAAGCAGTTTTTCTGGCAACTTTCCTAGCAACATAGCCTGCAACATAATGTATTAGGCGGCTTGAGCTGTGGTGAGTGACACACCTGCTATGATCTTCAGGTGGAAGAAAATCCAAAACAGCTTCAACGTCATCGAGCTTCCCATCATCAACAAGGCAGTCAAGTGCATTTATGGGGTTTGGCTTATCCTGGCTTGACCTGGTATTGCAGTGGCCAACTAGTGAATTGATCACTTCAGGACTGCAGTTTCCTGTTTTTGGTGGCTGTGCTACACCGTAAAAGGCCAGTGCATTCACAGTGACCAAAAATTGGGTAGGTGTCGGGTGATCGTTGCAGCCGTTGCATTGTCGCACAATCCCAAACAAGTTTTCCAACTTGTCCTGACTCAGCCTACAGGTTAGAAGATAACGGAAACTGCACTGTGAGCTAAGGTACTCTGCAATATCCAGAGTTGAGCGAATGGTAACCCGTAGGCCGTCATTTTTTTTTTTCATTCCCGTAGACAAGCGCAGACACCACCGCCACTTCTTCACTCAACTACAGCACAATGCGGCGAGAAGTACGGGCGACGAAGCACTGGTCCCGCGTAAACAGCACAAACTGGCAATGCAACACGTGCTAACACACACGCTCCTCTGGCTCGCAGCGCCCCTAGCGTCCCCAAGCTGTACCAAAGCTGCTTCATCGCTGCGAGGGCCCCCTCACCTCCATTGTAACGCGCCGCGCACGGCACACTTCCCCTTCTAGTACACTGTAACAGAACGGCCGCTATCGGCGCTTTTCCGAAGGGTGGTTGTAGAACGCTCATTGGCCAGAGCGCGCGCGCGAGAGAGGCGAGCCCCTTCTCTGGCGCCTCCCATTGGCTGGCGCAACCCGAGGCGGCCATTTTGTTTTTGTATTTTTGTTCTGCGCTCACGGCTGCCGTGTTGCCGGTGTCGTGTGCTTGTGTGTTGTTACAAGTGTCATCTTCCTCTGCTTACGCTCGCGTTCGTGCGGCCCACCGACACACAGTTACCTTATTTTGTGCTGGCACATCCGGAGATTCTCGTGTAAAGAAGACGCGCCAAGCGTAGGAGGGCGCGATGTCGAAACTGCTTGTCGCTACCGGAGGAGTGTGGAGTCTACGAGAACCGCCTGGTTCCCCTTGGTCAAGCTGCAGCCATCGGATCATTAGGCAACGCTTCAGTGTCATTGGAAACCGCATTCGTATGGCATACTATGCGGGACTGCCGAGTGTGCGGGAAATATGGCGAGGGGAGGAGTGCTTGGCATTCCAGCGCGCAACGAAGCAGCGGAAGTTCAAGCCGTTGGATGTTGGTGAACGGCGGCAAGGAAAATGGCACAGAATTTATCCGCGCGGACTTATCCGTGATAAAAACGTTCTCCGGGCTTGTGCTTTGTTCAGAGTTCAGCTCAAGCAGTGACTTTTTTCAAGGCAGAGGGTATAGGCTGCTTTCAAAGCCTGTGCTTCATTATCATAGGTGCGACTCGCGCGAGAAGCGTTTCTCGTAGAAGGTAGCTGGCGATAGTGGTGCTAAGATAATTAATATCATTTGAAGTGAAATGCATTAAATTAGGGCCACCAATACTGTCGACAAGGGTGCAACGGTAGTCGCTTCAACCACGACCTGACAGAGCAACACCGGAATTGCAGAGACGCCGTGTTACACTTTGGGAAATTGATTTGTGCTCCACAGCCTTGAGAAGGTTAAAAACTGACATTGGAAGTTGCAAAAGGAGCACTTATACAGTAGTGACACCAAGCACAGACTTTCAAAATGACACAAACCAGCAGGGGACCCTGAGTACAGCTCTTGCCTGCTGTTGAGCCAAGTGCTATTGCTGGACAATAATATCTGATTTTTGGTTTAATAAATAACCCATGTGCTTTTTAGACTTAATCTCTCTGTTTATTTTATTTACCTGTTGCAAAGCCACATTCATAGACAAATTTTGTATTTCTTTAGCTTGCAAGGAATTGGTACAGGCCTATGAACTGCTAAAGGTGGAGTTTATCACTCTGGTACTGGGTGCACTATGTGGCTTTATAAGCTGATTTTGCCAGTACATTGGCAGGTCATGGTCACATATTTGGTATGGCTGTTCTCGTGAAGAAGAAACCTATCAAATGGCATAACCACTAGTGCTGCGGCTGCACTTCCACAAAAATTACAGTTGTCTGAAACTTCAAATGTGTTTTTCTCAGTTTGATATTTTTGCTCAATGCACTCAGCCTTACGGGGTTTTTTTCCATGTTGTTGCTGAGTAAAACTCACAAATTTGGTATCATTTTACTCGTATTGAAACGATCTGGGGGGTGATGCTATTTGCATTACTCTAGCACCATTTTACAAATTTTAATTAAAGATGCTAATGAGAGTGAATCAGAAAGAATAACCACCAGTGAGTGTTCATCTGTTTTCTGACCTTCACAGTGCTCTCAAGTGAATAAAAATAGCATCACCCCCTACAGCATGATCTGGGCATTGGGCCCATGCACTTACATATTGGTTTTAGTAGGTTGAAATTGCCTAAAAGCCCCGTAAGAAGCAGGCACTAATTATTTTTTCGAACCTCGAGATCTTTTGAACTAGTGCAGCTATTAAAAAACTAATTACAGATTTGAAATCAGCATAAAAAACTGGTCAAGACAGTGAAGTTTGGTTCATATTGACTCAAAAATAAAGGAACATTTTTAGGACCCACGTCCCCCCTTAAGCAACTCAGCGTATAATGACTTTGTCAAGGCAACAGCATGCGACCGAGGCGTATCCAGAAGTGATCTTAGAGCCAGCAAAACAGGCTCACAGAAGAAAACTGAACTGCCAGGACAATAAATTTTACATTCTTTGAAGGAAAATTGTGCTTGTCTCTTAATTTTTTTTCTAATCGTCAACATAGGAGCGTGTTAGTTTTGTTATTAAAATGTGGTAGCAAATATCTTTACGAGCATTTTTATTTTTGAACACGCGAAATCGGGTGCTCGCAAGATTCGTGTAAATACTCTGCTTAAAGGCATAGTCTTTATCTAGATGAGCCAAATAAATGCTTTTTCTTGTCTTTTTGCCCCACATTGTAAGTCTGCTCCATTCAGTGTTTCAAGTAACATATTTGGATGCGCTTGGCATGTTAGCATGTCTCTTTTTGGGGCAGTTCTGATAAGCCGAACTCCTGATAATACGAACAGATGACCGCGGTCCCTTCGAGTTCGTCTTAACGGGAGTCTACTGTAAGTGGTCTGCACTGTATTAGACAAAATTTTACTGCGCGATTAATGCCCGACACGTACCTGCCAAGTCTCTCAAATACAGTCGCTGACTGTTTATTGAGAGACTGCGGGAACTACCGAAAAGTCCGAGTAATCGAGAGTCCGAGAAAAAGAATTAACCAGAAAAACTTGCCAACGTGCGTCTGCACACACACACACACACACACACACACACACACGCACGCACGCTTACGCGCGACCAAGCCTGCCTATATTTCAGCTGGTGTTTAGCCATCACTGTTAACGCCTCTGCTAAATCCACATTTGATGGCTGTAGTGTGGGCGGCGCCGTTACTACATTAGGTTCAATTTCTAAACTCCTGTGACTGCATGGACCGGCCACCAATTGTCGCATCTCGTGGCGCTGCTGTTCCTTCTTGCTTGGTCAGCATGGCGTGGTTGGGGCGACACAGCATTCTGTCCGCGGCTGTGCGCGTGATTTGGTGTTGTGTTTACGTGTGTTTTGAGGTGCATTCTCAGTTTTGGGATCCTTGTAGTGTAGCCGCATCCTGCTGACTGCGGTCAGCTACAGTCGAACCCGGGTATGTCGAACTCGCAAAAAAAAGTTTATTAGTTCGACATATGGCATAATTACCGTATTTTCCGGTCTATAAGACGCACCTTTTTTCCTAGATTTTCGCTGGTGCGTCTTATACAACGGTGCGTCTTATATACGCAAAAAGTCACTTCTGCGAGACCAATTTGTTTGTATTTAATTTATGAGTACGATAAACAGAGCTTGAGAGCATTCGTAAAAATATATCTAATTTTGTTTTAACAATGAAGCGGCTGCGACCTTAGATGTCAGCTACTTGCTGTTCAAGCAGCGCGGCGACCACGGAGATTACGGCCGCAATAAAAGTCACCACTGTCGCGTGCCCCATTGTACTGTTTGAATTGTTTGTTCTTAAACGAAGAATTAAACCCACAGACCTGAGGCAATAAATAAAAAAGAGCACCACAACGGTCCATTGTAACGTTGTAGCGCCCACAATATCAGTTACAAAAGCGAAAGTACCACTTCATTATTATCATCATCAGTTTTCGTGTGAGACGTCGCTGCAGTCCAGCAGTAGTCGCAGCTTCCGGCTTCCGGTCGCCATTTACGTTTTGTATGCGTGTGTAGGTGGTATCCGACGATCGTGTGATAACCGTGCGGCGCGTTCGTTGTTTATGTGTTCTCGCCAAGTCTGGTAATGCCCTAAAGGTATGGTAGCCACCATAGTACAGGCAGTGCCAACGATGTGCTTCAAGGTGCTTACAATGCTGCGTAAAAGTTACTCAGAGGCTGACGACGGCAACCCAGCGATGCTGCCAACCAAGGCGGAAGAACTTTTGACAGTGCGCCGGAGGATGTGGCTTCAAATCCAGTAGACTAAATAGTGGTTTTCTGCGCCTTAATAAAACTGCTGCTTACAGATATTCAGTGCCGTGCGTGACTACGCATTTCGCAATCAATGTACCCTGCGTGGGTCATTGTGTTTTATCATGTCGACTGAGTTAAAAATAGATGCGTCTTATACAAAGGTGCGTCTTATATATGATTTTTTCTTTCAAAAGTCGTAAAAAGTAGGGGGTGCGTCTTATACAAAGGTGCGACTTATACACCGGGAAAATACGGTAGATATAGGCCAGCTATAGGATTTGATGACACAAAGGTACATACCAATAAGAAAAGTACTTCATTAATATGGTGGCTTACTTGTGTGCCCTACTTTGGAACAAAGTAGTCCTGGATTTTCTTCTGTTTTAACGACTTCGCTGCCTGCGTCAGCACGCACGCCTCCACGTCGTCTT
The DNA here is from genome assembly GCF_013339695.2 of Rhipicephalus sanguineus. Taxonomy (NCBI): domain Eukaryota; kingdom Metazoa; phylum Arthropoda; class Arachnida; order Ixodida; family Ixodidae; genus Rhipicephalus; species Rhipicephalus sanguineus. Next base: position 224,290,740 of record NC_051178.1, read on the forward strand.
AAGGGGGGACGTGCCTTTCGTATCGCGCAAAATGGCAAAAATCGATTTCAAAATATCTTCACTGAAAACCACCTAAAAGTGCTTTAAAAAATTAGTTGTGCGGGCTGAGGTGTCGAAAATTATTGTGGAGATCGCAAAAAAACAGTGCTTTTCAAAAAATTCTTGCTCCGCAACAGTACAACCGGGCGCCGCCATTTTGAGCTCATCGTAAAGGGCATTTCTTCCTTTTCAAATTCCCCGCCTCAGCTGGCTCCTCCCTTTAAAAACAAGCGCACAAAAAGCAAATCTCTGAAGGTCGTTTCGAGGCGTCCGATTGGTCACGTCCGCCATGTTGCTCCAGCACGCCTCACCATTGGTCCGATGCTTGCTTCGAGAGGACAGTTGTACACGGGTCGACAATAATTTAGAATATGATTACCCTGTAGTTTGACAGCTGCAAGCGGAAGCGTCGTCATCAGTGTACGATAGACGGTAGCGTGCCACGCTCGTCGCGAACATCGCAGATGCGCTTCTCGGGTAGCTCAGCTCGTCAGCACTTCGTCCTTCGTGACGAAGAACTTCGTGGGACTACTCTTTGTACTCGCGATCGAACATGACGTGCTTTGAAACATCGGGCACCATGGCCACACACACCGCGACCGAGCTTACTGCTCGGAGTCGTGGCTAGGCCTAACTCCGCTTACGGCGCTGGTTTACGAGACGAATCCGAACTTTGCGGGCACGGACATCGCGCTAGCGGACAAGCCGCACTGTGCTTCGTCGCAAGCAACAAATCGCATCGTCCGCTGCCTACTCGAAAGTGCGGATGGGCACTTTACGCATCGGCAGCACATCGACCGCTCCGAGCAGTGGCTAGCAATTTCACGCGTCGGCGCCGCAAAATGAGAGACCAAGTACATTACGTGCGCCGGTTTTTCGTCGCCGCGGCTGAGCACTGCGTATTGTGATTTTCAAAAAATTGATTTTTTTGCCATTTTGCGCGATATGAAAGCCGCGTCCCCCCTTAACGAGTCTGAGCAGCTGAGGCCGCAATCTTCCATATTCAAGCAATAGCACCGGACCACCGCAAGTGCACTAATCACTTTGGAGGATGTAGGCAACGGGCCATCGTCAGTTTCCTTATTGCTGTCGCTTTGGCTCGTGGTCTGCATGACGTCTGCAACGTAGTCCTCATCTTGTACAGTAGAATCTCGATGATACTAATTTGTCGGGAGCATGTGAAATATTCATATCATCCCGAATTCGTATAAGCCATAACAAGCTAAGCAGAATAAGAAAATGAACACACAACTACTTGCGGCCGAAAAAGTCTGTAATGTTCGTTTGCACTTTCCTGCCCTCGATGTCGCCGAGAAGACCTGCTTGAAAGGAATAAAACCGTGTAGCGGTTTCGTCGCTCACGCTGCCGGCACTTACGGTGCGGCGTAGAATGTCGAGAGCATGAAGGTTTTCCACTGTCGATGGTAGTTGGTCACACACGTCGACGTCTTCACTAGCAATATCACTCTACTTCATTCACTTCGTCCACCAGGTCTTCAATGGACCTTAACCCGCAGGTCGCAACGTTGTCGTCTGCGGTGACGAAGTCTTGAGCAGATGCTTCAGTTTTCACTCTCCCAGCCCTCAGTCACCAAGTCCTCATCGGGCTCTTGATTAACTCCCGTAGAAACCACGTCCGGTCCCGTGCTAAATCCGCATTTGTGAAAACAGTTCGCGATCCGCCTTTTGCATGTCTGTGTGGCGCCCTCTTGCGGACACTACCAAAAACAAACCTTGCGGCGTCGGGGTGCGCGTCTGCTGCTACTGCCACCGCTGCCACCAGTGCTGCTACGTAGCACGAAGCTTTATTGCTGCGACACATGTGCTGAGAGGCCCCGTCTGAGCGTTGTGATGAGGCATGGAGCCCCCTGGGAGTATTTACATACCCGACAGCTTCTTTTCCGTGACCAATGGATGGAGCCGGTTTCAATGAAAATGCCGAGCAAAAAGCAGTTGAATGCTTTCATGGTGGCAAGTGGTTGACAGTGCTTGCGGCAAACCACAAAAGGACAAGTTCTGCGATGAAGGGTACATGCGCAACCTCACGTTCAATGAGTTGACTGCCACGTCCACATACTGACTTCTGAGAAGTATTTGCCTCCCTTCAGTGAAGGGTGGCTACTACATCGTGCATGCAGTCGTGAGGAAAACCACAGGAGACGTACTGGCTTGCCGCTGCCTCTGCCCAGCCGGGTCAATATAATTTTTTATTGTGTCATTCCTACTAGTCATACGAACTACCGGGCCTCTGCTTTGGCGGTTTCGTGCCTTTTCTTGTTCGCGCTGCCGTGCGTGAATAGCGCTGAAAGGCATCATTCTTCTTAAAATCATCGGTGTAGACAAGCAGTGATGGCACGAAATCGGGGTGCCTGAGCGAGTTGGACGGCGAACCTGCAAAATCCATGAACATCGCACTAAGGTTACCAGAAACAAGCAAGCACGTTGAAACTTCACTAACACAAGCAAAACGCCGCAAGATTTATGAATCGGTGCGCGGCAGTTACGTCAACAGCCAAAATACATGGATGTTTCTTTCTTCCCCATGACTTTTACGACGGTACTGCGCTGACGGGCCCCGTCACCGTAGTCAGTGCCTTCTTTCTTTCTCGCTGAACAGTGAATGACAGGCGACGAAATTGCACTCTTTGGCATTCATTATGTTCAAGAGGAGGACTTACGGCGACCATTTTTACGACGCCGAAGTAAACAACAGCGTAGTTATGTTGAAACTGAAGCGAACCTAGGGGCTCTTAGCCACACTTTGCTGCTGTCGTAGCGAGAGCTTCGTCGCTACTGAACTGCTGTACGACGAGCCGGACACAAAGCGCACACTTGTTCCGCGTCCTGCAGAAAACGTGGCATGTTCTTCGCGTACGCCACCTAAATTATAGCAATAATTAGCACACATACCTTTAACAAAGTGTTTTTCGCACAGTCTTGCCAAATCCGAAGGCTGCCACGGACTGCCGTCTTCATTTTGGTGCCTGACAGCCCTGATACACGCTTCACGACGCTGACGATCACGTTTCACCGATGGGAAGCGGAAATATGAATGTTGCTGCCGGGCACGCCTAGGGAAGTGCATCCATAAGCAGCACACGTAGCCGGCATCGCGCTAACCGAACCAGATATATAGATAAATATGTTTGTTGTGCTGCCTGCACATGCCAACACTACTCTCATCGCCAGTGCCGCGGCGAGAAGAGAGGCAGCGTGCGTCTGCGACGGCGCCGCACAGATCGTTTCGCAGAGTCGCCGCCAGGGGGCCGCGCATGCGCTGTAGAGGCATGCAAAAGGCGGACTGTGTCGCATCGAGCAGACTGATCCGCAAATTGTCATCCTTGTGATCAATTTTTGTGAGGAGACTCCTCACTAACAGTCCTTTGAAATGGTGTTTCACATTCCGAATTATTCCCGCGTCCAGTGGCTGGAGATGGCTCTTAGTGTTCGCAGGAAGGAATCTTACGGTGACGTTAAAGGTCGTCTCTTTCGTATGGGCCGAGCACTGGTCTACGAAAAGCAAAATCTTTCGGTGTTTTGCTTCCATTTTCCTATCCAGGTACGTGAGGAACTTGCGGAAAAAATCCGCAGTCGTCCGTGCTTTTTTGTTCCCTTTGTACAAAGAAGGTAAACGTTCCGCCGATCAAAAGCACCGTGGCTGTTTCGACTTGCCTATGACGGTCAGCTGCATTTTCTCCGAGCCGTCGGCATTCACGCAAAAAAGCACGGTGGCTCTTTCTTTACTTTTTTGGCCGCCCTGGCAAGCCTGGCCCTTCACGCACAAGCTCCTCTCCGGTTGCAAATTAAAAAAGAGGCCCACCTCGTCAGCATTAAATACGTCGCATGGTGCGTAGTCGGGAAATCAGCGCCGGCAGTGTGTTCAGCCAGTCGCTGACTGCTGATTTTTTTACTTCACCGCAAACACTATAGACAAGTCCGTGTCTTTCTTTGAAAGGATGGAGTCATCCCCCGGAAGCTTGGAAATTTTCAACTCCAAGGGAAAGCGCGATGCTGTCGGCCTTTTCGCGTAGCACCTTGCCATCCACATTGACGCCGGCGGCTGTCACTTCGCGAAACCATGTCAGCAGGACCTCTTCCAGCTTCACGTGTGTAGCCGTCTTCGCCTGTTTGATGTTTCCGCCGAAGTGCTGGGCATTCTTCAACACAGCGTCTCGCTGCCCAACAATGGTGCACAGCGTCGACGATGCTATGCCGAACTCCTTTGCTAGGTCAACACGTTTCTTCTTCGGGTTTTCATCGACCTTCAGGATATCAATTTTCTCCTTAAATGAAAGGGCCTTCCGTTTCCGCGGCATGTCGAACAGCGAACGCTTCGGTCTTCCTGTGCGCACTCAACTTGCGTCCGTCACGTTCATATGCAGTGGCCTCGTAGCACGTAACGCACGGCAGCGGCAGCAGCGAACAGACCTGAGACAACTGATGCGCATCAGCCTGTGATGGCGATGGTGATTCGGCTTGCAGAGGGGGTCGCTCTGCGCGAAGGCGCGGTGTAGCAACGAAAAATAAATAAATTAATGGGTGACGTGACCATGTCACGCATGTGACTTCCCTTGGCTTGCCTGGCAGGTTTCGGGAGGCGGGTGTGGAAAGGGGGGCCAGTGGCTGCTGCCGCTCGGCCGGCAGAGTCTGGAGGTGAAGGGAAGTGGGTATGAAAAGGGACAGCAGCCACGCGTTAGCCACGGTGGCTTATCTTCCCCTCAGAGACCAACTGTGTCACCTCGTTCGCGTGCGCCCGTCAGTCGCGCGTTCGTATCATCCGCGACGGCTTAAGAAAATGTTCGTGTAATCCCGAATCATAACGTATTCTATAACATAGTCCGTCCAAAACATCCTTGAAATTCGTATTGTCACGTGGTCGTGACGTCGACGAAGACAGCAGTCGGCGTTTGCAGAATGAAACTGTTTATTTGGCCGAACTCGTGGCCGGGAAAATGAGAACTAGAACTACAGCAATACACGCTGTACAATGATAGCGGCGAACAGGGCGTCGTCCGTCGATCAACTGACAAGCAGTCAAGCGCGTCGGCTTTTATACAGGCGCTATCGAACTTTCCAGCGATATCGCTGGTGGCGGCGTTATCTCTCGACAAAGCTGGAACATTCTCGTGCGGCGCGCAATCTTAACAGATTGTTCCAAAACAATCGCGAAGCTTCCTACACATCACGGCGAGGCCTGCGCAGCGCGTTGCCCACAGTCTTTGTGGGTGAAGCTTACACTCATGAAATATAAGACTCGCGGCAGTATCATCGCGAAACTCGTCGAATGTCGATCCGTCGATAGCACCCGGGAACTCTGCCAGCTCGCTCCAAACTTGGTGGAAACACCAGCGGTGTCTTCAGTGCTGTCATCTGAATTTGGGGTGTCATCACCAGGCATGCGGAAGCCGGCATGCCTGAAGCAGTTCTGGGCTGCCTCCTTCATGACATCTGTACGCGGCGGCGACGTCGGCCTTCTCACCGCACTCGACTCTATTTATTATTTCGAGTTTCGCGGCGAACGGCAAATTCTGCTCCTTTGCACAAGCCATGATAAGAGTGCACCAAGGAAGTTCACAGAGTGCCAACAGGCAACAACACCAGTAGGACCACACTGAACGAGGACTCTAGGAAAAGAGGCAGCAGCAGGCACGCAAGCATAAAGAAAGAAAAATGGTGCTCACTTGTACCGCCTCCGCTCCTCAGAATAAGCACGACGGCCTCTGATTGGCTGTAAGCGCTGCAAGCAGGCCAGGATCATTTTTTGTAGGGGGGTGCTCACCCGTGCACGGCCGGGTCTAAACCACTTTTTCTAGGGTGGCGCCGGCAGTTTTCCCCGCCACCGCGATGGAAAGCCAACTTGCTGGGGCACTTCTGAGGCACAAGGAGCTTGATATATCGGTTGTCATTGCTATTTTCATTCGATGTAACAGTAACTTTTGCTATATATTCTCAATGTGAATTTCCCGTGTTTAGAAATTGTTTGATATACAGGATAATATGATATAAACGGGTTCGATATAGTCGGGCTCAACTGTAGTGACCGATGCCGACGTGTTGTGTTCCTTTGTACACACAAGCGGCTATGCGACGGATATCAACAACTGAGTCAGTGCAGCATTCCTCTGCTCCCAACGATGATACGATGATTTCTTTTTTTTTTTTTTCCATACCTACCTCTCGAAGTCGCCTCAGAAGCAGCGAGAGAAAAAAAAGCATTCTGGAGCATCGCCACTATTGGTAATCGACCTCCGAAAAGCACTTGTGACGGTCGACAATCTTGTTAGTTTGTGAAAGAGAAGGGTCTCATGGAAGCAGCTGCTGCACATCTCGTGAATGCAAAGTTCTTTCGTTGCGGGTAACTGGCGCGTTCTGCCACACTCAGGAAAAACGAATGCAGAGATGCATCAAGGGAGAAGTAGCTACAAGAACGGAAGCAAAATAAAATGAAAATTTTCATAAGGAAGGCGATGAGGGCAGCAGCAGTAAGATTTTAGTCTTTGGAGAATATCATGAAGTTGAAAGAGCAGTCATCAGCTAAGGATTAAGAGCAGTTCGTGAGTCTCAGCCACTGATAGAGGAGCAAGATTCTGAAATTTCTCTGGGGAAGTGCAAGCGAAAAGCTCACAAGGAATGCGATGTACAAAGATGGTCTGCTGATTGGTCTGCTGATTGGTACTTCACGGCTTCAATTATTTCAAATAGGGCTGAAACGAATAATTGGCACAACAGTTCCCCGACATGCTGATTGACGAACACACGTCGAATTATGCTCTTTACTTTCTTTTGCCTGTCTTTTCTTGGTGGTTTGCATCTCGTAATTTCATGAAATCATTGAAAGTGGTGCGACGAAGATCAGGCATAAAGAGTGAGAGCGTTTCCAAACGTCGGCGCCACGATAAAAACATGGATCGTCGACATCATCACTAGTAGCACATTGTCGCTCAGGATGATATGCACCACACCGAACACGTCACAGTGGCATCGATGTTGCAGGGTGCTGAAAGCCCCTTTGAATTTTTGTACGCTCTTTGCCCTCAAAATAAGATAACTTCCAGGTGACGGACGCAATTCAAATTTGGTCAAAAATACTCATGCATACCAAGCAATCGAATGGAGGACACATCTCGAGCTTGAAATTTTATGTCAGTGCCCCTTTCAGACTGCAAACGCCGCACCGAGCTGACTTCAAGCTTGGTTTGGCTGTGGCAGCCATTCAATGGATAAGTGACTGGCTAAAGCCAAAAAGCAAAAAAAAAAAGCAACCATTGCGCGTAGCCAACACACATACCGTATTTACACGATTGTGAGTCGACTCTAATGTAGGTGGAACCCCCTAAAATTGCACAACAAAAAAAAAATTGTGTGCAAAGGTGGCTTCGTGGCAATAACCGGGAATCATTTTTTTAGAAAAGTTTTTGCAAAACGTTGCTGAGGGTGTGGGTTATACAAAAGAAAATACGATATATGTTTAAGGTAGAGCCAGAACATAAACACAATGTTGTAATCATGCCACCGCGTGCCAGATTTATCTTTTTTTTTTTCGGTTTGGTTGTTAGTCGACCTTTCAACCTAAACTAGTTTCGGTTTCGTTTGTAAGTGGACCCCCCAACTTCGGATTTCAATTTAAGATAAAACGGGTCGACCTACAATCGTGTAACTACGGTAGCCTTTGAGATCACCAATTATAATTTCTGTGTGAATCACACTGGGACGACCTCCAGTCATAGCCAGTGCAATCTTTCGGTGCTGGCAACCTAGCAGAAATATTGTAAACATCGCTGTCATGGCGGTCGACATCGCACTTAAGGGGAGACGCGGGTCGAAAAACGAGAGTTTTCTAAAAAATCATCGATTTTTTGTTTTCACCTGTTTTGTTAAAATTAGTACCTCTACTGTTCTGAAAAATAAAATCAATGTCGAGACTCAACTGGAAATGCTTTAAAATTGCGTCTAAAGAGCACAAGGTGGCTGTCAAAAGGCCGAAAGTGTGACATCTTCGAGCACCTTGCCGCTGATAATGCGCCGCCGCTCGCCATTGTCGACCGCATGAGGCGAAGAGCCGAGCCTCACTCTTCAAATAGCGACGGTTTCCCGCGCTGCAGCAGCGCAAGAAATAATAAAGAGAAGCACACTTTTGCCGCCTTTTTCGAGCGCCGCAACTGGCTTTAAATCACGTGGTACGGATCGGGAGCCGCCGTTGGCCGCTGCGCGCGTGTATGCTGTGAAGCCTACTTGCAGGATCCGTGTCTCGTCGAGCAGCGCAGCTGAACAGCGCTTTTCTCAAGTGCTTATCCGTTATGGATGAAGAAAGCCATAGGAAGCGCTGTCACCGGCCTGTCAAGTTTCACGCGGCGCGCAAATTTAGAGGACGCCGGCGCAAATCAAAGCCGAACACTCAAACCACGAAAAGATCGTCTGCTGCCGCTAGGCGTAGTGGCAGTGACGCCGATGCGTCCGACGAGTTTGCCGCGGCATTCGAATATGTGAGTGCCTCCCAGAAAAAGATCGGACTCTTCGAAGACGAAGAAAAATCACAGGACGACGAGTCTTCGTTGATTGCTGATATGACAGCACTGAACATGTTGGTTTAATCGAGGGCACTCCAGTTTTGAACGTGTTCTGGAAGAGCTTGGCGTGCTCCTGCCTCATGATCTGGTTGCTCTTGGCACATCACGGGACAGCACACACCAGAAAAAAATGTCTCAAAAACTAACGGGAGAAGCAAGGGCTCGTCGGCGTGCGCTGAAGAAAAAATCTCTTGTCGAAGAGTCAGCCTGAAAGAGCCGTGAGGGCGAAACCTGTGGTGCTGGCGCATTTTAATGGCAGTGGCCACTACAAGGAGAAATGTTCTTTCTTGTATACAAATTTTGTCGCATTCAATGACATCTTTGATAAATAAACATGCAATTTGGACTTTAAAACTCGTTTTTCTCAAAACACAAATTTTGCCATTTTGTCAATGTGCCCCTCCTTTTTCGGGTACTTCTGGTGCTCAGATCTGCATGAAATTTTTTCCAAATATTTTCCAAAGTACGAGAAATGCAATTATCTTGTTCAAGTTTCAATATTCTTATTATATAATAAAAAAAAGTCATGTAAACTTTTACTGGGGTAGGAGAAATATGAACTTCCCATGTTAAAATTTTTCACGTCTAGTACATATTTTGTATGGACTTCCTAATTAGTTATTTGCATTCCACACTTTATTTGAAACATTATGAACTATCAATTGTAAAAAATTATTGAAGTTTAGGTCTGAAAAGAGGGGGGGCAAAAGGCTTAAGTTTTTCACTTTGTCATGTTGCAGAACTAAAAGTACGCAACTTGCAAGAAAACTAATTATATATTTGAAATCAGCATAAAAAGTTCTATAACCAACTCAAGTTTCATTGCTCTAGGGTGAATATTAAAGAAAAAGTGTCTTCGAGTAGCATCTCCCCTTAATCAGCCAGTCTGAGTTTTAAAAAACAACTAGCGCACTGTGGAGCATCCAAAATTTTGGTCGTGAGTTTACATTACTTCAATGGGACAAGTGGCAGTGCAGCGAAGGCGTCCTAATAAATGAGCATGTCTGTATTTTCAGCATCCAAATAAACGGTCAGTGACTCGACTGTAATTGTTTCTTTTCGCCATCGCCAGTGTCTCGTAGCTGCCGCGTTTCTTCATTAGTCCCGACGGCACAGATGAAACTGTTAGCGTCGAAGCCATTTCAGCAAATCGGGTCTCGCACCAAACAGAGAGAGAGAGAGAGACACAAAGCGTGAGACATAGATCAGGCCTAGCCACAGAAACAACTAACGCACACAACACGAACGCTGGAATGCCTGCCATGAGTGCCACACCGATCTGATTCCAAGTGTGGCTTGGCTTGTCCTGTGGTTTGGCCATGGTCGACATTCAACGTATATTTGACTGGCTAAAGCCAAAAGGCAGCCATTACGTGTAGCCAAGAAACATGGCCTTCGAGATTGGCAATCATAATTTCTGCATGGATTTTGACAATGGCACGACCTCCAGCCATAGCCAGTGCAACCTTACAGGGCGGGCAACCTTGCATGGTAGTGCTATCATCATACAGCGTCTGGTAAAGTGAGACATTTTGCTTTCACCATGGTGAAAAAATTTTAAAATGGTACAAGACCTGACATAACGCTTCCAGATATGCGCAACCAAAATGTTAATGCTGCTGCACTTTTATTTCTGAAGACCATCACTCTTGATGTGGAACACTGGATAATACCTAGACTTGTGATAATGTGAGAATGCCCATCTCATCCTTTAGGCACCGTGTGCCACAAACAGTGGTGGACGTAGAGAAGCCTGGTATATTTCTCAAAAAAAACAAAAAAACATGCTAGCCGCACTGTGAAATGGCCGTGAGGCCAAGCCTAAATGCTTGTATAGCCCACAGCTGGAATGAAGCAATGTCTTGCGCACGTATCAAAGCGCTCGTTTTGATTACAGAACTGACGTAGTGCTGTGGCAAATCACCGTGTAAAAACTGTGCTACGTGAACGTAGACGCAACTGGAGCCACAAATAACATGCCTACGTGCCCATCAAGACTGTTTAAACAGCCAATATAGTTTATCGTTTCTCGGCTTGATGAATTTCTGAATCTATTCCCATGCTTGTGTTACAAAACTGCGCTCTCAGTCCCTCTAGGTCTGCAAATTGCATGAACTTCGTGGCGTGCACTGCAACTACGAGTCTTTAGTGCTGCTACCATCTTGGGTCTGCCGTTACTCAAACTCCCGATGTGCAGATTCGGCGCGCGACGGCACTTCGTTAAATGCAGAATGCAATGCGAATTTTCTTGTTTAAATCAATAAATTAGCGTTAATGGGGGTACAACAGGCATGGGTAGCATTCATTCTGACCAATCGCGGAGCCCTAACATGCCCTTCACAGAACTCTTGAGTTTCGCAGAACCCAGTTTGAGGACCCCTGCCTTAGAATGTACAGTGAAATGTGTTGTGTGTACCTTTTGTAAAGCAATTTGTTTGAACAACAGCATTTTTCTTCCATGATATGCAGCCTGTTGGCCAGGACTACATTGAAGAGATGCGCAATGATGAAGGAAAGGTGATCAGCTTCCAGTGCAAGTTGTGCGAGTGCCGTTTCAACGACCCCAATGCCAAGGAAATGCACATGAAAGGTCGAAGGCATCGCCTCCAATACAAGGTTTGAAATTATTTTAATATTACAATAAACTGTTGATAATTCAAACAAATCTTAAATTCTTGGTTGGCCCACTACGTTTTCAATGTATTTTAAAGCCACCTAATCCAAACTTCGCCATTGCACAAATTCGGATTAGTTCAAATTTTTTGCTCGTCCATACTAGAAATACCTGCTGCCTTTGTTGCTTCCGGCTGAACATCCTCATTTTTATGTCACTGAGTCTCAAATAAAGCCAACTGCCTGCCCATGAAATAGCCAAACTAGCTTAACTGCTGTGCCAACAATTGCATGCAGACCTAATGGAAAGAAAGGAAAGGCCACCTGGCCTTGGTCTCTCACGTGCCAAACATTTCTTAGCCACTTTTTCTGCAGTACACTGGTATCATGTGCGGCGATTAGTCAATGAAATGCGTTGTGTACCATGACGTAAGAATGGAACGGGACTACGAGCTGCCGCAGGATACAACATTTCGTTGCTTAATTGTCCACATGTGCACACTACTGGCAATCATGCGAAGCTGTCTGGGATGTTGCTGTGGCATTGAGAAACAATAAAAATCGGAACACTATTGGTACGTTGCTGAGTCATATTTATGAGAATTTGTGACAATTAGAACACTCCTGAGGTCTCTTCGAGTTCGAATTATCCCGTCTACTGTATAACGAGAATGTCTTAGCATTGTGAGAATGGACTGAATCTTTTTTAATTCTAATGCTGGATGAGGCACAGTGTGACAGGGTCCATGCATGAGTACTCTCCTCTCGCGTAGAGCAATGCATTTGTGGGATGCCGTGTCTGGTCTGGATGAAACCTTGTCACACTGCATGGCACATTGCTAAGGCTTTGCTGTTCTGAAGCTTCATGCTACGTCTCTGGGCAGGTTATAAGATGGCAAGAACCACTATTTCAAGGCATTTCTTTTTTGTCTAGCACATCTTATTCATTTTAATGTGGGCTCAAAATAATTTTCGAAGACATTGTGGTGTACTAATTATAGAAATGGATGCTGGGAAACAAGACGTAGTCATTGCGTGGTCAGTGTGAATTCTAACAGCTTTTTAACAGAAACATTATCCGCCACCAAAAACATTCATTTCTATGCTTGTACAAGTGCAGCTTCTCTTTCACAGAAAAAAGTGAATCCCGACCTTGTCGTTGACATAAAGCCAAGCCTTCGTCAGCGGAAGTTGCAAGAGGAGCGCCTTCGGCGACAACTGAAGGATGATTCATGGAAAATTCACGAGGATGAGCGATGGAGGAAAGAGATGAGGTTAGTTTCTGTCGATAGCTTATGGATGCTCTTGATCAATTCGCTACTGAACTAGCACAGTCAAGCAGATTTATCCTACCTCAAGGGGGATCACGAAATACATTAGAATCGCTGATAACATCATGCCTTATAGGAATTTGGGGCAATACGAATATTTCTTTGGCCCCGGCCAAGCCCTTTTAGCCTACAGTGGGCTAGAGATCAGTTGTTACAAACCGATATTTACTCACAACGTTTGATATGCATGTACGGTGCCCCACAGATGCGAACAGGTGCTGCCTGCGAGGAATGTGGGCATGTATGCTGTGTTGCCGGTTTGGCTGGTTGACGTCATAACCTTTGAGATAGTGGGCGCGAAACTTGGAGTAAAGTAGAGAGGTGGGCGAGTTGGAACTGATGCATCTTGAAGCGCTCATCTTGGGGGTCCTTATGCACCTTCGTGTGCCTTCACTTTTAGATTACAGGTGGCGCTAGCTGCGCTTAGGCAATGTTGCTGTTTGTTGACACCTGCTTATCTCGTTGAAGCAAGTCATGTCTCGCAATTCGACACCCTACAAAAGGAGGACGAGTACCCAAAGAGGAAGCGAACGATGGACTTGGCAAAAGAGCTAGGCCTCGAAATGTGAACATGCACGATTGTTTGGGAACGCACACCTGCCGACTCGCCTGATTTGTCTGGGGGACTCCTGGTTTTATGAGCATGGCATAAATCTAAAAATACGGCCCCAGCTCCGTTACAAAAAGAAAACATAACACAAGGACAGCAGTTAGAAAATTTCATGGTTTGGTGTGTTGCATGCCAAATGCTTTTTAAGTCTTTCACCGCAGTACACTAGTGTCATGCGGAAAAGTGCACAAAAATTGGGAAGGGGCTCTTAGCTGTCACGAGACGCAGCACATTTTGTCCATTAATTGCACACGCGTGCGTGTGTGGTATATTTCTGAGTACTAGTACGATCACCGACATCTATAAACTACTCGCGATCATTCAATGAGAGCCAGCTACATTTACACTTGTACGTTTACATGCACAGCAATATCCAATAAAGTGGACGGGACAGCGACCACTGCTGTAGCTCAATTGGTAGAGCATCTGACACATTCTCTGGACTTTATAGGTTCGGTTCCTGCCGGTGGCAAGTTGTCTTTTCGTCCTCTTCAACTTCTTTATTTCATCGTAATTACTGCAATACTGACAAGACTACAAATAACATCCCCTATACCTTTCTTGGCTTCATTGCCTGTTTGTTTCATTAGGTGGTACACAAAGAAAACACGTCCTTGATCAATTCCCTTTCCTAAATGATTGTGGGCAAGTTAAAAAAAAAAAAAAACTTGCAAAGGGTGCGATGTTTGATGTGCTCAATGTGCTGGTGAATAGGAGTCAGATGTGCGTGCAGTACGGTGCTGTTTTGTTTCCGTACAATTTCCAATAAGCATTACAATTGTTTTATTTACTGAATAATTTTTATGTATACTGGATAACCTGTTATCTGCATCCCTGATTGTGTCTATATTCTGTAAATGTGTGTGGAATGTGTTAATTGCTGTATTTCTAGTAAAAGTGGTTCTTTGAATTGTCATTCTGGTACAGCAGAGACTGGTCTACTTATTGCTGAAGAAAGCACAGGGAGGAATGCATAGAATGAATTCCACCTTGGGCTGGGCTGAAAGCTGGGACCATAGGGCGTAAAATGAGGATTTGAGCATTTGAACTCAGTTTCACTGTGTGTTTTGAATGATATTAGCTTGGAACAGAAACAAAGTGCCAGTTTTCTTGGACTACAGTATATCTGCTTGTCTGTTTTATAAAGTGGTGAAGGACATTGTAAAACTTCTATACCATACACACTCTCCTAAGGATCACAGTAGTGTGGAGAATCAGTGTGCAAGGACTTGATAAAGCCAGGATTCACGTCTGGTAGTCTTTCCAGCGAGTCTTCCCAGAAAGCTTCCAGAGAAATGTAGCATTGCCTTTTTTTTGCATATGATGTCAAGGGGAGTAGGGATGAGAGGAGAATAGCGGGAGCTCTATTGTGGATTCCTAGGTAACATCGTCTCGTAGATCAGTAATAATATCGGGGCATATTCCGGACTCCATTCCTTCAGTTGAACTATCCCCCACCCTTCCCTTGCCTATTGTTTGCTCTCGCTCTCCCCCACAAAAAAGTGATAATGTGATGTAAAGCAGTTCCCCCGAGTGGTTGAGTATTTCTGTGAGTGTGGGGGCGTTTAGTTGAAGCACCTTTTTTTTTCTTATCCAGGATGATGGAGGATGAGGAGAGGCTCTTCTGGGAGCAGCGGCGCTTTGAGGACGAAATGGACCGTTGTCGCTTCTTTGGCCGAGGCCTTGGACCCATGGGGCCCATGCGACCGTGGGGACCGCCCATGATGGGGCCCCCAGGACCCATGGTAGGGTGGCCCCGCCACTGTCCTTGCCCACCCTTGCCGCCGCCGCCACCACCAATAGGGTGGAGGCATCGCCCCCGAGGTGGCAACAACCAGATTGGCAGCAACGCACACCCAACGCGGGTGGGGGCCCAGTCTGGGCAGGTACATCATGCAGTGCGAGACCAGGCTTGCCTGTTTGAAGTGCCCTCCTATGGGTCCTCTTCTGTGGCGGGCTGGAGGGGTGTTGTACGCTACGTGGGGCACATTTAAAGCCTGGTGCTCCCTTGCTGGCTTCTTATGTGCCAGCAGCTGTCCTTGCTTGTAAAAGTTAACAGTTCGGAACATTTGCAAATATAGCTAGCTTGCGCTCGCTAGTGAATATTGCCTCAGAAAAAGGGGACACATTAGAGTGGCGTAATTCGCTGGTAACATTTACAAGCAAGAGCGCAGAAAACAAAAATGTAGTTGCTCTTTGCAGTGTTTATTTCCACTATTATAGGTTTTAAAGGAGTGAAGTTCACTTCGAGAAATTAAAGACCATACCAGGTGTCTGTAGATCTTAAAGAACACACTAGACAGTGTTTTGCATGATAGCATTTTAAGGTGTACATTCTGCTAAAGACCCTGTCAATAGCATACTAAATATTTGGTAAGATTTTCATTGCACCTTGTGGTGTATATATTTTTATTTGCTGATTTTAAACGTGCAATTAATTGTTTTGATTAATTTTGTAGTTTTTAAAATATTATGTAGTTTTTGTATTGTTAGGAGCAAGATCTATTTCTAAACTGAGTTATAACGCAAACTAGCATATCAGAAAAGCGTGGATTGAATATTGTATGCAGTAAAGCAAGAATGGATGTTCTAGGCCCACTTTAACAAAAGGAATGGCATGTTGAACATTTGTGAGTCAATGTCAAGCTGGGATTTCGATCATAAAAGTACAGCATACCATGTGTTCAAATGGGCTTGTAACATTCTTGTTTTAGCGCATACAGTATTCAATCTAGGTTATTGTGCTGTGCTGTGCTGATTTATAACTTTCGCAGTTAATAAATAAGCTCCTAACAAGGGACATGAACTGTTTTATATTTTAAAAACTACATTTTGTACTATAAAATAATTGCATATTTCAAATTGGGATATAAAATACATAAGCTGTGAAAGTTTCATAGAAATCTGCTCTGAAATGAAATAGGTATTTAAGGCACGATCTTCCCTTAAACATGCTATTGCTGCTATAGAGCTCAGAGTACATATAATGTGGCTTATGTCAGTAATTGAAGCGTTCTCGAGTGAATTCTTCGACTGCTGTCGCTGCACTTTTTTAATTTTTTAGTAGGGGTGCGCGAATATTCGAAATTTCGAATATTTTTCGAATAGTGTTTGCTATTCGATTCGATTCGCACTGGAATTTTACTATTCGAACTATTCGAACTTCCCAAAAACAAGTACAGTCAACGTCCGATTGAAAGTGACCCCTTCAGATTTTCAATATGCTTCACCTCATTACACTCTCGTACTGCGGCAAAGCTGCCTTTCAAGCTCCGTTACGGTCGAACTTTGCCAAGACACAGTCAACGTCCGATTAAAAGTGGTCCCTAGATTTTCAGTATGCTTCACCTCATCACACCCCGGTATTGCGGCAAAGCTGCCTTTAAAGCTCCGTTACGGTCGAACATTGCCAAGACACAGCCAACGTCCGACTGGAAGTGGTCCCTAGATATTCAATTTGCTTCACCTCATTACACCCCGGCATTGCGGCAAAGCTGCCTTTCAAGCTCCGTTACAGTCGAACTTTCCCAAGATACAGTCAACGTCCGATTGAAAGTGCTCCCTAGATTTTCAATATGCTTCACCTCATTACACTCTCGAATTGCGGCAAAGGTGCTTTTCAAGCTCTGTTACGGTCGAACTTTGCCAAGACACAATGTCCGATTGGAAGTGGTCGCTAGATTTTCAATATGCTTCACCTCATCACACCCCGGTATTGCGGCAAAGCTGCCTTTCAAGCTCTGCTACCGTCGCAAATGTACTAACTCAAGAAAACGCTGGTTCCAACATGGAGATGAAAGATGTGGCAGAGTTGGGGGCTCAATTAATGCTGTTTTGGGCCTGAAATTTGGGCAGAAAGTTCGAAAAATTGGAAGCCGAAGCTTTTTAGCATCCAAAATTTCAGATGTTCTTATATATCGACGTCTACGAGGCAGATTTGGAACTCCGGACTTGAAGGGAGCACACCCTTGTCCGCCACATCAGTTGGCCTTCCACAGAAGTTGAAAGAGGAGGTGGGGCTGAGGAAATGGCATCTCTGCCTATCACGTGTAAAGTGTTGTCGGCAACACTTTGGTTGCACCAGATCATCTACATCAATAGGATTCGGCCTCTACATTGCCTCATTCTTGATAAGACAACTATGAAACATCACCCCGCCAGTGCTTCATCAACCTAGCGAAAAGAAACACTTTCATGTTGCTATCTCATAAGAATATGCTTAGGAATCCTCTCTAACTTTTTTTTTCTGCAATTTCGCTTCGAAGTATTCGAACAGTATTCTAGAAATATTCGAGAAATATTCGAAAAATATTCGATTCGATTCGCACTCACACTTCAATATTCGAATTCGCTTCGCACCCAAAATTTTGCTATTCGCACAGCTCTATTTTTTAGGCATTCCCATTTCATGCTATGCAAGACAGCTGTATAAAGCCAAATAAATGCCATTTGCAAAGCAATTTTTTTTTCTTTCCTTTTTATGGACTACAATCTGTTACAACCTAAGAAAGAAATACAAGCTCAGCCCACAGCCACCGCCATCCCACCCAAAGAGAATTTGCATAGATGTACAATGGGTATACTTTCTTTAGGGAAAAAAGGCTGCATTCCAGTTGCGCTGCGGAACGTCGTTGATATGCCGGTCACAAGGCTGAGTCATTGCACATGTAGGCCGTACGCTGCATGAAACAGTGCCTCTCGCGCACATGCCTTGTTTACAAAACTGACTTGCAGCAGTGGCAAACCAGTGTGTACAAACTGCACTGTGCAAACATAGTGTGCCCACCCTGTGTGTCCCTTACAAAAAGCAGTTTAAACAACAAATACAGTCCTCCGTTGGCAGCAGGGCAGACATGATTGTAGGCTTGGAGAGTTTCGACTTGATTCTTATGCACATGTTACAAACTACACGCAAGTTGCAAGCATGAATTTAAAAGTGCTTGGCCACTGTGGGTTCGCAAGTAGCACAAATTTCAAGGCGTGCGTTACGACGTGTCTTAACACCGATGCCGTGTGGGTCTCTCACTGTCCTGATGCATGGAAACAGTGTGCGATGGCTTCGTTCAGTCCACAAAGTAATGCAGAGTTCCTTCTCAAAGTCAGTGTCAGTGGATTGTATTAATCACCGTCATTAGAGTGGTATACCCTAAGGACCCTAAGGACAGAGGTTGTTATACTATGTAATGGGAGTAAAATGTCATCGGGTCACCTTTCATAATTGCTCATGGAACTCCCTTTGCAGAGGCTACTTTGAGAGCCCCTGTGCTAGAGGTTTCTTTTGAGTGCAGTAACGTATGTAAGGTCACCAAAAGCGTTGCGGGCAGACTCGTGAATGTTGTTGATGCTATTTAGCACATCCAGGGACATGCATAGTCGCAAGTTTAGCAGCGTCCTTGATGATCTGAGGTAGCAGCCAGTGGTGCAATCTCAAACACCATTTCAGGAGTTCAGTGGCAAGCATGTTGCAAGTCTTATGCACTCACATGGAAACTCAGGTCCAGACTACATGCATATTCTTCTATGCATGCATGAATGAAAACTTGCATCTTGTACAATCTTTGTACATGTTGTTCTGCCATATAAGCTGCGATAGTTTCATTTTGTGGGGTCTGAGCGATAACGCTGCTGCTCTCTGAATTCATGGAGACAGTTCACGCGGTCGTGCAACAAAACGTGCACGTTTATTAAACACTTCTTTACATACGGTGAGCTCGCTGGCCGAATTAGTAACATGCTAAAACTTATACGCTGACAATGAATACTGGGAAAACAACACACACTCAAGACAACGTAAGACATACAATGCAATACGAATGCGGTGCCGCCGATGCACGACTCACTACGAGGGCCCAAGGGAAGCGAGCCGCGGTATCGTCAGTATCGTCCCCCGGACCCACCGCAAGGAAACATCATCAACGCGCGCCGCCACACCCCAAAAAGACTCCCTGCTGTTTCTATGTGCCGGCCTGACTTCTCCGCGGCGGCGCTGCCGCCGCATCCCTCACCTTGGCCGATTGTCTCTGTTTACGCGCCGAGCATGTGCGTTGCAAACACAGCGGCCGCGCCCAAGTTACGGCAGTCGCCTTTGCTGGGGGTGATAGCACACCCACAACTTTCGTGCTCTTGAGAGCGCTCTCCACACTGTGCAACACGTCTCCACATTTTCGTGATTTCTCCAAATTTCCAGACACCTCG